>NW_026989811.1:4648286-4958172 GCF_036321535.1 Camelus dromedarius | reverse complement strand
AGGAAACAGACAGAGAAAGCAGAGAAAAAGTGTCTCCTGCAACCCGTTCCTTTGGTGCTAGATGAACGAACGTCTCTCCACTTGCTCAGTTCCGAGAGATAAGTGTGTGTGAAAGCCGTCCTTCACCTAGCTTGTTGGGAACACAAAGTTTCTTTTCAGTTGCAAACTCCATTTCATAAATATATATGGGGAGGTACAAGCTCCAACTCGGGTTTCCAGTGAAAACTGCAGGAATTTCTAACCGGCACTAGGAAACAAACTGAGAAAGCAGAGAAAAAGTGTCTCCTGCAACCCGTTCCCTTGGTGCTTGATGAACGAACGTCTCTCCACTTGCTCAGTTCTGAGAGGTTAGTGTGTGTGAAAGCCGAATTCAACTAGCTTGTTGGGAACACAAAGTTTCTTTTCAGTTGCAAACTCCATTCCATACATATATATGGGGAGGTACAAGCTCCAACTCGGTTTTACAGTGAAAACTGCAGGAACTTCAAACCGGCACTAGGAAACAGACAGAGAAAGCAGAGAAAAAGTGTCTCCTGCAACCCGTTCCCTTGGTGCTAGATGAACGAACGTCTCTCCACTTGCTCAGTTCCGAGAGATAATTGTGCGTGAAAGCCGTTCTTCACCTAGTTTGTTAGGAACACAAAGTTTCTTTTCAGTTGCAAACTCCATTCCATATATATATATGGGGAGGTACAAGCTCCAACTCGGTTTTACAGTGAAAACTGCAGGAACATCAAACCGGCACTAGGAAACAGACTGAGAAAGCAGAGAAAAAGTGTCTCCTGCAACCCGTTCATTGGTGACAGATGAACGAACGTCTCTCCACTTGCTCAGTTCTGAGAGATAAGTGTGTCTGAAAGCCGTCCTTCAACTAGTTTTTGGGAACACAAAGTTTCTTTTCAGTTGCAAACTCCATTCCATTCATATATATGGGGAGGTACAAACTCCAACACAGTTTTACAGTGAAAACTGCAGGAACTTCAAACTGGCATTAGGAAAAAGACTGAGAAAGCAGAGAAACAGTTTCCCCTGCAACCCGTTCCCTTGGTGCTAGATGAATGAACGTCTCTCCACTTGCTCAGTTCTGAGAGATAAGTGTGTGTGAAAGCCGTCCTTCACCTAGCTTTTTGGGAACACAAAGTTTCTTTTCAGATGCAAACTCCATTCCATACATATATATGGGGAGGTACAAGCTCCAACTCGATTTTAAAGTGAAAACTGCAGGAACTTCAAACCGGCACTAGGAAACAGACAGAGAAAGCAGAGAAAAAGTGTCTCCTGCAACCCGTTCCCTTGGTGCTAGATGAACGAAAGTCTCTCCACTTGCTCAGTTCTGAGAGATAAGTGTGTGTGAAAGCCGTCCTTCACCTAGCTTGTTGGGAACACAAAGTTTCTTTTCAGTTGCAAACTCCAATCCATATATATATACGGGGTGGTACTAGCTCCAACTAGGTTTTCCAGTGAAAACTGCAGGAATTTCAAACCGGCACTAGGAAACAGAATGAGAAAGCAGAGAAAAAGTGTCTCCTGCAACAGGTTCCCTTGGTGCTAGATGAACGAAAGTCTCTCCACTTGCTAAGTTCTGAAGGATAAGTGTGTGTGAAAGCCGTCCTTCACCTAGCTTGTTGGGAACACAAAGTTTCTTTTCAGTTGCAAACTCCATTTCATAAATATATATGGGGAGGTACAAGCTCCAACTCGGGTTTCCAGTGAAAACTGCAGGAATTTCTAACCGGCACTAGGAAACAAACTGAGAAAGCAGAGAAAAAGTGTCTCCTGCAACCCGTTCCCTTGGTGCTTGATGAACGAACGTCTCTCCACTTGCTCAGTTCTGAGAGGTTAGTGTGTGTGAAAGCCGAATTCAACTAGCTTGTTGGGAACACAAAGTTTCTTTTCAGTTGCAAACTCCATTCCATACATATATATGGGGAGGTACAAGCTCCAACTCGGTTTTACAGTGAAAACTGCAGGAACTTCAAACCGGCACTAGGAAACAGACAGAGAAAGCAGAGAAAAAGTGTCTCCTGCAACCCGTTCCCTTGGTGCTAGATGAACGAACGTCTCTCCACTTGCTCAGTTCCGAGAGATAATTGTGCGTGAAAGCCGTTCTTCACCTAGTTTGTTAGGAACACAAAGTTTCTTTTCAGTTGCAAACTCCATTCCATATATATATATGGGGAGGTACAAGCTCCAACTCGGTTTTACAGTGAAAACTGCAGGAACATCAAACCGGCACTAGGAAACAGACTGAGAAAGCAGAGAAAAAGTGTCTCCTGCAACCCGTTCATTGGTGACAGATGAACGAACGTCTCTCCACTTGCTCAGTTCTGAGAGATAAGTGTGTCTGAAAGCCGTCCTTCAACTAGTTTTTGGGAACACAAAGTTTCTTTTCAGTTGCAAACTCCATTCCATTCATATATATGGGGAGGTACAAACTCCAACACAGTTTTACAGTGAAAACTGCAGGAACTTCAAACTGGCATTAGGAAAAAGACTGAGAAAGCAGAGAAACAGTGTCCCCTGCAACCCGTTCCCTTGGTGCTAGATGAATGAACGTCTCTCCACTTGCTCAGTTCTGAGAGATAAGTGTGTGTGAAAGCCGTCCTTCACCTAGCTTTTTGGGAACACAAAGTTTCTTTTCAGATGCAAACTCCATTCCATACATATATATGGGGAGGTACAAGCTCCAACTCGATTTTAAAGTGAAAACTGCAGGAACTTCAAACCGGCACTAGGAAACAGACAGAGAAAGCAGAGAAAAAGTGTCTCCTGCAACCCGTTCCCTTGGTGCTAGATGAACGAAAGTCTCTCCACTTGCTCAGTTCTGAGAGATAAGTGTGTGTGAAAGCCGTCCTTCACCTAGCTTGTTGGGAACACAAAGTTTCTTTTCAGTTGCAAACTCCAATCCATACATATATACGGGTTGGTACTAGCTCCAACTAGGTTTTCCAGTGAAAACTGCAGGAATTTCAAACCGGCACTAGGAAACAGAATGAGAAAGCAGAGAAAAAGTGTCTCCTGCAACCGGTTCCCTTGGTGCTAGATGAACGAAAGTCTCTCCACTTGCTCAGTTCTGAAGGATAAGTGTGTGTGAAAGCCGCCCTTCACCTACCTTGTTGGGAACACAAAGTTTCTTTTCAGTTGCAAACTCCATTCCATACATATATACGGGGAGGTACAAGCTCCAACTCGGTTTTACAGTGAAAACTGCAGGAACTTCAAACCGGCACTAGGAAACAGACTGAGAAAGCAGAGAAAAAGTTTCTCCTGCAACGCGTTCAATTGGTGCTAGATGAACGAACATCTCTCCACTTGCTCAGTTCTGAGAGATGTGTGTGAGTGAAAGCCGTCCTTCACATAGCTTATTGGGAACACAAAGTTTCTTTTCAGTTGTAAACTCCATTCCATACATATATATGGGGTGGTACAAGCTCCAACTCGGTTTTACAGTGAAAAATGCAGGAACTTCAAACCGGCACTAGGAAAAAGACTGAGAAAGCAGAGAAAAAGTGTCCCTGCAACCCGATCCCTTGGTGCTAGATGAACGAACGTCTCTCAACTTGCTCAGGTCCGAGAGATAAGTGTGTGTGAAAGCCGTTCTTCACCTAGTTAGTTGGGAACACAAAGTTTCTTTTCAGTTGTAAACTCCATTCCATATATATATATGGGGAGATACAAGCTCCAACTCTGTTTTACAGTGAAAACTGCAGGAACATCAAACCGGCACTAGGAAACAGACTGAGAAAGCAGAGAAAAAGTGTCTCCTGCAACCCGTTCCCTTGGTGATAGATGAACGAACGTCTCTCCAATTGCTCAGTTCTGAGGGATAAGTGTGTGTGAAAGCCGTCCTTCACCTAGCTTGTTGGGAACAAAAAGTTTCTTTTCAGTTGCAAACTCCATTCCATACATATATATGGGGTGGTACTAGCTCCAACTAGGTTTTCCAGTGAAAACTGCAGGAACTTCAAACCGGCACTAGGAAACAGACTGAGAAAGCAGAGAAAAAGTGTCTCCTGCAACCGGTTCCCTTGGTGCTAGATGAACGAACGTCTCTCCACTTGCTCAGTTCTGAGAAATAAGTGTGTGTGAAAGCCGCCCTTCACCTACCTTGTTGGGAACACAAAGTTTCTTTTCAGTTGCAAACTCCATTCCATACATATATACGGGGAGGTACAAGCTCCAACTCGGTTTTACAGTGAAAACTGCAGGAACTTCAAACCGGCACTAGGAAAAAGACTGAGAAAGCAGAGAAAAAGTGTCTCCTGCAACGCGTTCAATTGGTGCTAGATGAACGAACGTCTCTCCACTTGCTCAGTTCTGAGAGATGTGTGTGAGTGAAAGCCGTCCTTCACATAGCTTATTGGGAACACAAAGTTTCTTTTCAGTTGCAAACTCCATTCCATACATATATATGGGGAGGTACAAGCTCCAACTCGGTTTTACAGTGAAAAATGCAGGAACTTCAAACCGGCACTAGGAATCAGACTGAGAAAGCAGAGAAAAAGTGTCCCTGCAACCCGATCCCATGGTGCTAGATGAACGAACGTCTCTCCACTTGCTCAGTTCCGAGAGATAAGTGTGTGTGAAAGCCGTTCTTCACCTAGTTTGTTCGGAACACAAAGTTTCTTTTCAGTTGTAAACTCCATTCCATATATATATATGGGGTGGTACAAGCTCCAACTCTGTTTTACAGTGAAAACTGCAGGAACATCAAACAGGCACTAGGAAACAGACTGAGAAAGCAGAGAAAAAGTGTCTCCGGCAACCCGTTCCCTTGGTGATAGATGAACGAACGTCTCTCCAATTGCTCAGTTCTGAGGGATAAGTGTGTGTGAAAGCCGTCCTTCACCTAGCTTGTTGGGAACACAAAGTTTCTTCTCAGTTGCAAACCCCATTCCATACATAAATATGGGGAGGTACAAGCTCCAACTCGGTTTTACAGTGAAAACTGCAGGAACTTCAAACCGGCACTAGGAAACAGACTGAGAAAGCAGAGAAAAAGTGTCTCCTGCAACCGGTTCCCTTGGTGCTAGATGAACGAACGTCTCTCCACTTGCTCAGTTCTGAGAAATAAGTGTGTGTGAAAGCCGCCCTTCACCTACCTTGTTGGGAACACAAAGTTTCTTTTCAGTTGCAAACTCCATTCCATACATATATACGGGGAGGTACAAGCTCCAACTCGGTTTTACAGTGAAAACTGCAGGAACTTCAAACCGGCACTAGGAAAAAGACTGAGAAAGCAGAGAAAAAGTGTCTCCTGCAACGCGTTCAATTGGTGCTAGATGAACGAACGTCTCTCCACTTGCTCAGTTCTGAGAGATGTGTGTGAGTGAAAGCCGTCCTTCACATAGCTTATTGGGAACACAAAGTTTCTTTTCAGTTGCAAACTCCATTCCATACATATATATGGGGAGGTACAAGCTCCAACTCGGTTTTACAGTGAAAAATGCAGGAACTTCAAACCGGCACTAGGAATCAGACTGAGAAAGCAGAGAAAAAGTGTCCCTGCAACCCGATCCCTTGGTGCTAGATGAACGAACGTCTCTCCACTTGCTCAGTTCCGAGAGATAAGTGTGTGTGAAAGCCGTTCTTCACCTAGTTTGTTGGGAACACAAAGTTTCTTTTCAGTTGTAAACTCCATTCCATATATATATATGGGGAGGTACAAGCTCCAACTCTGTTTTACAGTGAAAACTGCAGGAACATCAAACAGGCACTAGGAAACAGACTGAGAAAGCAGAGAAAAAGTGTCTCCTGCAACCCGTTCCCTTGGTGATAGATGAACGAACGTCTCTCCAATTGCTCAGTTCTGAGGGATAAGTGTGTGTGAAAGCCGTCCTTCACCTAGCTTGTTGGGAACACAAAGTTTCTTTTCAGTTGCAAACTCCATTCCATACATAAATATGGGGAGGTACAAGCTCCAACTCGGTTTTACAGTGAAAACTGCAGGAACTTCAAACCGGCACTAGGAAACAGACTGAGAAAGCAGAGAAAAAGTGTCTACTGCAACCCGTTCCCTTGGTGCTAGATGAACGAACGTCTCTCCACTTGCTCAGTTCTGAGAGATAAGTGTGTGTGAAAGCCGTCCTTCACCTAGCTTGTTGGGAACACAAAGTTTCTTTTCAGTTGCAAACTCCATCCATACATATATATGGGGAGGTACAAGCTCTAACTCGGTTTTACAGTGAAAACTGCAGGAACTTGAAACCGGCACTAGGAAACAGACAGAGAAAGCAGAGAAAAAGTGTCTCCTGCAAACCGTTCCCTTGGTGCTAGATGAACGAACGTCTCTCCACTTGCTCAGTTCCGAGAGATAAGTGTGTGTGAAAGCCGTCCTTCACCTAGCTTGTTGGGAACACAAAGTTTCTTTTCAGTTGCAAACTACAATCCATACATATATATGGGGTGGTACTAGCTCCAACTAGGTTTTCCAGTGAAAACTGCAGGAACTTCAAACCGGCACTAGGAAACAGACTGAGAAAGCAGAGAAAAAGTGTCTCCTGCAACGCGTTCAATTGGTGCTAGATGAACGAACGTCTCTCCACTTGCTCAGTTCTGAGAGATGTGTGTGAGTGAAAGCCGTCCTTCACATAGCTTATTGGGAACACAAAGTTTCTTTTCAGTTGCAAACTCCATTCCATACATATATATGGGGAGGTACAAGCTCCAACTCGGTTTTCCAGTGAAAACTGCAGGAATTTCTAACCGGCACTAGGAAACAAACTGAGAAAGCAGAGAAAAAGTGTCTCCTGCAACCCGTTCCCTTGGTGCTAGATGAACGAACGTCTCTCCACTTGCTCAGTTCTGAGAGGTTAGTGTGTGTGAAAGCCGAATTCAACTAGCTTGTAGGGAACACAAAGTTTCTTTTCAGTTTCAAACTCCATTCCATACATATATATGGGGAGGTAGAAGCTCCAACTCGGTTTTACAGTGAAAACTGCAGGAACTTCAAACCGGCACTAGGAAACAGACAGATAAAGCAGAGAAAAAGTGTCTCCTGCAACCCGTTCCCTTGTTGCTAGATGAACGAACGTCTCTCCACTTGCTCAGTTCTGAGAGATAAGTGTGTGTGAAAGCCGTCCTTCAACTATTTTTTGGGAACACAAAGTTTCTTTTCAGTTGCAAACTCCATTCCATTCATATATATGGGGAGGTACAAACTCCCACAGAGTTTTACAGTGAAAACTGCAGGAACTTCAAACTGGCATTAGGAAACAGACTGAGAAAGCAGAGAAACAGTGTCCCCTGCAACCCGTTACCTTGGTGCTAGATGAATGAAAGTCTCTACACTTGCTCAGTTCTGAGAGATATGTGTGTGTGAAAGCCGTCCTTCACCTAGCTTGTTGGGAACACAAAGTTTCTTTTCAGATGCAAACTCCATTCCATACATATATATGGGGAGGTACAAGCTCCAACTCGATTTTAAAGTGAAAACTGCAGGAACTTCAAACCGGCACTAGGAAACAGACAGAGAAAGCAGAGAAAAAGTGTCTCCTGCATCCCGTTCCCTTGGTGCTAGATGAACGAACGTCTCTCCACTTGCTCAGTTCCGAGAGATAAGTGTGTGTGAAAGCCGTCCTTCACCTAGCTTGTTGGGAACACAAAGTTTCTTTTCAGTTGCAAACTCCAAACCATACATATATATGGGGTGGTACTAGCTCCAACTAGGTTTTCCAGTGAAAACTGCAGGAACTTCAAACCGGCACTAGGAAACAGAATGAGAAAGCAGAGAAAAAGTGTCTCCTGCAACCGGTTCCCTTGGTGCTAGATGAACGAACGTCTCTCCACTTGCTCAGTTCTGAGAGATAAGTGTGTGTGAAAGCCGGCCTTCACCTAGCTTGTTGGGAACACAAAGTTTCTTTTCAGTTGCAAACTCCATTCCATACATATATATGGGGAGGTACAAGCTCCAACTCGGTTTTACAGTGAAAACTGCAGGAACTTCAAACCGGCACTATGAAACAGACTGAGAAATCAGAGAAATAGTATCTCCTGCAACCCGTTCCCTTGGTGCTAGATGAACGAACGTCTCTCCACTTGCTCATTTCTGAGAGATAAGTGTGTGTGAAAGCCGTCCTTCACCTAGCTTGTTGGGAACACAAAGTTTCTTTTCAGTTGCAAACTCCATTCCATACATATATATGGGGAGGTACTAGCTCCAACTCGGTTTTACAGTGAAAACTGCAGGAACTTCAAAAAGGCACTAGGAAACAGACTGAGAAAGCAGAGAAAAAGTGTCCCCTGCAACCCGTTCCCTTGGTGCTAGATTAACGAACGTCTCTCCACTTGCTCATTTCTGAGAGATAAGTGTGTGTGAAAGCCGTCCTTCAACTAGCTTGTTGGGAACACCAAGTTTCTTTTCAGTTGCTAACTCCATTCCATTCATATATATGGGAAGGTACAAGCTCCAACACTGTTTTACAGTGAAAATTCCAGGAACTTCAAACTGGCACTAGGAAACAGACTGAGAAAGCAGAGTAAAAGTGTCCCCTTCAACACGTTCCCTTGGTGCTAGATGAACGAACATCTCTCCACTTGCTCAGTTCTGAGAGATAAGTGTGTGTGAAAGCCGAATTCAACTAGCTTGTTGGGAACACAAAGTTTCTTTTCAGTTGCAAACTCCATTCCATACATATATATGGGGAGGTACAAACTCCAACTCGATTTTACAGTGAAAACTGCAGGAACTTCAAACTGGCATTAGGAAACAGACTGAGAAAGCAGAGAAACAGTGTCCCCTTCAACCCGTTCCCTTGGTGCTAGATGAATGAACGTCTCTCCACTTGCTCAGTTCTGAGTGATATGTGTGTGTGAAAGCCGTCCTTCACCAAGCTTGTTGGGAACACAAAGTTTCTTTTCAGATGCAAACTCCATTCCATACATATATATGGGGAGGTACAAGCTCCAACTCGATTTTAAAGTGAAAACTGCAGGAACTTCAAACCGGCACTAGGAAACTGACAGAGAAAGCAGAGAAAAAGTGTCTCCTGCAACCCGTTCCCTTGGTGTTAGATGAACGAACGTCTCTCCACTTGCTCAGTTCCGAGAGATAACTGTGTGTGAAAGCCGTCCTTCACTTAGCTTGTTGGGAACACAAAGTTTCTTTTCAGTTGCAAACTCCAATCCATACATATATATGGTGTGGTACTAGCTCCAACTAGGTTTTCCAGTGAAAACTGCAGGAACTTTAAACCGGCACTAGGAAACAGACTGAGAAAGCAGAGAAAAAGTGTCTCCTGCAACCGGTTCCCTTGGTGCTAGATGAACGAACGTCTCTCCACTTGCTCAGTTCTGAGAGATAAGTGTGTGTGAAAGCCGCACTTCACCTACCTTGTTGGGAACACAAAGTTTCTTTTCAGTTGCAAACTCCATTCCATACATATATACGGGGAGGTACAAGCTCCAACTCGGTTTTACAGTGAAAACTGCAGGAACTTCAAACCGGCACTAGGAAACAGACTGAGAAAGCAGAGAAAAAGTGTCCCTGCAACCCGATCCCTTGGTGCTAGATGAACGAACGTCTCTCCACTTGCTCAGTTCCGAGAGATAAGTGTTTGTGAAAGCCGTTCTTCACCTAGTTTGTTGGGAACACAAAGTTTCTTTTCAGTTGTAAACCCCATTCCATATATATATATGGGGAGCTACAAGCTCCAACTCTGTTTTACAGTGAAAACTGTAGGAAAATCAAACAGGCACTAGGAAACAGACTGAGAAAGCAGAGAAAAAGTGTCTCCTGCAACCCGTTCCCTTGGTGATAGATGAACGAACGTCTCTCCAATTGCTCAGTTCTGAGAAATATGTGTGTGTGAAAGCCGGCCTTCACCTAGCTTGTTGGGAACACAAAGTTTCTTTTCAGTTGCAAACTCCATTCCATACATATATATGGGGAGGTACAAGCTCCAACTCGATTTTACAGTGAAAACTGCAGGAACTTCAAACCGGCACTATGAAACAGACTGAGAAATCAGACAAAAATTATATCCTGCAACCCGTTCCCTTGGTGCTAGATGAACGAACGTCTCTCCACTTGCTCATTTCTGAGAGATAAGTGTGTGTGAAAGCCGTCCTTCACCTAGATTGTTGGGAACACAAAGTTTCTTTTCAGTTGCAAACTCCATTCCATACATATATATGGGGAGGTACTAGCTCCAACTCGGTTTTACAGTGAAAACTGCAGGAACTTCAAAAAGGCACTAGGAAACAGACTGAGAAAGCAGAGAAAAAGTGTCCCCTGCAACCCGTTCCCTTGGTGCTAGATTAACGAACGTCTCTCCACTTGCTCATTTCTGAGAGATAAGTGTGTGTGAAAGCCGTATTTCAACTACCTTGTTGGGAACACCAAGTTTCTTTTCAGTTGCTAACTCCATTCCATTCAAATATATGGGAAGGTACAAGCTCCAACTCTGTTTTACAGTGAAAATTCCAGGAACTTCAAACTGGCACTAGGAAACAGACTGAGAAAGCAGAGTAAAAGTGTCCCCTGCAACCCGTTCCCTTGGTGCTAGATGAACGAACGTCTCTCCACTTGCTCAGTTCTGAGAGATAAGTGTGTGTGAAAGCCGAATTCAACTAGCTTGTTGGGAACACAAAGTTTCTTTTCAGTTGCAAACTCCATTCCATAGATATATATGGGGAGGTACAAACTCCAACTCGATTTTACAGTGAAAACTGCAGGAACTTCAAACTGGCACTAGGAAACAGACTGAGAAAGCAGAGAAAAAGTGTCTCCTGAAACCCGTTCCCTTGGTGCTAGATGAACGAACGTCTCTCCACTTGCTCAGTTCTGAGAGATAAGTGTGTGTGAAAGCCGTCCTTCAACTATCTTCTTGGGAACACAAAGTTTCTTTTCAGTTGCAAACTCCGTTCCATACATATATATGGGGAGGTACAAGCTCCAACACTGTTTTACAGTGAAAACTGCAGGAACTTCAAACTGGCACTAGGAAACAGACTGAGAAAACAGAGAAAAAGTGTCCCTGCAACCCATTCCCTTGGTGCTAGATGAACGAACGTCTCTCCACTTGCGCAGTTCTGAGAGATAAGTGTGTGTGAAAGCCGTCCTTCACCTAGCTTGTTGGGAACACAAAGTTTCTTTTCAGTTGCAAACTCCATTCCATACATATATATGGGGAGGTACAAGCTCCAACTCGGTTTTACAGTGAAAACTGCAGGAACTTCAAACCGGCACTAGGAAACAGACTGAGAAAGCAGAGAAAAAGTGTCTCCTGCAAACCGTTCCGTTGGTGCTAGATGAACGAACGTCTCTCCACTTGCTCAGTTCTGAGAGATAATTGTGTGTGAAAGCCGAACTTCACCTAGCTTGTTGGGAAGACAAAGTTTCTTTTCAGTTGCAAACTCCATTCCATAAATATATATGGGGAGGTACAAGCTCCAACTCGGTTTTCCAGTGAAAACTGCAGGAATTTCTAACCGGCACTAGGAAACAAACTGAGAAAGCATAGAAAAAGTGTCTCCTGCAACCCGTTCCCTTGGTGATAGATGAACGAACGTCTCTCCACTTGCTCAGTTCTGAGAGGTTAGTGTGTGTGAAAGCCGAATTCAACTAGCTTGTTGGGAACACAGAGTTTCTTTTCAGTTGCAAACTCCATTCCATAAATATATATGGGAAGGTACAAGCTCCAACTCGGTTTTACCGTGAAAACTGCAGGAACTTCAAACCGGCACTAGGAAACAGACTGAGAAAGCAGAGAAAAATGGTATCCTGCATCGCGTTCCCTTGGTGATAGATGAACGAACGTCTCTCCAATTGCTCAGTACTGAGGGTTAATTGTGTGTGAAAGCCACCCTTCACCTAGCTTGTTGGGAACACAAAGTTTCTTTTCAGTTACAAACTCCATTCCATACATATATATGGGGAGGTACAAGCTCCAACTCGGTTTTACAGTGAAAACTGCAGGAACTTCAAACCGGCAATAGGAAACAGACTGAGAAAGCAGAGAAAAAGTGTCTCCTGTAACCCGTTCCCTTGGTTCTAGATGAACGAACGTCTCTCCACTTGCTCAATTCTGAGAGATAAGTGTGTGTGAAAGCCGTCCTTCAACTACATTGTGGGGAACACAAAGTTTCTTTTCAGTTGCAAACTCCATTCCATAACTATATATGGGGAAGTACTAGCTCCAACTCTGTTTTACACTGAAAACTGCAGGAACTACATACCGGCACTAGGAAACAGACTGAGAAAGCAGAGAAAAAGTGTCTCCTGCATCCCGTTCCCTTGGTGCTAGATGAACGAACGTCTCTCCACTTGCTCAGTTCTGAGAGATTAGTGTGTGTGAAAGCCGTTCTTCACCTAGTTTGTAGGGAACACAAAGTTTCTTTTCAGTTGCAAACTCCATTCCATACATATATATGGGGAGGTACAAGCTCCAACACTGTTTTACAGTGAAAACTGCAGGAAATTCAAACCGGCCCTAGGAAACAGACTGAGAAAGCAGAGAAAAAGTGTCTCCTGCAACCCGTTTCCTTGGTGATAGATGAACGAAAGTCTCTCCAATTGCTCAGTTCTGAGGGATAAGTGTGTGTGAAAGCCGTCCTTCACCTAGCTTGTTGGGAACAAAAAGTTTCTTTTCAGTTGCAAACTCCATTCCATAAATATATATGGGGAGGTACAAGCTCCAACTCGGTTTTACAGTGAAAAATGCAGGAACTTCAAACCGGCACTAGGAAACAGACTGAGAAAGCAGAGAAAAAGTGTCTCCTGCAACCCGTTCCCTTGGTGCTAGATGAACGAACGTCTCTCCACATTCTCAGTTCTGAGAGATAAGTGTGTGTGAAAGCCAAATTCAACAAGCTTGTTGGGAACACAAAGTTTCTTTTCAGTTGCAAACTCAATTCCATACATATATATTGGGAGGTACAAGCTCCAACTCGGTTTTACAGTGAAAACTGCAGGAACTTCAAACCGGCACTAGGAAACAGACTGAGAAAGCAGAGAAAAAGTGTCTCCTGCAACCCGTTCCCTTGGTGCTAGATGAACGAACGTCTCTCCATTTGCTCAGTTCTGAGAGATAAGTGTGTGTGAAAGCCGTCCTTCACCTAGCTTTTTGGGAACACAAAGTTTCTTTTCAGTTGCAAACTCCATTCCATACATCTATATGGGGAGGTACAAGCTCCAACTCGGTTTGACAGTGAAAACTGCAGGAACTTCAAACCAGCAGTAGGAAACAGACTGAGAAAGCAGAGGAAAAGTGTCTCCTGCAACGCGCTCAATTGGTGCTTGATGAACGAACGTCTCTCCACTTGCTCAGTTCTGAGAGATGTGTGTGAGTGAAAACCATCCTTCACCTAGCTTATTGGGAACACAAAGTTTCTTTTCGGTTGCAAACTCCATTCCATACATATATATGGGGAGGTACAAGCTCCAACTCGGTTTTACAGTGAAAAATGCAGGAACTTCAAACCGGCACTAGGAAACAGACTGAGAAAGCAGAGAAAAAGTGTCTCCTGCAACCCGTTCCCTTGGTGCTAGATGAACGAACGTCTCTCCACATTCTCAGTTCTGAGAGATAAGTGTGTGTGAAAGCCAAATTCAACAAGCTTGTTGGGAACACAAAGTTTCTTTTCAGTTGCAAACTCAATTCCATACATATATATTGGGAGGTACAAGCTCCAACTCGGTTTTACAGTGAAAACTGCAGGAACTTCAAACCGGCACTAGGAAACAGACTGAGAAAGCAGAGAAAAAGTGTCTCCTGCAACCCGTTCCCTTGGTGCTAGATGAACGAACGTCTCTCCATTTGCTCAGTTCTGAGAGATAAGTGTGTGTGAAAGCCGTCCTTCACCTAGCTTTTTGGGAACACAAAGTTTCTTTTCAGTTGCAAACTCCATTCCATACATCTATATGGGGAGGTACAAGCTCCAACTCGGTTTGACAGTGAAAACTGCAGGAACTTCAAACCAGCAGTAGGAAACAGACTGAGAAAGCAGAGGAAAAGTGTCTCCTGCAACGCGCTCAATTGGTGCTTGATGAACGAACGTCTCTCCACTTGCTCAGTTCTGAGAGATGTGTGTGAGTGAAAACCATCCTTCACCTAGCTTATTGGGAACACAAAGTTTCTTTTCGGTTGCAAACTCCATTCCATACATATATATGGGGAGGTACAAGCTCCAACTCGGTTTTACAGTGAAAATTGCAGGAACTTCAAACGGGCACTAGGAAACAAACTGAGAAAGCAGAGAAAAAGTGTCACCTTCAACCAGTTCCCTTGGTGCTAGATGAACGAACGTCTCTCCACTTGCTCAGTTCTGAGAGTTAAGTGTGTGTGAAAGCCGAATTCAACTAGGTTGTTGGGAATACAAAGTTTCTTTTCAGTTGCAAACTCCATTCCATAAATATATACGGGGAGGTACAAGCTCCAACTCGGTTTTACAGTGAAAACTGCAGGAAATTCAAACCGGCACTAGGAAACAGATTGAGAAAGCAGAGAAAAAGTGTCTCCTGCTACCGGTTCCCTTGGTGCTAGATGAACGAACGTCTCTCCACTTGCTCAGTTCTGAGAGATAAGTGTGTGTGAAAGCCGCCCTTCACCTACCTTGTTGGGAACACAAAGTTTCTTTTCAGTTGCAAACTCCATTCCATACATATATACGGGGAGGTACAAGCTCCAACTCGGTTTTACAGTGAAAACTGCAGGAACTTCAAACCGGCACTAGGAAACAGACTGAGAAAGCAGAGAAAAAGTGTCTCCTGCAACGCGTTCACTTGGTGCTAGATGAACGAACGTTTCTCCACTTGCTCAGTTCTGAGAGATGTGTGTGAGTGAAAGCCGTCCTTCACATAGCTTATTGGGAACACAAAGTTTCTTTTCAGTTGCAAACTCCATTCCATACATATATATGGGGAGGTACAAACTCCAACTCGGTTTTACAATGAAAAAAGCAGGAACTTCAAACCGGCACTATGAAACAGACTGAGAAAGCAGAGAAAATGTGTCTCCTGCAACCCGTTCCCTTGGTGCTAGATGAACGAACGTCTCTCCACTTGCTCAGTTCCGAGAGATAAATGTGTGTGAAAGCCGTTCTTCACCTAGCTTGTTGGGAACACAAAGTTTCTTCTCAGTTGCAAACTCCATTCCATACATAAATATGGGGAGGTAGAAGCTCCAACTCGGTTTTACAGTGAAAACTGCAGGAACTTCAAACCGGCACTAATAAACAGACTGAGAAAGCAGAGAAAAAGTGTCTACTGCAACCCGTTCCATTGGTGCTAGATGAACGAACGTCTCTCCACTTGCTCAGTTCTGAGAGATAAGTGTGTGTGAAAGCCGTCCTTCACCTAGCTTGTTGGGAACACAAAGTTTCTTTTCAGTTGCAAACTCCATTCCATACATATATATGGGGAGGTACAAGCTCCAACTCGGTTTTACAGTGAAAACTGCAGGAACTTCAAACCGGCACTAGGAAACAGACTGAGAAATCAGAGAAAAAGTATCTCCTGCAACACGTTCCCTTGGTGCTAGATGAACGAACGTCTCTACACTTGCTCATTTCTGAGAGATAAGTGTGTGTGAAAGCCGTCCTTCACCTAGCTTGTTGGGAACACAAAGTTTCTTTTCAGCTGCAAACTCCATTCCATACATATATATGGGGAGGTACTAGCTCCAACTCGGTTTTACAGTGAAAACTGCAGGAACTTCAAAAAGGCACTAGGAAACAGACTGAGAAAGCAGAGAAAAAGTGTCCCCTGCAACCCGTTCCCTTGGTGCTAGATGAACGAACGTCTCTCCACTTGCTCATTTCTGAGAGATAAGTGTGTGTGAAAGCCGTCCTTCACCTAGCTTGTTGGGAACACCAAGTTTCTTTTCAGTTGCAAACTCCATTCCATTCATATATATGGGAAGGTACAAGCTCCAAATCTGTTTTACAGTGAAAATTCCAGGAACTTCATACTGGCACTAGGAAACAGACTGAGAAAGCAGAGAAAAAGTGTCCCCTGCAACCCGTTCCCTTGGTGCTAGATGAACGAACGTCTCTCCACTTGCTCAGTTCTGAGAGAAAAGTGTGTGTGAAAGCCGAATTCAACTAGCTTGTTGGGAACACAAAGTTTCTTTTCAGTTGCAAACTCCATTCCATACATATATATGGGGAGGTACAAGCTCCAACTCGATTTTACTGTGAAAACTGCAGGAACTTCAAACCGGCACTAGGAAACAGACTGAGAAAGCAGAGAAAAAGTGTCTCCTGAAACCCGTTCCCTTGGTGCTAGATGAACGAACGTCTCTCCACTTGCTCTGTTCTGAGAGATAAGTGTGTGTGAAAGCCGTCCTTCAACTAGCTTCTTGGGAACACAAAGTTTCTTTTCAGTTGCAAACTCCGTTCCATACATATATATGGGGAGGTACAAGCTCCAACACTGTTTTACAGTGAAAACTGCAGGAACTTCAAACTGGCACTAGGAAACAGACTGAGAAAGCAGAGAAAAATTGTCCCTGCAACCCGTTCCCTTGGTGCTAGATGAACGAACGTCTCTCCACTTGCTCAGTTCTGAGAGATAAGTGTGTGTGAAAGCCGAACTTCACCTAGCTTGTTGGGAACACAAAGTTTCTTTTCAGTTGCAAACTCCATTCCATACATATATATGGGGAGGTACAAGCTCCAACTCGGTTTTACAGTGAAAACTGCAGGAACTTCAAACCGGCACTAGGAAACAGACTGAGAAAGCAGAGAAAAAGTGTCTCCTGCAACCCGTTCCCTTGGTGCTAGATGAACGAACGTCTCTCCATTTGCTCAGTTCTGAGAGATAAGTGTGTGTGAAAGCCGTCCTTCACCTAGCTTTTTGGGAACACAAAGTTTCTTTTCAGTTGAAAACTCCATTCCATACATATATATGGGGAGGTACAAGCTCCAACTCGGTTTTACAGTGAAAACTGCAGGAACTTCAAACCGGCACTAGGAAACAGAATGAGAAAGCAGAGAAAAAGTGTCTCCTGCAACGCGCTCACTTGGTGCTAGATGAACGAACGTCTCTCCACTTGCTCAGTTCTGAGAGATGTGTGTGAGTGAAAGCCAGCCTTCACCGAGCTTATTGGGAACACAAAGTTTCTTTTCGGTTGCAAACTCCATTCCATACATATATATGGGGAGGTACAAGCTCCAACTCGGTTTTACAGTGAAAACTGCAGGAACTTCAAACCGGCACTAGGAAACAGACTGAGAAAGCAGAGAAAAAGTGTCTCCTGAAAACCGTTCCCTTGGTGCTAGATGAACGAACGTCTCTCCACTTGCTCAGTTCCGAGAGATAAGTGTGTGTGAAAGCCGTCCTTCACCTAGCTTGTTGGGAACAAAAAGTTTCTTTTCAGTTGCTAACTCCATTCTATAAATATATATGGGGAGGTACAAGCTCCAACTCGGTTTTACAGTGAAAACTGCAGGAACATCAAACCGGCACTAGGAAACAGACTGAGAAAGCAGAGAAAATGTGTCTCCTGCAACACGTTCCCTTGGTGCGAGATGAACGAACGTCTCTCCACTTGCTCAGTTCTGATAGATAAGTGTGTGTGAAAGCCGAATTCACCTAGCTTGTTGGGAACACAAAGTTTCTTTTCAGTTGCAAACTCCATTCCATACATATATACGGGGTGGTACAAGCTCCAACTCGGTTTTACTGTGAAAATTGCAGGAACTTCAAACCGGCACTAGGAAACAGCCTGAGAAAGCAGAGAAAATGTGTCTCCTGCAACGCGTTCCCTTGGTGCTAGATGAACGAACGTCTCTCCACTTGCTCATTTCTGAGAGATGTGTGTGAGTGAAAGCCGTCCTTCACATAGCTTATTGGGAACACAAAGTTCCTTTTCAGTTGCAAACTCCATTCCATACATATATATGGGGAGGTACTAGCTCCAACTCGGTTTTACAGTGAAAACTGCAGGAACTTCAAACTGGCACTAGGAAACAGGCTGAGAAAGCAGAGAAAAAGTGTCCCTGCAACCCGTTCCCTTGGTGCTAGATGAACGAAAGTCTCTCCACTTGCTCAGTTCTGAGAGATAAGTGTGTGTGAAAGCCGTCCTTCACCTAGCTTGTTGGGAACACAAAGTTTCTTTTCAGTTGCAAACTCCATTCCATAAATATATATGGGGAGGTACAAGCTCCAACTAAGTTTTACAGTGAAAACTGCAGGAACTTCAAACCGGCACTAGGAAACAGACTGAGAAAGCAGAGAAAAAGTGTCTCCTGCAACCCGTTCCGTTGGTGCTAGATGAACGAACGTCTCTCCACTTGCTCAGTTCTGAGAGATAAGTGGGTGTGAAAGCCGACCTTCACCTAGCTTGTTGGGAACACAAAGTTTCTTTTCAGTTGCAAACTCCATTCCATACATATATATGGGGAGGTACAACCTCCAACTCGGTTTTCCAGTGAAAACTGCAGGAACTTCAAACCGGCACGAGGAAACAGACTGAGAAAGCAGAGAAAAAGTGTCTCCTGCAACCCGTTCTCTTGGTGCTAGTTGAACGAACGTCTCTCCACTTGCTCAGTTCCGAGAGATAAGTGTGTGTGAAAGCCGTCCTTCACCTAGCTTGTTGGGAACACAAAGAATCTTTTCAGTTGCAAACTCCATTCCATAAATATATATGGGGAGGTACAAGCTCCAACTCGGTTTTCCAGTGAAAACTGCAGGAATTTCTAACCGGCACTAGGAAACAAACTGAGAAAGCAGACAAAAAGTGTCTCCTGCAACCCGTTCCCTTGGTGCTAGATGAACGAACGTCTCTCCACTTGCTCAGTTCTGAGAGGTTAGTGTGTGTGAAAGCCGAATTCAACTAGCTTGTTGGGAACACAAAGTTTCTTTTCAGTTGCAAACTCCATTCCATACATATATATGGGGAGGTACAAGCTCCAACACGGTTTTCCAGTGAAAACTGCAGGAACTTCAAACCGGCACTAGGAAACAGACTGAGAAAGCAGAGAAAAATTGTCTCCTGCAACCCGTTCCCTTGGTGATAGATGAACGAACGTCTCTCCAATTGCTCAGTACTGAGGGTTAATTGTGTGTGAAAGCCACCCTTCAACTAGCTTGTAGGGAACACAAAGTTTCTTTTCAGTTACAAACTCCATTCCATACATATATATGGGGAGGTACAAGCTCCAACTCGGTTTTACAGTGAAAACTGCAGGAACTTCAAATCGGCACTAGGAAAGAAACTGAGAAATCAGAGAAAAAGTGTCTCCTGCAACCGGTTCCCTTGGTGCTAGATGAACGAACGTCTCGCCTCTTGCTCAGTTCCGAGACATATGTGTGTGTGAAAGCCGTACTTCACCTATCTTGTTGGGAACACAAAGTTTCTTTTCAGTTGCAAACTCCATTCCATACATATATACGGGGATGTACAAGCTCCAAATCGATTTTACAGTGAAAATTGCAGGAACTTCAAACCGGCACTAGGAAACAGCCTGAGAAAGCAGAGAAAAAGTGTCTCCTGCAACGCGTTCCCTTTGTGCTAGATGAACGAACGTCTCTCCACTTGCTCAGTTCTGAGAGATGTGTGTGAGAGAAAGCCGTCCTTCACCTTGCTTATTGGGAACACAAAGTTCCTTTTCAGTTGCAAACTCCATTCCATACATATATATGGGGAGGTACTAGCTCAAACTCGGTTTTACAGTGAAAACTGCAGGAACTTCAAACTGGCACTAGGAATCAGACTGAGAAAGCAGAGAAAAAGTGTCCCTGCAACCCGTTCCCTTGGTCCTAGATGAACGAACGTCTCTCCACTTGCTCAGTTCTGAGAGATAAGTGTGTGTGAAAGCCGTCCTTCACCTAGCTTGTTGGGAACACAAAGTTTCTTTTCAGTTGCAAACTCCATTCCATAAATATATATGGGGAGGTACAAGCTCCAACTAGGTTTTACAGTGAAAACTGCAGGAACTTCAAACCGGCACTAGGAAACAGAATGAGAAAGCAGAGAAAAAGTGTCTCCTGCAACCCGTTCCCTTGGTGCTAGATGAACGAACGTCTCTCCACTTGCTCAGTTCTGAGAGATAAGTTGTGTGAAAGCCGAACTTCACCTAGCTTGTTGGGAACACAAAGTTTCTTTTCAGTTGCAAACTCCATTCCATACATATATATGGGGAGGTACAAGCCCCAACTCGGTTTTACAGTGAAAACTGCAGGAACTTCAAACCGGCAATAGGAAACAGACTGAGAAAGCAGAGAAAAAGTGTCTCCTGCAACCCGTTCCCTTGGTGCTAGATGAACGAACGTCTCTCCACTTGCTCAGTTCTGAGAGATTAGTGTGTGTGAAAGCCGTTCTTCACCTAGTTTGTTGGGAACACAAAGTTTCTTTTCAGTTGCAAACTCCATTCCATACATATATATGGGGAGGTACAAGCTCCAACACTGTTTTACAGTGAAAACTGCAGGAAATTCAAACCGGCACTAGGAAACAGACTGAGAAAGCAGAGAAAAAGTGTCTCCTGCAACCCGTTCCCTTGGTGATAGATGAACGAACATCTCTCCAATTGCTCAGTTCTGAGGGATAAGTGTGTGTGAAAGCCGTCCTTCACCTAGCTTGTTGGGAACAAAAAGTTTCTTTTCAGTTGCAAACTCCATTCCATACATCTATATGGGGAGGTACAAGCTCCAACTCTGTTTTACAGTGAAAACTGCAGGAACTTCAAACCGGCACTTGGAAACAGACTGAGAAAGCAGAGAAAATGTGTCTCCTGCAACCCGTTCCCTTGGTGCTAGTTGAACGAACGTCTCTCCACTTGCTCAGTTCCGAGAGATGAGTGTGTGTGAAAGCCGTCCTTCACCTAGCTTGTTGGGAACACAAAGTATCTTTTCAGTTGCAAACTCCATTCCATAAGTATATATGGGGAGGTACAAGCTCCAACTCGGTTTTCCAGTGAAAACTGCAGGAATTTCTAACCGGCACTAGGAAACAAACTGAGAAAGCAGAGAAAAAGTGTCTCCTGCAACCCGTTCCCTTGGTGCTAGATGAACGAACGTCTCTCCTCTTGCTCAGTTCTGAGAGGTGAGTGTGTGTGAAAGCCTAATTCAACTAGCTTGTTGGGAGCACAAAGTTTCTTTTCAGTTGCAAACTCCATTCCATACATATATATGGGGAGGTACAAGCTCCAACTCGGTTTTACAGTGAAAACTGCAGGAACTTCAAACCGGCACTAGGAAACAGACTGAGAAAGCAGAGAAAAAGTGTCTACTGCAACCCGTTCCCTTGGTGCTAGATGAACGAACGTCTCTCCATTTGCTCAGTTCTGAGGGATAAGTGTGTGTGAAAGCCGTCCTTCACCTAGCTTTTTGGGAACACAAAGTTTCTTTTCAGTTGCAAACTCCATTCCATACATATATATTGGTAGGTACAAGCTCCAACTCGCTTTTACAGTGAAAACTGCAGGAACTTCAAACCGGCACTAGGAAACAGACTGAGAAAGCAGAGAAAAAGTGTCTCCTGCAACCCGTTCCCATGGTGCTAGATGAACGAACGTCTCTCAATTTGCTCAGTTCTGAGAGATAAGTGTGTGTGAAAGCCGTCCTTCACCTAGCTTTTTGGGAACACAAAGCTTCTTTTCAGTTGCAAACTCCATTCCATAAATATATATGGGGAGGTAGAAGCTCCACCTCGGTTTTACAGTGAAAACTGCAGGAAATTCAAACCGGCCCTAGGAAACAGACTTAGAAAGCAGAGAAAAAGTGTCTCCTGCAACCCGTTCCTTTGGTGCTAGATGAACGAACGTCTCTCCACTTGCTCAGTTCTGAGAGATAAGTGTGTGTGAAAGCCGTCCTTCACCTAGCTTGTTGGGAACACAAAGTTTCTTTTCAGTTGCAAACTCCATTCCATACATATATACGGGGAGGTACAAGCTCCACCTCTGTTTTACGGTGAAAACTGCAGGAACTTCAAACCGGCACTAGGAAACAGACTGAGAAAGCAGAGAAAAAGTTTCTCCTGCAACCCGTTCCCTTGGTGCTAGATGAACGAACGTCTCTCCAATTGCTAAGTTCTGAGGGATAAGTGTGTGTGAAAGCCGTCCTTCACCTAGCTTGTTGGGAACAAAAAGTTTCTTTTCAGTTGCAAACTCCATTCCATACATATATATGGGGAGGTACAAGCTCCAACTCGGTTTTACAGTGAAAACTGCAGGAAATTCAAACCGGCACTAGGAAACAGACTGAGAAAGCAGAGAAAAAGTGTCTCCTGCAACCCGTTCCCTTGGTGCTAGATGAACGAACGTCTCTCCACTTGCTCAGTTCTGAGGGATAAGTGTGTGTGAAAGCCGAATTCAACTATCTTGTTGGGAACACAAAGTTTCTTTTCAGTTGCAAACTCCATTCCATACATATATATGGGGAGGTACAAGCTCCAACTCGGTTTTACAGTGAAAACTGCAGGAAATTCAAACCGGCACTAGGAAACAGACTGAGAAAGCAGAGGAAAAGTGTCTCCTGCAACGCGCTCAATTGGTGCTTGATGAACGAACGTCTCTCCACTTGCTCAGTTCTGAGAGATGTGTGTGAGTGAAAACCATCCTTCACCTAGCTTATTGGGAACACAAAGTTTCTTTTCGGTTGCAAACTCCATTCCATACATATATATGGGGAGGTACAAGCTCCAACTCGGTTTTACAGTGAAAAATGCAGGAACTTCAAACCGGCACTAGGAAACAGACTGAGAAAGCAGAGAAAAAGTGTCTCCTGCAACCCGTTCCCTTGGTGCTAGATGAACGAACGTCTCTCCACATTCTCAGTTCTGAGAGATAAGTGTGTGTGAAAGCCAAATTCAACAAGCTTGTTGGGAACACAAAGTTTCTTTTCAGTTGCAAACTCAATTCCATACATATATATTGGGAGGTACAAGCTCCAACTCGGTTTTACAGTGAAAACTGCAGGAACTTCAAACCGGCACTAGGAAACAGACTGAGAAAGCAGAGAAAAAGTGTCTCCTGCAACCCGTTCCCTTGGTGCTAGATGAACGAACGTCTCTCCATTTGCTCAGTTCTGAGAGATAAGTGTGTGTGAAAGCCGTCCTTCACCTAGCTTTTTGGGAACACAAAGTTTCTTTTCAGTTGCAAACTCCATTCCATACATCTATATGGGGAGGTACAAGCTCCAACTCGGTTTGACAGTGAAAACTGCAGGAACTTCAAACCAGCAGTAGGAAACAGACTGAGAAAGCAGAGGAAAAGTGTCTCCTGCAACGCGCTCAATTGGTGCTTGATGAACGAACGTCTCTCCACTTGCTCAGTTCTGAGAGATGTGTGTGAGTGAAAACCATCCTTCACCTAGCTTATTGGGAACACAAAGTTTCTTTTCGGTTGCAAACTCCATTCCATACATATATATGGGGAGGTACAAGCTCCAACTCGGTTTTACAGTGAAAATTGCAGGAACTTCAAACGGGCACTAGGAAACAAACTGAGAAAGCAGAGAAAAAGTGTCACCTTCAACCAGTTCCCTTGGTGCTAGATGAACGAACGTCTCTCCACTTGCTCAGTTCTGAGAGTTAAGTGTGTGTGAAAGCCGAATTCAACTAGGTTGTTGGGAATACAAAGTTTCTTTTCAGTTGCAAACTCCATTCCATAAATATATACGGGGAGGTACAAGCTCCAACTCGGTTTTACAGTGAAAACTGCAGGAAATTCAAACCGGCACTAGGAAACAGATTGAGAAAGCAGAGAAAAAGTGTCTCCTGCTACCGGTTCCCTTGGTGCTAGATGAACGAACGTCTCTCCACTTGCTCAGTTCTGAGAGATAAGTGTGTGTGAAAGCCGCCCTTCACCTACCTTGTTGGGAACACAAAGTTTCTTTTCAGTTGCAAACTCCATTCCATACATATATACGGGGAGGTACAAGCTCCAACTCGGTTTTACAGTGAAAACTGCAGGAACTTCAAACCGGCACTAGGAAACAGACTGAGAAAGCAGAGAAAAAGTGTCTCCTGCAACGCGTTCACTTGGTGCTAGATGAACGAACGTTTCTCCACTTGCTCAGTTCTGAGAGATGTGTGTGAGTGAAAGCCGTCCTTCACATAGCTTATTGGGAACACAAAGTTTCTTTTCAGTTGCAAACTCCATTCCATACATATATATGGGGAGGTACAAACTCCAACTCGGTTTTACAATGAAAAAAGCAGGAACTTCAAACCGGCACTATGAAACAGACTGAGAAAGCAGAGAAAATGTGTCTCCTGCAACCCGTTCCCTTGGTGCTAGATGAACGAACGTCTCTCCACTTGCTCAGTTCCGAGAGATAAATGTGTGTGAAAGCCGTTCTTCACCTAGCTTGTTGGGAACACAAAGTTTCTTCTCAGTTGCAAACTCCATTCCATACATAAATATGGGGAGGTAGAAGCTCCAACTCGGTTTTACAGTGAAAACTGCAGGAACTTCAAACCGGCACTAATAAACAGACTGAGAAAGCAGAGAAAAAGTGTCTACTGCAACCCGTTCCATTGGTGCTAGATGAACGAACGTCTCTCCACTTGCTCAGTTCTGAGAGATAAGTGTGTGTGAAAGCCGTCCTTCACCTAGCTTGTTGGGAACACAAAGTTTCTTTTCAGTTGCAAACTCCATTCCATACATATATATGGGGAGGTACAAGCTCCAACTCGGTTTTACAGTGAAAACTGCAGGAACTTCAAACCGGCACTAGGAAACAGACTGAGAAATCAGAGAAAAAGTATCTCCTGCAACACGTTCCCTTGGTGCTAGATGAACGAACGTCTCTACACTTGCTCATTTCTGAGAGATAAGTGTGTGTGAAAGCCGTCCTTCACCTAGCTTGTTGGGAACACAAAGTTTCTTTTCAGCTGCAAACTCCATTCCATACATATATATGGGGAGGTACTAGCTCCAACTCGGTTTTACAGTGAAAACTGCAGGAACTTCAAAAAGGCACTAGGAAACAGACTGAGAAAGCAGAGAAAAAGTGTCCCCTGCAACCCGTTCCCTTGGTGCTAGATGAACGAACGTCTCTCCACTTGCTCATTTCTGAGAGATAAGTGTGTGTGAAAGCCGTCCTTCACCTAGCTTGTTGGGAACACCAAGTTTCTTTTCAGTTGCAAACTCCATTCCATTCATATATATGGGAAGGTACAAGCTCCAAATCTGTTTTACAGTGAAAATTCCAGGAACTTCATACTGGCACTAGGAAACAGACTGAGAAAGCAGAGAAAAAGTGTCCCCTGCAACCCGTTCCCTTGGTGCTAGATGAACGAACGTCTCTCCACTTGCTCAGTTCTGAGAGAAAAGTGTGTGTGAAAGCCGAATTCAACTAGCTTGTTGGGAACACAAAGTTTCTTTTCAGTTGCAAACTCCATTCCATACATATATATGGGGAGGTACAAGCTCCAACTCGATTTTACTGTGAAAACTGCAGGAACTTCAAACCGGCACTAGGAAACAGACTGAGAAAGCAGAGAAAAAGTGTCTCCTGAAACCCGTTCCCTTGGTGCTAGATGAACGAACGTCTCTCCACTTGCTCTGTTCTGAGAGATAAGTGTGTGTGAAAGCCGTCCTTCAACTAGCTTCTTGGGAACACAAAGTTTCTTTTCAGTTGCAAACTCCGTTCCATACATATATATGGGGAGGTACAAGCTCCAACACTGTTTTACAGTGAAAACTGCAGGAACTTCAAACTGGCACTAGGAAACAGACTGAGAAAGCAGAGAAAAATTGTCCCTGCAACCCGTTCCCTTGGTGCTAGATGAACGAACGTCTCTCCACTTGCTCAGTTCTGAGAGATAAGTGTGTGTGAAAGCCGAACTTCACCTAGCTTGTTGGGAACACAAAGTTTCTTTTCAGTTGCAAACTCCATTCCATACATATATATGGGGAGGTACAAGCTCCAACTCGGTTTTACAGTGAAAACTGCAGGAACTTCAAACCGGCACTAGGAAACAGACTGAGAAAGCAGAGAAAAAGTGTCTCCTGCAACCCGTTCCCTTGGTGCTAGATGAACGAACGTCTCTCCATTTGCTCAGTTCTGAGAGATAAGTGTGTGTGAAAGCCGTCCTTCACCTAGCTTTTTGGGAACACAAAGTTTCTTTTCAGTTGAAAACTCCATTCCATACATATATATGGGGAGGTACAAGCTCCAACTCGGTTTTACAGTGAAAACTGCAGGAACTTCAAACCGGCACTAGGAAACAGAATGAGAAAGCAGAGAAAAAGTGTCTCCTGCAACGCGCTCACTTGGTGCTAGATGAACGAACGTCTCTCCACTTGCTCAGTTCTGAGAGATGTGTGTGAGTGAAAGCCAGCCTTCACCGAGCTTATTGGGAACACAAAGTTTCTTTTCGGTTGCAAACTCCATTCCATACATATATATGGGGAGGTACAAGCTCCAACTCGGTTTTACAGTGAAAACTGCAGGAACTTCAAACCGGCACTAGGAAACAGACTGAGAAAGCAGAGAAAAAGTGTCTCCTGAAAACCGTTCCCTTGGTGCTAGATGAACGAACGTCTCTCCACTTGCTCAGTTCCGAGAGATAAGTGTGTGTGAAAGCCGTCCTTCACCTAGCTTGTTGGGAACAAAAAGTTTCTTTTCAGTTGCTAACTCCATTCTATAAATATATATGGGGAGGTACAAGCTCCAACTCGGTTTTACAGTGAAAACTGCAGGAACATCAAACCGGCACTAGGAAACAGACTGAGAAAGCAGAGAAAATGTGTCTCCTGCAACACGTTCCCTTGGTGCGAGATGAACGAACGTCTCTCCACTTGCTCAGTTCTGATAGATAAGTGTGTGTGAAAGCCGAATTCACCTAGCTTGTTGGGAACACAAAGTTTCTTTTCAGTTGCAAACTCCATTCCATACATATATACGGGGTGGTACAAGCTCCAACTCGGTTTTACTGTGAAAATTGCAGGAACTTCAAACCGGCACTAGGAAACAGCCTGAGAAAGCAGAGAAAATGTGTCTCCTGCAACGCGTTCCCTTGGTGCTAGATGAACGAACGTCTCTCCACTTGCTCATTTCTGAGAGATGTGTGTGAGTGAAAGCCGTCCTTCACATAGCTTATTGGGAACACAAAGTTCCTTTTCAGTTGCAAACTCCATTCCATACATATATATGGGGAGGTACTAGCTCCAACTCGGTTTTACAGTGAAAACTGCAGGAACTTCAAACTGGCACTAGGAAACAGGCTGAGAAAGCAGAGAAAAAGTGTCCCTGCAACCCGTTCCCTTGGTGCTAGATGAACGAAAGTCTCTCCACTTGCTCAGTTCTGAGAGATAAGTGTGTGTGAAAGCCGTCCTTCACCTAGCTTGTTGGGAACACAAAGTTTCTTTTCAGTTGCAAACTCCATTCCATAAATATATATGGGGAGGTACAAGCTCCAACTAAGTTTTACAGTGAAAACTGCAGGAACTTCAAACCGGCACTAGGAAACAGACTGAGAAAGCAGAGAAAAAGTGTCTCCTGCAACCCGTTCCGTTGGTGCTAGATGAACGAACGTCTCTCCACTTGCTCAGTTCTGAGAGATAAGTGGGTGTGAAAGCCGACCTTCACCTAGCTTGTTGGGAACACAAAGTTTCTTTTCAGTTGCAAACTCCATTCCATACATATATATGGGGAGGTACAACCTCCAACTCGGTTTTCCAGTGAAAACTGCAGGAACTTCAAACCGGCACGAGGAAACAGACTGAGAAAGCAGAGAAAAAGTGTCTCCTGCAACCCGTTCTCTTGGTGCTAGTTGAACGAACGTCTCTCCACTTGCTCAGTTCCGAGAGATAAGTGTGTGTGAAAGCCGTCCTTCACCTAGCTTGTTGGGAACACAAAGAATCTTTTCAGTTGCAAACTCCATTCCATAAATATATATGGGGAGGTACAAGCTCCAACTCGGTTTTCCAGTGAAAACTGCAGGAATTTCTAACCGGCACTAGGAAACAAACTGAGAAAGCAGACAAAAAGTGTCTCCTGCAACCCGTTCCCTTGGTGCTAGATGAACGAACGTCTCTCCACTTGCTCAGTTCTGAGAGGTTAGTGTGTGTGAAAGCCGAATTCAACTAGCTTGTTGGGAACACAAAGTTTCTTTTCAGTTGCAAACTCCATTCCATACATATATATGGGGAGGTACAAGCTCCAACACGGTTTTCCAGTGAAAACTGCAGGAACTTCAAACCGGCACTAGGAAACAGACTGAGAAAGCAGAGAAAAATTGTCTCCTGCAACCCGTTCCCTTGGTGATAGATGAACGAACGTCTCTCCAATTGCTCAGTACTGAGGGTTAATTGTGTGTGAAAGCCACCCTTCAACTAGCTTGTAGGGAACACAAAGTTTCTTTTCAGTTACAAACTCCATTCCATACATATATATGGGGAGGTACAAGCTCCAACTCGGTTTTACAGTGAAAACTGCAGGAACTTCAAATCGGCACTAGGAAAGAAACTGAGAAATCAGAGAAAAAGTGTCTCCTGCAACCGGTTCCCTTGGTGCTAGATGAACGAACGTCTCGCCTCTTGCTCAGTTCCGAGACATATGTGTGTGTGAAAGCCGTACTTCACCTATCTTGTTGGGAACACAAAGTTTCTTTTCAGTTGCAAACTCCATTCCATACATATATACGGGGATGTACAAGCTCCAAATCGATTTTACAGTGAAAATTGCAGGAACTTCAAACCGGCACTAGGAAACAGCCTGAGAAAGCAGAGAAAAAGTGTCTCCTGCAACGCGTTCCCTTTGTGCTAGATGAACGAACGTCTCTCCACTTGCTCAGTTCTGAGAGATGTGTGTGAGTGAAAGCCGTCCTTCACCTTGCTTATTGGGAACACAAAGTTCCTTTTCAGTTGCAAACTCCATTCCATACATATATATGGGGAGGTACTAGCTCAAACTCGGTTTTACAGTGAAAACTGCAGGAACTTCAAACTGGCACTAGGAATCAGACTGAGAAAGCAGAGAAAAAGTGTCCCTGCAACCCGTTCCCTTGGTGCTAGATGAACGAACGTCTCTCCACTTGCTCAGTTCTGAGAGATAAGTGTGTGTGAAAGCCGTCCTTCACCTAGCTTGTTGGGAACACAAAGTTTCTTTTCAGTTGCAAACTCCATTCCATAAATATATATGGGGAGGTACAAGCTCCAACTAGGTTTTACAGTGAAAACTGCAGGAACTTCAAACCGGCACTAGGAAACAGAATGAGAAAGCAGAGAAAAAGTGTCTCCTGCAACCCGTTCCCTTGGTGCTAGATGAACGAACGTCTCTCCACTTGCTCAGTTCTGAGAGATAAGTTGTGTGAAAGCCGAACTTCACCTAGCTTGTTGGGAACACAAAGTTTCTTTTCAGTTGCAAACTCCATTCCATACATATATATGGGGAGGTACAAGCCCCAACTCGGTTTTACAGTGAAAACTGCAGGAACTTCAAACCGGCAATAGGAAACAGACTGAGAAAGCAGAGAAAAAGTGTCTCCTGCAACCCGTTCCCTTGGTGCTAGATGAACGAACGTCTCTCCACTTGCTCAGTTCTGAGAGATTAGTGTGTGTGAAAGCCGTTCTTCACCTAGTTTGTTGGGAACACAAAGTTTCTTTTCAGTTGCAAACTCCATTCCATACATATATATGGGGAGGTACAAGCTCCAACACTGTTTTACAGTGAAAACTGCAGGAAATTCAAACCGGCACTAGGAAACAGACTGAGAAAGCAGAGAAAAAGTGTCTCCTGCAACCCGTTCCCTTGGTGATAGATGAACGAACATCTCTCCAATTGCTCAGTTCTGAGGGATAAGTGTGTGTGAAAGCCGTCCTTCACCTAGCTTGTTGGGAACAAAAAGTTTCTTTTCAGTTGCAAACTCCATTCCATACATCTATATGGGGAGGTACAAGCTCCAACTCTGTTTTACAGTGAAAACTGCAGGAACTTCAAACCGGCACTTGGAAACAGACTGAGAAAGCAGAGAAAATGTGTCTCCTGCAACCCGTTCCCTTGGTGCTAGTTGAACGAACGTCTCTCCACTTGCTCAGTTCCGAGAGATGAGTGTGTGTGAAAGCCGTCCTTCACCTAGCTTGTTGGGAACACAAAGTATCTTTTCAGTTGCAAACTCCATTCCATAAGTATATATGGGGAGGTACAAGCTCCAACTCGGTTTTCCAGTGAAAACTGCAGGAATTTCTAACCGGCACTAGGAAACAAACTGAGAAAGCAGAGAAAAAGTGTCTCCTGCAACCCGTTCCCTTGGTGCTAGATGAACGAACGTCTCTCCTCTTGCTCAGTTCTGAGAGGTGAGTGTGTGTGAAAGCCTAATTCAACTAGCTTGTTGGGAGCACAAAGTTTCTTTTCAGTTGCAAACTCCATTCCATACATATATATGGGGAGGTACAAGCTCCAACTCGGTTTTACAGTGAAAACTGCAGGAACTTCAAACCGGCACTAGGAAACAGACTGAGAAAGCAGAGAAAAAGTGTCTACTGCAACCCGTTCCCTTGGTGCTAGATGAACGAACGTCTCTCCATTTGCTCAGTTCTGAGGGATAAGTGTGTGTGAAAGCCGTCCTTCACCTAGCTTTTTGGGAACACAAAGTTTCTTTTCAGTTGCAAACTCCATTCCATACATATATATTGGTAGGTACAAGCTCCAACTCGCTTTTACAGTGAAAACTGCAGGAACTTCAAACCGGCACTAGGAAACAGACTGAGAAAGCAGAGAAAAAGTGTCTCCTGCAACCCGTTCCCATGGTGCTAGATGAACGAACGTCTCTCAATTTGCTCAGTTCTGAGAGATAAGTGTGTGTGAAAGCCGTCCTTCACCTAGCTTTTTGGGAACACAAAGCTTCTTTTCAGTTGCAAACTCCATTCCATAAATATATATGGGGAGGTAGAAGCTCCACCTCGGTTTTACAGTGAAAACTGCAGGAAATTCAAACCGGCCCTAGGAAACAGACTTAGAAAGCAGAGAAAAAGTGTCTCCTGCAACCCGTTCCTTTGGTGCTAGATGAACGAACGTCTCTCCACTTGCTCAGTTCTGAGAGATAAGTGTGTGTGAAAGCCGTCCTTCACCTAGCTTGTTGGGAACACAAAGTTTCTTTTCAGTTGCAAACTCCATTCCATACATATATACGGGGAGGTACAAGCTCCACCTCTGTTTTACGGTGAAAACTGCAGGAACTTCAAACCGGCACTAGGAAACAGACTGAGAAAGCAGAGAAAAAGTTTCTCCTGCAACCCGTTCCCTTGGTGCTAGATGAACGAACGTCTCTCCAATTGCTAAGTTCTGAGGGATAAGTGTGTGTGAAAGCCGTCCTTCACCTAGCTTGTTGGGAACAAAAAGTTTCTTTTCAGTTGCAAACTCCATTCCATACATATATATGGGGAGGTACAAGCTCCAACTCGGTTTTACAGTGAAAACTGCAGGAAATTCAAACCGGCACTAGGAAACAGACTGAGAAAGCAGAGAAAAAGTGTCTCCTGCAACCCGTTCCCTTGGTGCTAGATGAACGAACGTCTCTCCACTTGCTCAGTTCTGAGGGATAAGTGTGTGTGAAAGCCGAATTCAACTATCTTGTTGGGAACACAAAGTTTCTTTTCAGTTGCAAACTCCATTCCATACATATATATGGGGAGGTACAAGCTCCAACTCGGTTTTACAGTGAAAACTGCAGGAAATTCAAACCGGCACTAGGAAACAGACTGAGAAAGCAGAGAAAAAGTGTCTCCTGCAACCCGTTCCCTTGGTGCTAGATGAAGGAACGTCTCTCCACTTGCTCAGTTCTGAGAGATAAGTGTGTGTGAAAGCCGTGCTTCACCTAGCTTGTTGGGAACACAAAGTTTCTTTTCAGTTGCAAACTCCATTCCATACATATATATGGGGAGGTACAAGCTCCAACATTGTTTTTCAGTGAAAACTGCAGGAAATTCAAACCGGCACTAGGAAACAGACTGTGAAAGCAGAGAAAAAGTTTCTCCTGCAACCCGTTCCCTTGGTGATAGATGAACGAACGTCTCTCCAATTGCTAAGTTCTGAGGGATAAGTGTGTGTGAAAGCCGTCCTTCACCTAGCTTGTTGGGAACAAAAAGTTTCTTTTCAGTTGCAAACTCCATTCCATATTTATATATGGGGAGGTACAAGCTCCAACTCGGTTTTACAGTGAAAACTGCAGGAAATTCAAACCGGCACTAGGAAACAGACTGAGAAAGCAGAGAAAAAGTGTCTCCTGCAACCCGTTCCCTTGGTGCTAGATGAACGAACGTCTCTCAACTTGCTCAGTTCTGAGAGATAAGTGTGTGTGAAAGCCGAATTCAACTATCTTGTTGGGAACACAAAGTTTCTTTTCAGTTGCAAACTCCATTCCATACATATATATTGGGAGGTACAAGCTCCAAATCGGTTTTACAGTGAAAACTGCAGGAACTTCAAACCGGCACTAGGAAACAGACTGAGAAAGCAGAGAAAAAGTGTCTCCTGCAACCCGTTCCCTTGGTGCTAGATGAAGGAACGTCTCTCCATTTGCTCAGTTCTGAGAGATAAGTGTGTGTGAAAGCCGTCCTTCACCTAGCTTTTTGGGAACACAAAGTTTCTTTTCAGTTGCAAACTCCATTCCATACATATATATGGGGAGGTACAAGCTCCAACTAGGTTTTACAGTGAAAACTACAGGAACTTCAAACCGGCACTAGGAAACAGACTGAGAAAGCAGAGAAAAAGTGTCTCCTGCAACCCGTTCCCTTGGTGCTAGATGAACGAACGTCTCTCCACTTGCTCAGTTCTGAGAGATAAGTGTGTGTGAAAGCCGTGCTTCACCTAGCTTGTTGGGAACACAAAGTTTCTTTTCAGTTGCAAACTCCATTCCATATATATATATGGGGAGGTACAAGCTCCAACACTGTTTTACAGTGAAAACTGCAGGAAATTCAAACCGGCACTAGGAAACAGACTGAGAAAGCAGAGAAAAAGTTTCTCCTGCAACCCGTTCCCTTGGTGATAGATGAACGAACGTCTCTCCAATTGCTAAGTTCTGAGGGATAAGTGTGTGTGAAAGCCGTCCTTCACCTAGCTTGTTGGGAACAAAAAGTTTCTTTTCAGTTGCAAACTCCATTCCATACATATATATGGGGAAGTACAAGCTCCAACTCGGTTTTACAGTGAAAACTGCAGGAAATTCAAACCGGCACTAGGAAACAGACTGAGAAAGCAGAGAAAAATTGTCTCCTGCAACCCGTTCCCTTGGTGCTAGATGAACAAACGTCTCTCCACTTGCTCAGTTCTGAGAGATAAGTGTGTGTGAAAGCCGAATTCAACTATCTTGTTGGGAACACAAAGTTTCTTTTCGGTTGCAAACTCCATTCCATACATATATATTGGGAGGTACAAGCTCCAACACGGTTTTACAGTGAAAACTGCAGGAACTTCAAACCGGCACTAGGAAACAGACTGAGAAAGCAGAGAAAAAGTGTCTCCTGCAACCCGTTCCCTTGGTGCTAGATGAAGGAACGTCTCTCCATTTGCTCAGTTCTGAGAGATAAGTGTGTGTGAAAGCCGTCCTTCACCTAGCTTTTTGGGAACACAAAGTTTCTTTTCAGTTGCAAACTCCATTCCATACATATATATGGGGAGGTAGAAGCTCCACCTCGGTTTTACAGTGAAAACTGCAGGAACTTCAAACCGGCACTAGGAAACAGACTGAGAAAGCAGAGAAAAAGTGTCTCCTGCAACCCGTTCCTTTGGTGCTAGATGAACGAACGTCTCTCCACTTGCTCAGTTCTGAGAGATAAGTGTGTGTGAAAGCCGTCCTTCACCTAGCTTGTTGGGAACACAAAGTTTCTTTTCAGTTGCAAACTCCATTCCATACATATATACGGGGAGGTACAAGCTCCACCTCGGTTTTACGGTGAAAACTGCAGGAACTTCAAACCGGCACTAGGAAACAGACTGAGAAAGCAGAGAAAAAGTGTCTCCTGCAACGCGCTCACTTGGTGCTAGATGAACGAACGTCTCTCCAATTGCTCAGTACTGAGGGTTAATTGTGTGTGAAAGCCACCCTTCACCTAGCTTGTTGGGAACACAAAGTTTCTTTTCAGTTACAAACTCCATTCCATACATATATATGGGGAGGTACAAGCTCCAACTCGGTTTTACAGTGAAAACTGCAGGAACTTCAAACCGGCAATAGGAAACAGACTGAGAAAGCAGAGAAAAAGTGTCTCCTGCAACCCGTTCCCTTGGTGCTAGATGAACGAACGTCTCTCCACTTGCTCAGTTCTGAGAGATAAGTGTGTGTGAAAGCCGTCCTTCACCTACCTTGTGGGGAACACAAAGATTCTTTTCAGTTGCAAACTCCATTCCATAACTCTATATGGGGAAGTACTATCTCCAACTCGGTATTACAGTGAAAACTGCAGGAACTACAAACCGGCACTAGGAAACAGACTGAGAAAGCAGAGAAAAAGTGTCTCCTGCAACCCGTTCCCTTGGTGCTAGATGAACGAACGTCTCTCTACTTGCTCAGTTCTGAGAGATTAGTGTGTGTGAAAGCCGTTCTTCACCTAGTTTGTTGGGAACACAAAGTTTCTTTTCAGTTGCAAACTCCATTCCATACATATATATGGGGAGGTACAAGCTCCAACACTGTTTTACAGTGAAAACTGCAGGAAATTCAAACCGGCACTTGGAAAAAGACTGAGAAAGCAGAGAAAAAGTGTCTCCTGCAACCCGTTCCCTTGGTGATAGATGAACGAACGTCTCTCCAATTGCTCAGTTTTGAGGGAAAAGTGTGTGTGAAAGCCGTCCTTCACCTAGCTTGTTGGGAACAAAAAGTTTCTTTTCAGTTGCAAACTCCATTCCATACATATATATGGGGAGGTACAAGCTCCAAGTCGGTTTTACAGTGAAAACTGCAGGAACTTCAAACCGGCACTAGGAAACAGACTGAGAAAGCAGAGAAAAAGTGTCTCCTGCAACCCGTTCCCTTGGTGCTAGATGAACGAACGTCTCTCCACTTGCTCAGTTCTGAGAGATAAGTGTGTGTGAAAGCCGAATTCAACTAGCTTGTTGGGAACACAAAGTTTCTTTTCAGTTGCAAACCCCATTCCATACATATATATGGGGAGGTACAAGCTCCAACTCGGTTTTACAGTGAAAACTGCAGGAACTTCAAAACGGCACTAGGAAACAGACTGAGAAAGCAGAGAAAAAGGGTCTGCTGGAAACCGTTCCCTTGGTGCTAGATGAACGAACGTCTCTCCACTTGCTCAGTTCCGAGAGATAAGTGTGTGTGAAAGCCGTCCTTCACCTAGCTTGTTGGGAACAAAAAGTTTCTTTTCAGTTGCAAACACCATTCCATAAATATATATGGGGAGGTACAAGCTCCAACTCGGTTTTACAGTGAAAACTGCAGGAACATCAAACCGGCACTAGGAAACAGACTGAGAAAGCAGAGAAAATGTGTCTCCTGCAACCCGTTCCCTTGGTGCTAGATGAACGAACGTCTCTCCACTTGCTCAGTTCTGATAGATAAGTGTGTGTGAAAGCCGAATTCAACTAGCTTGTTGGGAACACAAAGATTCTTTTCAGTTGCAAACTCCATTCCATACATATATATGGGGAGGTAAAAGCTCCAACTCGGTTTTACAGTGAAAACTGCAGGAACTTCAAACCGGCACTAGGAAACAGACTGAGAAAGCAGAGAAAAAGTGTCTCTTGCAACCTGTTCCCTTGGTGATAGATGAACGAACGTCTCTCCAATTGCTCAGTACTGAGGGTTAATTGTGTGTGAAAGCCACCCTTCACCTAGCTTGTTGGGAACACAAAGTTTCTTTTCAGTTACAAACTCCATTCCATACATATATATGGGGAGGTACAAGCTCCAACTCGGTTTTACAGTGAAAACTGCAGGAACTTCAAACCGGCAATAGGAAACAGACTGAGAAAGCAGAGAAAAAGTGTCTCCTGCAACCCGTTCCCTTGGTGCTAGATGAACGAACGTCTCTCCACTTGCTCAGTTCTGAGAGATAAGTGTGTGTGAAAGCCGTCCTTCACCTACCTTGTGGGGAACACAAAGATTCTTTTCAGTTGCAAACTCCATTCCATAACTCTATATGGGGAAGTACTATCTCCAACTCGGTATTACAGTGAAAACTGCAGGAACTACAAACCGGCACTAGGAAACAGACTGAGAAAGCAGAGAAAAAGTGTCTCCTGCAACCCGTTCCCTCGGTGCTAAATGAACGAACGTCTCTCTACTTGCTCAGTTCTGAGAGATTAGTGTGTGTGAAAGCCGTTCTTCACCTAGTTTGTTGGGAACACAAAGTTTCTTTTCAGTTGCAAACTCCATTCCATACATATATATGGGGAGGTACAAGCTCCAACACTGTTTTACAGTGAAAACTGCAGGAAATTCAAACCGGCACTTGGAAAAAGACTGAGAAAGCAGAGAAAAAGTGTCTCCTGCAACCCGTTCCCTTGGTGATAGATGAACGAACGTCTCTCCAATTGCTCAGTTTTGAGGGAAAAGTGTGTGTGAAAGCCGTCCTTCACCTAGCTTGTTGGGAACAAAAAGTTTCTTTTCAGTTGCAAACTCCATTCCATACATATATATGGGGAGGTACAAGCTCCAAGTCGGTTTTACAGTGAAAACTGCAGGAACTTCAAACCGGCACTAGGAAACAGACTGAGAAAGCAGAGAAAAAGTGTCCCCTGCAACCCGTTCCCTTGGTGCTAGATGAACGAACGTCTCTCCACTTGCTCAGTTCTGAGAGATAAGTGTGTGTGAAAGCCGAATTCAACTAGCTTGTTGGGAACACAAAGTTTCTTTTCAGTTGCAAACCCCATTCCATACATATATATGGGGAGGTACAAGCTCCAACTCGGTTTTACAGTGAAAACTGCAGGAACTTCAAAACGGCACTAGGAAACAGACTGAGAAAGCAGAGAAAAAGGGTCTGCTGGAAACCGTTCCCTTGGTGCTAGATGAACGAACGTCTCTCCACTTGCTCAGTTCCGAGAGATAAGTGTGTGTGAAAGCCGTCCTTCACCTAGCTTGTTGGGAACAAAAAGTTTCTTTTCAGTTGCAAACTCCATTCCATAAATATATATGGGGAGGTACAAGCTCCAACTCGGTTTTACAGTGAAAACTGCAGGAACATCAAACCGGCACTAGGAAACAGACTGAGAAAGCAGAGAAAATGTGTCTCCTGCAACCCGTTCCCTTGGTGCTAGATGAACGAACGTCTCTCCACTTGCTCAGTTCTGATAGATAAGTGTGTGTGAAAGCCGAATTCAACTAGCTTGTTGGGAACACAAAGATTCTTTTCAGTTGCAAACTCCATTCCATACATATATATGGGGAGGTACACGCTCCAACTAGGTTTTACAGTGAAAACTGCAGGAACTTCAAACCGGCACTAGGAAACAGACTGAGAAAGCAGAGAAAAAGTGTCTCCTGCAACCCGTTCCCTTGGTGCTAGATGAACGAACGTCTCTCCACTTGCTCAGTTCTGAGAGATAAGTGTGTGTGAAAGCCGTGCTTCACATAGCTTGTTGGGAACACAAAGTTTCTTTTCAGTTGCAAACTCCATTCCATAAATATATATGGGGAGGTACAAGCTCCAACTCGGTTTTACAGTGAAAACTGCAGGAACTTCAAACAGGCACTAGCAAACAGACTGAGAAAGCAGAGAAAAAGTTTCTCCTGCAACCCGTTCCCTTGGTGCTAGATGAACGAACTTCTCTCCACTTGCTCAGTTCTGAGAGATAAGTGTGTGTGAAAGCCGTCCTTCACCTAGCTTGTTTGGAACACAAAGTTTCTTTTCAGTTGCAAACTCCATTCCATACATATATAAGGGGAGGTAGAAGCTCGAACTCGGTTTGACAGTGAAAATTGCAGGAACTTCAAACCGGCACTAGGAAACAGACTGAGAAAGCAGAGAAAAAGTGTCTCCTGCAACCCGTTCCCTTGGTGCTAGATGAACGAACGTCTCTCCACTTACTCAGTTCTGAGAGAAAAGTGTGTTTGAAAGCCGTCCTTCACCTATCTTGTTGGGAACACAAAGTTTCTTTTCAGTTGCAAACTCCATTCCATAAATAAATATGGGGAGGTACAAGCTCCAACACGGTTTTACAGTGAAAACTGCAGGAACTTCAAACCGGCACTAGGAAACAGCCTGAGAAAGCAGAGAAAAAGTGTCTCCTGCAACGCGTTCCCTTGGTGCTAGATGAACGAACGTCTCTCCACTTGCTCAGTTCTGAGAGATGTGTGTGAGTGAAAGCCGTACTTCACCTAGCTTATTGGGAACACAAAGTTCCTTTTCAGTTGCAAACTCCATTCCATACATATATATGGGGAGGTACTAGCTCCAACTCGGTTTTACAGTGAAAACTGCAGGAACTTCAAACCGGCACTTGAAAACAGACTCAGAATGCAGAGAAAAAGTGTCTCCTGCAACCCGTTCCCTTAGTGCTAGATGAACGAAATCTCTCCACTTGCTCAGTTCTGAGAGATGTGTGTGAGTGAAAGCCGTCCTTCACCTAGCTTATTGGGAACACAAAGTTCCTTTTCAGTTGCAAACTCCATTCCTTACATATATATGGGGTGGTACAAGCTCCAACTCGGTTTTACAGTGAAAACTGCAGGAACTTCAAACCGGCAATAGGAAACAGACTGAGAAATCAGAGAAAAAGTGTCTCCTGCAACCCGTTCCCTTGGTGCTAGATGAACGAACGTCTCTCCACTTTCTCAGTTCTGAGACATAAATGTGTGTGAAAGCCGTCCTTCACCTAGCTTGTTGGGAACACAAAGTTTCTTTTCAGTTGCAAACTCCATTCCATACATATATATGGGGAGGTAGAAGCTCCACCTCGGTTTTACAGTGAAAACTGCAGGAACTTCAAACCGGCACTAGGAAACAGACTGAGAAAGCAGAGAAAAAGTGTCTCCTGCAACCCGTTCCTTTGGTGCTAGATGAACGAACGTCTCTCCACTTGCTCAGTTCTGAGAGATAAGTGTGTGTGAAAGCCGTCCTTCACCTAGCTTGTTGGGAACACAAAGTTTCTTTTCAGTTGCAAACTCCATTCCATACATATATACGGGGAGGTACAAGCTCCACCTCGGTTTTACGGTGAAAACTGCAGGAACTTCAAACCGGCACTAGGAAACAGACTGAGAAAGCAGAGAAAAAGTGTCTCCTGCAACGCGCTCACTTGGTGCTAGATGAACGAACGTCTCTCCACTTGCTCAGTTCTGAGAGATCTGTGTGAGTGAAAGCCATCCTTCACCTAGCTTATTGGGAACACAAAGTTTCTTTTCGGTTGCAAATTCCATTCCATACATATACATGGGGAGGTACAAGCTCCAACTCGGTTTTACAGTGAAAACTGCAGGAACTTCAAAACGGCACTAGGAAACAGACTGAGAAAGCAGAGAAAAAGTGTCTCCTGCAACCCGTTCCCTTGGTGCTAGATGAACGAACGTCTCTCCACTTGCTCAGTTCTGATAGATAAGTGTGTGTGAAAGCCGAATTCAACTAGCTTGTTGGGAACACAAAGATTCTTTTCAGTTGCAAACTCCATTCCATACATATATATGGGGAGGTACAAGCTCCAACTAGGTTTTACAGTGAAAACTGCAGGAACTTCAAACCGGCACTAGGAAACAGACTGAGAAAGCAGAGAAAAAGTGTCTCCTGCAACCCGTTCCCTTGGTGCTAGATGAACGAACGTCTCTCCACTTGCTCAGTTCTGAGAGATAAGTGTGTGTGAAAGCCGTGCTTCACATAGCTTGTTGGGAACACAAAGTTTCTTTTCAGTTGCAAACTCCATTCCATATATATATATGGGGAGGTACAAGCTCCAACTCGGTTTTACAGTGAAAACTGCAGGAACTTCAAACAGGCACTAGCAAACAGACTGAGAAAGCAGAGAAAAAGTTTCTCCTGCAACCCGTTCCCTTGGTGCTAGATGAACGAACTTCTCTCCACTTGCTCAGTTCTGAGAGATAAGTGTGTGTGAAAGCCGTCCTTCACCTAGCTTGTTTGGAACACAAAGTTTCTTTTCAGTTGCAAACTCCATTCCATACATATATAAGGGGAGGTAGAAGCTCGAACTCGGTTTGACAGTGAAAATTGCAGGAACTTCAAACCGGCACTAGGAAACAGACTGAGAAAGCAGAGAAAAAGTGTCTCCTGCAACCCGTTCCCTTGGTGCTAGATGAACGAACGTCTCTCCACTTACTCAGTTCTGAGAGAAAAGTGTGTTTGAAAGCCGTCCTTCACCTATCTTGTTGGGAACACAAAGTTTCTTTTCAGTTGCAAACTCCATTCCATAAATATATATGGGGAGGTACAAGCTCCAACACGGTTTTACAGTGAAAACTGCAGGAACTTCAAACCGGCACTAGGAAACAGCCTGAGAAAGCAGAGAAAAAGTGTCTCCTGCAACGCGTTCCCTTGGTGCTAGATGAACGAACGTCTCTCCACTTGCTCAGTTCTGAGAGATGTGTGTGAGTGAAAGCCGTACTTCACCTAGCTTATTGGGAACACAAAGTTCCTTTTCAGTTGCAAACTCCATTCCATACATATATATGGGGAGGTACTAGCTCCAACTCGGTTTTACAGTGAAAACTGCAGGAACTTCAAACCGGCACTTGAAAACAGACTCAGAATGCAGAGAAAAAGTGTCTCCTGCAACCCGTTCCCTTAGTGCTAGATGAACGAAATCTCTCCACTTGCTCAGTTCTGAGAGATGTGTGTGAGTGAAAGCCGTCCTTCACCTAGCTTATTGGGAACACAAAGTTCCTTTTCAGTTGCAAACTCCATTCCTTACATATATATGGGGTGGTACAAGCTCCAACTCGGTTTTACAGTGAAAACTGCAGGAACTTCAAACCGGCAATAGGAAACAGACTGAGAAATCAGAGAAAAAGTGTCTCCTGCAACCCGTTCCCTTGGTGCTAGATGAACGAACGTCTCTCCACTTTCTCAGTTCTGAGACATAAATGTGTGTGAAAGCCGTCCTTCACCTAGCTTGTTGGGAACACAAAGTTTCTTTTCAGTTGCAAACTCCATTCCATACATATATATGGGGAGGTAGAAGCTCCACCTCGGTTTTACAGTGAAAACTGCAGGAACTTCAAACCGGCACTAGGAAACAGACTGAGAAAGCAGAGAAAAAGTGTCTCCTGCAACCCGTTCCTTTGGTGCTAGATGAACGAACGTCTCTCCACTTGCTCAGTTCTGAGAGATAAGTGTGTGTGAAAGCCGTCCTTCACCTAGCTTGTTGGGAACACAAAGTTTCTTTTCAGTTGCAAACTCCATTCCATACATATATACGGGGAGGTACAAGCTCCACCTCGGTTTTACGGTGAAAACTGCAGGAACTTCAAACCGGCACTAGGAAACAGACTGAGAAAGCAGAGAAAAAGTGTCTCCTGCAACGCGCTCACTTGGTGCTAGATGAACGAACGTCTCTCCACTTGCTCAGTTCTGAGAGATCTGTGTGAGTGAAAGCCATCCTTCACCTAGCTTATTGGGAACACAAAGTTTCTTTTCGGTTGCAAATTCCATTCCATACATATACATGGGGAGGTACAAGCTCCAACTCGGTTTTACAGTGAAAACTGCAGGAACTTCAAAACGGCACTAGGAAACAGACTGAGAAAGCAGAGAAAAAGTGTCTCCTGCAACCCGTTCCCTTGGTGCTAGATGAACGAACGTCTCTCCACTTGCTCAGTTCTGATAGATAAGTGTGTGTGAAAGCCGAATTCAACTAGCTTGTTGGGAACACAAAGATTCTTTTCAGTTGCAAACTCCATTCCATACATATATAAGGGGAGGTACACGCTCCAACTAGGTTTTACAGTGAAAACTGCAGGAACTTCAAACCGGCAATAGGAAACAGACTGAGAAAGCAGAGAAAAAGTGTCTCCTGCAACCCGTTCCCTTGGTGCTAGATGAACGAACGTCTCTCCACTTGCTCAGTTCTGAGAGATAAGTGTGTGTGAAAGCCGTCGTTCACCTACCTTGTTGGGAACACAAAGATTCTTTTCAGTTGCAAACTCCATTCCATAACTCTATATGGGGAAGTACTATCTCCAACTCGGTATTACAGTGAAAACTGCAGGAACTACAAACCGGCACTAGGAAACAGACTGAGAAAGCAGAGAAAAAGTGTCTCCTGCAACCCGTTCCCTTGGTGCTAGATGAACGAACGTCTCTCTACTTGCTCAGTTCTGAGAGATTAGTGTGTGTGAAAGCCGTTCTTCACCTAGTTTGTTGGGAACACAAAGTTTCTTTTCAGTTGCAAACTCCATTCCATACATATATATGGGGAGGTACAAGCTCCAACACTGTTTTACAGTGAAAACTGCAGGAAATTCAAACCGGCACTTGGAAAAAGACTGAGAAAGCAGAGAAAAAGTGTCTCCTGCAACCCGTTCCCTTGGTGATAGATGAACGAACGTCTCTCCAATTGCTCAGTTTTGAGGGAAAAGTGTGTGTGAAAGCCGTCCTTCACCTAGCTTGTTGGGAACAAAAAGTTTCTTTTCAGTTGCAAACTCCATTCCATACATATATATGGGGAGGTACAAGCTCCAAGTCGGTTTTACAGTGAAAACTGCAGGAACTTCAAACCGGCACTAGGAAACAGACTGAGAAAGCAGAGAAAAAGTGTCTCCTGCAACCCGTTCCCTTGGTGCTAGATGAACGAACGTCTCTCCACTTGCTCAGTTCTGAGAGATAAGTGTGTGTGAAAGCCGAATTCAACTAGCTTGTTGGGAACACAAAGTTTCTTTTCAGTTGCAAACCCCATTCCATACATATATATGGGGAGGTACAAGCTCCAACTCGGTTTTACAGTGAAAACTGCAGGAACTTCAAAACGGCACTAGGAAACAGACTGAGAAAGCAGAGAAAAAGGGTCTGCTGGAAACCGTTCCCTTGGTGCTAGATGAACGAACGTCTCTCCACTTGCTCAGTTCCGAGAGATAAGTGTGTGTGAAAGCCGTCCTTCAACTAGCTTGTTGGGAACAAAAAGTTTCTTTTCAGTTGCAAACTCCATTCCATAAATATATATGGGGAGGTACAAGCTCCAACTCGGTTTTACAGTGAAAACTGCAGGAACATCAAACCGGCACTAGGAAACAGACTGAGAAAGCAGACAAAATGTGTCTCCTGCAACCCGTTCCCTTGGTGCTAGATGAACGAACGTCTCTCCACTTGCTCAGTTCTGATAGATAAGTGTGTGTGAAAGCCGAATTCAACTAGCTTGTTGGGAACACAAAGATTCTTTTCAGTTGCAAACTCCATTCCATACATATATATGGGGAGGTACACGCTCCAACTAGGTTTTACAGTGAAAACTGCAGGAACTTCAAACCGGCACTAGGAAACAGACTGAGAAAGCAGAGAAAAAGTGTCTCCTGCAACCCGTTCCCTTGGTGCTAGATGAACGAACGTCTCTCCACATGCTCAGTTCTGAGAGATAAGTGTGTGTGAAAGCCGTGCTTCACATAGCTTGTTGGGAACACAAAGTTTCTTTTCAGTTGCAAACTCCATTCCATAAATATATATGGGGAGGTACAAGCTCCAACTCGGTTTTACAATGAAAACTGCAGGAACTTCAAACAGGCACTAGCAAACAGACTGAGAAAGCAGAGAAAAAGTTTCTCCTGCAACCCGTTCCCTTGGTGCTAGATGAACGAACTTCTCTCCACTTGCTCAGTTCTGAGAGATAAGTGTGTGTGAAAGCCGTCCTTCACCTAGCTTGTTTGGAACACAAAGTTTCTTTTCAGTTGCAAACTCCATTCCATACATATATAAGGGGAGGTAGAAACTCGAACTCGGTTTGACAGTGAAAATTGCAGGAACTTCAAACCGGCACTAGGAAACAGACTGAGAAAGCAGAGAAAATGTGTCTCCTGCAACCCGTTCCCTTGGTGCTAGATGAACGAACGTCTCTCCACTTACTCAGTTCTGAGAGAAAAGTGTGTTTGAAAGCCGTCCTTCACCTATCTTGTTGGGAACACAAAGTTTCTTTTCAGTTGCAAACTCCATTCCATAAATATATATGGGGAGGTACAAGCTCCAACACGGTTTTACAGTGAAAACTGCAGGAACTTCAAACCGGCACTAGGAAACAGCCTGAGAAAGCAGAGAAAAAGTGTCTCCTGCAACGCGTTCCCTTGGTGCTAGATGAACGAACGTCTCTCCACTTGCTCAGTTCTGAGAGATGTGTGTGAGTGAAAGCCGTACTTCACCTAGCTTATTGGGAACACAAAGTTCCTTTTCAGTTGCAAACTCCATTCCATACATATATATGGGGAGGTACTAGCTCCAACTCGGTTTTACAGTGAAAACTGCAGGAACTTCAAACCGGCACTTGAAAACAGACTCAGAATGCAGAGAAAAAGTGTCTCCTGCAACCCGTTCCCTTAGTGCTAGATGAACGAAATCTCTCCACTTGCTCAGTTCTGAGAGATGTGTGTGAATGAAAGCCGTCCTTCACATAGCTTATTGGGAACACAAAGTTCCTTTTCAGTTGCAAACTCCATTCCTTACATATATATGGGGTGGTACAAGCTCCAACTCGGTTTTACAGTGAAAACTGCAGGAACTTCAAACCGGCAATAGGAAACAGACTTAGAAATCAGAGAAAAAGTGTCTCCTGCAACCCGTTCCCTTGGTGCTAGATGAACGAACGTCTCTCCACTTTCTCAGTTCTGAGACATAAATGTGTGTGAAAGCCGTCCTTCACCTAGCTTGTTGGGAACACAAAGTTTCTTTTCAGTTGCAAACTCCATTCCATACATATATATGGGGAGGTAGAAGCTCCACCTCGGTTTTACAGTGAAAACTGCAGGAACTTCAAACCGGCACTAGGAAACAGACTGAGAAAGCAGAGAAAAAGTGTCTCCTGCAACCCGTTCCTTTGGTGCTAGATGAACGAACGTCTCTCCACTTGCTCAGTTCTGAGAGATAAGTGTGTGTGAAAGCCGTCCTTCACCTAGCTTGTTGGGAACACAAAGTTTCTTTTCAGTTGCAAACTCCATTCCATACATATATACGGGGAGGTACAAGCTCCACCTCGGTTTTACGGTGAAAACTGCAGGAACTTCAAACCGGCACTAGGAAACAGACTGAGAAAGCAGAGAAAAAGTGTCTCCTGCAACGCGCTCACTTGGTGCTAGATGAACGAACGTCTCTCCACTTGCTCAGTTCTGAGAGATCTGTGTGAGTGAAAGCCATCCTTCACCTAGCTTATTGGGAACACAAAGTTTCTTTTCGGTTGCAAATTCCATTCCATACATATACATGGGGAGGTACAAGCTCCAACTCGGTTTTACAGTGAAAACTGCAGGAACTTCAAAACGGCACTAGGAAACAGACTGAGAAAGCAGAGAAAAAGTGTCTCCTGCAACCCGTTCCCTTGGTGCTAGATGAACGAACGTCTCTCCACTTGCTCAGTTCTGATAGATAAGTGTGTGTGAAAGCCGAATTCAACTAGCTTGTTGGGAACACAAAGATTCTTTTCAGTTGCAAACTCCATTCCATACATATATATGGGGAGGTACAAGCTCCAACTAGGTTTTACAGTGAAAACTGCAGGAACTTCAAACCGGCACTAGGAAACAGACTGAGAAAGCAGAGAAAAAGTGTCTCCTGCAACCCGTTCCCTTGGTGCTAGATGAACGAACGTCTCTCCACTTGCTCAGTTCTGAGAGATAAGTGTGTGTGAAAGCCGTGCTTCACATAGCTTGTTGGGAACACAAAGTTTCTTTTCAGTTGCAAACTCCATTCCATAAATATATATGGGGAGGTACAAGCTCCAACTCGGTTTTACAGTGAAAACTGCAGGAACTTCAAACAGGCACTAGCAAACAGACTGAGAAAGCAGAGAAAAAGTTTCTCCTGCAAACCGTTCCCTTGGTGCTAGATGAACGAACTTCTCTCCACTTGCTCAGTTCTGAGAGATAAGTGTGTGTGAAAGCCGTCCTTCACCTAGCTTGTTTGGAACACAAAGTTTCTTTTCAGTTGCAAACTCCATTCCATACATATATAAGGGGAGGTAGAAGCTCGAACTCGGTTTTACAGTGAAAATTGCAGGAACTTCAAACCGGCACTAGGAAACAGACTGAGAAAGCAGAGAAAAAGTGTCTCCTGCAACCCGTTCCCTTGGTGCTAGATGAACGAACGTCTCTCCACTTACTCAGTTCTGAGAGAAAAGTGTGTTTGAAAGCCGTCCTTCACCTATCTTGTTGGGAACACAAAGTTTCTTTTCAGTTGCAAACTCCATTCCATAAATATATATGGGGAGGTACAAGCTCCAACACGGTTTTACAGTGAAAACTGCAGGAACTTCAAACCGGCACTAGGAAACAGCCTGAGAAAGCAGAGAAAAAGTGTCTCCTGCAACGCGTTCCCTTGGTGCTAGATGAACGAACGTCTCTCCACTTGCTCAGTTCTGAGAGATGTGTGTGAGTGAAAGCCGTACTTCACCTAGCTTATTGGGAACACAAAGTTCCTTTTCAGTTGCAAACTCCATTCCATACATATATATGGGGAGGTACTAGCTCCAACTCGGTTTTACAGTGAAAACTGCAGGAACTTCAAAATGGCACTTGAAAACAGACTCAGAATGCAGAGAAAAAGTGTCTCCTGCAACCCGTTCCCTTAGTGCTAGATGAACGAAATCTCTCCACTTGCTCAGTTCTGAGAGATGTGTGTGAGTGAAAGCCGTCCTTCACCTAGCTTATTGGGAACACAAAGTTCCTTTTCAGTTGCAAACTCCATTCCTTACATATATATGGGGTGGTACAAGCTCCAACTCGGTTTTACAGTGAAAACTGCAGGAACTTCAAACCGGCAATAGGAAACAGACTGAGAAATCAGAGAAAAAGTGTCTCCTGCAACCCGTTCCCTTGGTGCTAGATGAACGAACGTCTCTCCACTTTCTCAGTTCTGAGACATAAATGTGTGTGAAAGCCGTCCTTCACCTAGCTTGTTGGGAACACAAAGTTTCTTTTCAGTTGCAAACTCCATTCCATACATATATATGGGGAGGTAGAAGCTCCACCTCGGTTTTACAGTGAAAACTGCAGGAACTTCAAACCGGCACTAGGAAACAGACTGAGAAAGCAGAGAAAAAGTGTCTCCTGCAACCCGTTCCTTTGGTGCTAGATGAACGAACGTCTCTCCACTTGCTCAGTTCTGAGAGATAAGTGTGTGTGAAAGCCGTCCTTCACCTAGCTTGTTGGGAACACAAAGTTTCTTTTCAGTTGCAAACTCCATTCCATACATATATACGGGGAGGTACAAGCTCCACCTCGGTTTTACGGTGAAAACTGCAGGAACTTCAAACCGGCACTAGGAAACAGACTGAGAAAGCAGAGAAAAAGTGTCTCCTGCAACGCGCTCACTTGGTGCTAGATGAACGAACGTCTCTCCACTTGCTCAGTTCTGAGAGATCTGTGTGAGTGAAAGCCATCCTTCACCTAGCTTATTGGGAACACAAAGTTTCTTTTCGGTTGCAAATTCCATTCCATACATATACATGGGGAGGTACAAGCTCCAACTCGGTTTTACAGTGAAAACTGCAGGAACTTCAAAACGGCACTAGGAAACAGACTGAGAAAGCAGAGAAAAAGTGTCTCCTGCAACCCGTTCCCTTGGTGCTAGATGAACGAACGTCTCTCCACTTGCTCAGTTCTGATAGATAAGTGTGTGTGAAAGCCGAATTCAACTAGCTTGTTGGGAACACAAAGATTCTTTTCAGTTGCAAACTCCATTCCATACATATATAAGGGGAAGTACACGCTCCAACTAGGTTTTACAGTGAAAACTGCAGGAACTTCAAACCGGCACTAGGAAACAGACTGAGAAAGCAGAGAAAAAGTGTCTCCTGCAACCCGTTCCCTTGGTGCTAGATGAACGAACGTCTCTCCACTTGCTCAGTTCTGAGAGATAAGTGTGTGTGAAAGCCGTGCTTCACATAGCTTGTTGGGAACACAAAGTTTCTTTTCAGTTGCAAACTCCATTCCATAAATATATATGGGGAGGTACAAGCTCCAACTCGGTTTTACAGTGAAATCTGCAGGAACTTCAAACAGGCACTAGCAAACAGACTGAGAAAGCAGAGAAAAAGTTTCTCCTGCAACCCGTTCCCTTGGTGCTAGATGAACGAACTTCTCTCCACTTGCTCAGTTCTGAGAGATAAGTGTGTGTGAAAGCCGTCCTTCACCTAGCTTGTTTGGAACACAAAGTTTCTTTTCAGTTGCAAACTCCATTCCATACATATATAAGGGGAGGTAGAAGCTCGAACTCGGTTTGACAGTGAAAATTGCAGGAACTTCAAACCGGCACTAGGAAACAGACTGAGAAAGCAGAGAAAAAGTGTCTCCTGCAACCCGTTCCCTTGGTGCTAGATGAACGAACGTCTCTCCACTTACTCAGTTCTGAGAGAAAAGTGTGTTTGAAAGCCGTCCTTCACCTATCTTGTTGGGAACACAAAGTTTCTTTTCAGTTGCAAACTCCATTCCATAAATATATATGGGGAGGTACAAGCTCCAACACGGTTTTACAGTGAAAACTGCAGGAACTTCAAACCGGCACTAGGTAACAGCCTGAGAAAGCAGAGAAAAAGTGTCTCCTGCAACGCGTTCCCTTGGTGCTAGATGAACGAACGTCTCTCCACTTGCTCAGTTCTGAGAGATGTGTGTGAGTGAAAGCCGTACTTCACCTAGCTTATTGGGAACACAAAGTTCCTTTTCAGTTGCAAACTCCATTCCATACATATATATGGGGAGGTACTAGCTCCAACTCGGTTTTACAGTGAAAACTGCAGGAACTTCAAACCGGCACTTGAAAACAGACTCAGAATGCAGAGAAAAAGTGTCTCCTGCAACCCGTTCCCTTAGTGCTAGATGAACGAAATCTCTCCACTTGCTCAGTTCTGAGAGATGTGTGTGAGTGAAAGCCGTCCTTCACCTAGCTTATTGGGAACACAAAGTTCCATTTCAGTTGCAAACTCCATTCCTTACATATATATGGGGTGGTACAAGCTCCAACTCGGTTTTACAGTGAAAACTGCAGGAACTTCAAACCGGCAATAGGAAACAGACTGAGAAATCAGAGAAAAAGTGTCTCCTGCAACCCGTTCCCTTGGTGCTAGATGAACGAACGTCTCTCCACTTTCTCAGTTCTGAGACATAAATGTGTGTGAAAGCCGTCCTTCACCTAGCTTGTTGGGAACACAAAGTTTCTTTTCAGTTGCAAACTCCATTCCATACATATATATGGGGAGGTAGAAGCTCCACCTCGGTTTTACAGTGAAAACTGCAGGAACTTCAAACCGGCACTAGGAAACAGACTGAGAAAGCAGAGAAAAAGTGTCTCCTGCAACCCGTTCCTTTGGTGCTAGATGAACGAACGTCTCTCCACTTGCTCAGTTCTGAGAGATAAGTGTGTGTGAAAGCCGTCCTTCACCTAGCTTGTTGGGAACACAAAGTTTCTTTTCAGTTGCAAACTCCATTCCATACATATATACGGGGAGGTACAAGCTCCACCTCGGTTTTACGGTGAAAACTGCAGGAACTTCAAACCGGCACTAGGAAACAGACTGAGAAAGCAGAGAAAAAGTGTCTCCTGCAACGCGCTCACTTGGTGCTAGATGAACGAACGTCTCTCCACTTGCTCAGTTCTGAGAGATCTGTGTGAGTGAAAGCCATCCTTCACCTAGCTTATTGGGAACACAAAGTTTCTTTTCGGTTGCAAATTCCATTCCATACATATACATGGGGAGGTACAAGCTCCAACTCGGTTTTACAGTGAAAACTGCAGGAACTTCAAAACGGCACTAGGAAACAGACTGAGAAAGCAGAGAAAAAGTGTCTCCTGGAAACCGTTCCCTTCGTGCTAGATGAACGAACGTCTCTCCACTTGCTCAGTTCCGAGAGATAAGTGTGTGTGAAAGCCGTCCTTCACCTAGCTTGTTGGGAACACAAAGATTCTTTTCAGTTGCAAACTCCATTCCATACATATATATGGGGAGGTACAAGCTCCAACTAGGTTTTACAGTGAAAACTGCAGGAACTTCAAACCGGCACTAGGAAACAGACTGAGAAATCAGAGAAAAAGTTTCTCCTGCAACCCGTTCCCTTGGTGATAGATGAACGAACGTCTCTCCAATTGCTAAGTTCTGAGGGATAAGTGTGTGTGAAAGCCGTCCTTCACCTAGCTTGTTGGGAACAAAAAGTTTCTTTTCAGTTGCAAACTCCATTCCATACATATATATGGGGAGGTACAAGCTCCAACTCGGTTTTACAGTGAAAACTGCAGGAAATTCAAACCGGCACTAGGAAACAGACTGAGAAAGCAGAGAAAAAGTGTCTCCTGCAACCCGTTCCCTTGGTGCTAGATGAACGAACGTCTCTCCACTTGCTCAGTTCTGAGAGATAAGTGTGTGTGAAAGCCGAATTCAACTATCTTGTTGGGAACACAAAGTTTCTTTTCAGTTGCAAACTCCATTCCATACATATATATTGGGAGGTAGAAGCTCCAACTCGGTTTTACAGTGAAAACTGCAGGAACTTCAAACCGGCACTAGGAAACAGACTGAGAAAGCAGAGAAAAAGTGTCTCCTGTAACCCGTTCCCTTGGTGCTAGATGAACGAACGTCTCTCCATTTGCACAGTTCTGACAGATAAGTGTGTGTGAAAGCCGTCCTTCACCTAGCTTTTTGGGAACACAAAGTTTCTTTTCAGTTGCAAACTCCATTCCATACATATATACGGGGAGGTACAAGCTCCACCTCGGTTTTACGGTGAAAACTGCAGGAACTTCAAACCGGCACTAGGAAACAGACTGAGAAAGCAGAGAAAAAGTGTCTCCTGCAACGCGCTCACTTGGTGCTAGATGAACGAACGTCTCTCCACTTGCTCAGTTCTGAGAGATGTGTGTGAGTGAAAGCCATCCTTCACCTAGCTTATTGGGAACACAAAGTTTCTTTTCGGTTGCAAATTCCATTCCATACATATATATGGGGAGGTACAAGCTCCAACTCGGTTTTACAGTGAAAACTGCAGGAACTTCAAACCGGCACTAGGAAACAGACTGAGAAAGCAGAGAAAAATTGTCTCCTGCAACCCGTTCCCTTGGTGATAGATGAACGAACGTCTCTCCAATTGCTCAGTACTGAGGGTTAATTGTGTGTGAAAGCCACCATTCACCTAGCTTGTTGGGAACACAAAGTTTCTTTTCAGCTACAAACTCCATTCCATACATATATATGGGGAGGTACAAGCTCCAACTCGGTTTTACAGTGAAAACTGCAGGAACTTCAAACCGGCAATAGGAAACAGACTGAGAAAGCAGAGAAAAAGTGTCTCCTGCAACCCGTTCCCTTGGTGCTAGATGAACGAACGTCTCTCCACTTGCTCAGTTCTGAGAGATAAGTGTGTGTGAAAGCCGTCCTTCACCTACCTTGTGGGGAACACAAAGATTCTTTTCAGTTGCAAACTCCATTCCATAACTCTATATGGGGAAGTACTAGCTCCAACTCGGTTTTACAGTGAAAACTGCAGGAACTACAAACCGGCTCTAGGAAACAGACTGAGAAAGCAGAGAAAAAGTGTCTCCTGCAACCCGTTCCCTTGGTGCTAGATGAACGAACGTCTCTCTACTTGCTCAGTTCTGAGAGATTAGTGTGTGTGAAAGCCGTTCTTCACCTAGTTTGTTGGGAACACAAAGTTTCTTTTCAGTTGCAAACTCCATTCCATACATATATATGGGGAGGTACAAGCTCCAACACTGTTTTACAGTGAAAACTGCAGGAAATTCAAACCGGCACTAGGAAACAGACTGAGAAAGCAGAGAAAAAGTGTCTCCTGCAACCCGTTCCCTTGGTGATAGATGAACGAACGTCTCTCCAATTGCTCAGTTTTGAGGGACAAGTGTGTGTGAAAGCCGTCCTTCACCTTGCTTGTTGGGAACAAAAAGTTTCTTTTCAGTTGCAAACTCCATTCCATACATATAAATGGGGAGGTACAAGCTCCAAGTCGGTTTTACAGTGAAAACTGCAGGAACTTCAAACCGGCACTAGGAAACAGACTGAGAAAGCAGAGAAAAAGTGTCTCCTGCAAACCGTTCCCTTGGTGCTAGATGAACGAACGTTTCTCCACTTGCTCAGTTCTGAGAGATAAGTGTGTGTGAAAGCCGTCCTTCACATAGCTTGTTGGGAACACAAAGTTTCTTTTCAGTTGCAAACTCCATTCCATACATATATATGGGGAGGTACAAGCTCCAACTCGGGTTTACAGTGAAAACTGCAGGAACTTCAAACCGGCACTAGGAAACAGACTGAGAAAGCAGAGAAAAAGTTTCTCCTGCAACCCGTTCCCTTGGTGCTAGATGAAGGAACGTCTCTCCATTTGCTCAGTTCTGAGAGATAAGTGTGTGTGAAAGCCGTCCTTCACCTAGCTTTTTGGGAACACAAAGTTTCTTTTCAGGTGCAAACTCCATTCCATACATATATGGGGAGGTAGAAGCTCCACCTCGGTTTTTCAGTGAAAACTGCAGGAACTTCAAACCGGCACTAGGAAACAGACTGAGAAAGCAGAGAAAAAGTGTCTCCTGCATCCCGTTCCTTTGGTGCTAGATGAACGAACGTCTCTCCACTTGCTCAGTTCTGAGAGATAAGTGTGTGTGAAAGCCGTCCTTCACCTTGCTTGTTGGGAACACAAAGTTTCTTTTCAGTTGCAAACTCCATTCCATACATATATACGGGGAGGTACAAGCTCCACCTCGGTTTTACGGTGAAAACTGCAGGAACTTCAAACCGGCACTAGGAAACAGACTGAGAAAGCAGAGAAAAAGTGTCTCCTGCAACGCGCTCAATTGGTGCTAGATGAACGAACGTCTCTCCACTTGCTCAGTTCTGAGAGATGTGTGTGAGTGAAAGCCATCCTTCACCTAGCTTATTGGGAACACAAAGTTTCTTTTCGGTTGCAAATTCCATTCCATATATATATATGGAGGTACAAGCTCCAACTCGGTTTTCCAGTGAAAACTGCAGGAACTTCAAACCGGCACTATTAAACAGACTGAGAAAGCAGAGAAAAAGTGTCTGCTGGAAACCGTTCCCTTGGTGCTAGATGAACGAACGTCTCTCCACTTGCTCAGTTCCGAGAGATAAGTGTGTGTGAAAGCCGTCCTTCACCTAGCTTGTTGGGAACAAAAAGTTTCTTTTCAGTTGCAAACTCCATTCCATAAATATATATGGGGAGGTACAAGCTCCAACTCGGTTTTACAGTGAAAACTGCAGGAACATCAAACCGGCACTAGGAAACAGACAGAGAAAGCAGAGAAAATGTGTCTCCTGCAACCCGTTCCCTTGGTGCTAGATGAACGAACGTCTCTCTACTTGCTCAGTTCTGATAGATAAGTGTGTGTGAAAGCCGAATTCAACTAGCTTGTTGGGAACACAAAGATTCATTTCAGTTGCAAACTCCATTCCATACATATATATGGGGAGGTACAAGCTCCAACTAGGTTTTACAGTGAAAACTGCAGGAACTTCAAACCGGCACTAGGAAACAGACTGAGAAAGCAGAGAAAAAGTGTCTCCTGCAAACCGTTCCCTTGGTGCTAGATGAACGAACGTCTCTCCACTTGCTCAGTTCTGAGAGATAAGTGTGTGTGAAAGCCGTGCTTCACATAGCTTGTTGGGAACACAAAGTTTCTTTTCAGTTGCAAACTCCATTCCATAAATATATATGGGGAGGTACAAGCTCCAACTCGGTTTTACAGTGAAAACTGCAGGAACTTCAAACAGGCACTAGCAAACAGACTGAGAAAGCAGAGAAAATGTTTCTCCTGCAACCCGTTCCCTTGGTGCTAGATGAACGAACGTCTCTCCACTTGCTCAGTTCTGAGTGATAAATGTGTGTGAAAGCCGAATTCAACTAGCTTGTTGGGAACACACAGTTTCTTTTCAGTTGCAAACTACATTCCATACATATATATGGGGAGGTACAAGCTCCAACTCGTTTTTACAGTGAAAACTGCAGGAACTTCAAACCGGCACTAGGAAACAGACTGAGAAAGCAGAGAAAAATTGTCTCCTTCAACCCGTTCCCTTGGTGCTAGATGAACGAACTTCTCTCCACTTGCTCAGTTCTGAGAGATAAGTGTGTGTGAAAGCCGTCCTTCACCTAGCTTGTTGGGAACACAAAGTTTCTTTTCAGTTGCAAACTCCATTCCATACATATATACGGGGAGGTACAAGCTCCACCTCGGTTTTACGGTGAAAACTGCAGGAACTTCAAACCGGCACTAGGAAACAGACTGAGAAAGCAGAGAAAAAGTGTCTCCTGCAACGCGCTCACTTGGTGCTAGATGAACGAACGTCTCTCCACTTGCTCAGTTCTGAGAGATGTGTGTGAGTGAAAGCCATCCTTCACCTAGCTTATTGGGAACACAAAGTTTCTTTTCGGTTGCAAATTCCATTCCATACATATATATGGGGAGGTACAAGCTCCAACTCGGTTTTACAGTGAAAACTGCAGGAACTTCAAACCGGCACTAGGAAACAGACTGAGAAAGCAGAGAAAAATTGTCTCCTGCAACCCGTTCCCTTGGTGATAGATGAACGAACGTCTCTCCAATTGCTCAGTACTGAGGGTTAATTGTGTGTGAAAGCCACCATTCACCTAGCTTGTTGGGAACACAAAGTTTCTTTTCAGCTACAAACTCCATTCCATACATATATATGGGGAGGTACAAGCTCCAACTCGGTTTTACAGTGAAAACTGCAGGAACTTCAAACCGGCAATAGGAAACAGACTGAGAAAGCAGAGAAAAAGTGTCTCCTGCAACCCGTTCCCTTGGTGCTAGATGAACGAACGTCTCTCCACTTGCTCAGTTCTGAGAGATAAGTGTGTGTGAAAGCCGTCCTTCACCTACCTTGTGGGGAACACAAAGATTCTTTTCAGTTGCAAACTCCATTCCATAACTCTATATGGGGAAGTACTAGCTCCAACTCGGTTTTACAGTGAAAACTGCAGGAACTACAAACCGGCTCTAGGAAACAGACTGAGAAAGCAGAGAAAAAGTGTCTCCTGCAACCCGTTCCCTTGGTGCTAGATGAACGAACGTCTCTCTACTTGCTCAGTTCTGAGAGATTAGTGTGTGTGAAAGCCGTTCTTCACCTAGTTTGTTGGGAACACAAAGTTTCTTTTCAGTTGCAAACTCCATTCCATACATATATATGGGGAGGTACAAGCTCCAACACTGTTTTACAGTGAAAACTGCAGGAAATTCAAACCGGCACTAGGAAACAGACTGAGAAAGCAGAGAAAAAGTGTCTCCTGCAACCCGTTCCCTTGGTGATAGATGAACGAACGTCTCTCCAATTGCTCAGTTTTGAGGGACAAGTGTGTGTGAAAGCCGTCCTTCACCTTTCTTGTTGGGAACAAAAAGTTTCTTTTCAGTTGCAAACTCCATTCCATACATATAAATGGGGAGGTACAAGCTCCAAGTCGGTTTTACAGTGAAAACTGCAGGAACTTCAAACCGGCACTAGGAAACAGACTGAGAAAGCAGAGAAAAAGTGTCTCCTGCAAACCGTTCCCTTGGTGCTAGATGAACGAACGTTTCTCCACTTGCTCAGTTCTGAGAGATAAGTGTGTGTGAAAGCCCTCCTTCACATAGCTTGTTGGGAACACAAAGTTTCTTTTCAGTTGCAAACTCCATTCCATACATATATATGGGGAGGTACAAGCTCCAACTCGGGTTTACAGTGAAAACTGCAGGAACTTCAAACCGGCACTAGGAAACAGACTGAGAAAGCAGAGAAAAAGTTTCTCCTGCAACCCGTTCCCTTGGTGCTAGATGAAGGAACGTCTCTCCATTTGCTCAGTTCTGAGAGATAAGTGTGTGTGAAAGCCGTCCTTCACCTAGCTTTTTGGGAACACAAAGTTTCTTTTCAGGTGCAAACTCCATTCCATACATATATGGGGAGGTAGAAGCTCCACCTCGGTTTTACAGTGAAAACTGCAGGAACTTCAAACCGGCACTAGGAAACAGACTGAGAAAGCAGAGAAAAAGTGTCTCCTGCATCCCGTTCCTTTGGTGCTAGATGAACGAACGTCTCTCCACTTGCTCAGTTCTGAGAGATAAGTGTGTGTGAAAGCCGTCCTTCACCTTGCTTGTTGGGAACACAAAGTTTCTTTTCAGTTGCAAACTCCATTCCATACATATATACGGGGAGGTACAAGCTCCACCTCGGTTTTACTGTGAAAACTGCAGGAACTTCAAACCGGCACTAGGAAACAGACTGAGAAAGCAGAGAAAAAGTGTCTCCTGCAACGCGCTCAATTGGTGCTAGATGAACGAACGTCTCTCCACTTGCTCAGTTCTGAGAGATGTGTGTGAGTGAAAGCCATCCTTCACCTAGCTTATTGGGAACACAAAGTTTCTTTTCGGTTGCAAATTCCATTCCATATATATATATGGAGGTACAAGCTCCAACTCGGTTTTCCAGTGAAAACTGCAGGAACTTCAAACCGGCACTAGGAAACAGACTGAGAAAGCAGAGAAAAAGTGTCTGCTGGAAACCGTTCCCTTGGTGCTAGATGAACGAACGTCTCTCCACTTGCTCAGTTCCGAGAGATAAGTGTGTGTGAAAGCCGTCCTTCACCTAGCTTGTTGGGAACAAAAAGTTTCTTTTCAGTTGCAAACTCCATTCCATAAATATATATGGGGAGGTACAAGCTCCAATTCGGTTTTACAGTGAAAACTGCAGGAACATCAAACCGGCACTAGGAAACAGACAGAGAAAGCAGAGAAAATGTGTCTCCTGCAACCCGTTCCCTTGGTGCTAGATGAACGAACGTCTCTCTACTTGCTCAGTTCTGATAGATAAGTGTGTGTGAAAGCCGAATTCAACTAGCTTGTTGGGAACACAAAGATTCATTTCAGTTGCAAACTCCATTCCATACATATATATGGGGAGGTACAAGCTCCAACTAGGTTTTACAGTGAAAACTGCAGGAACTTCAAACCGGCACTAGGAAACAGACTGAGAAAGCAGAGAAAAAGTGTCTCCTGCAAACCGTTCCCTTGGTGCTAGATGAACGAACGTCTCTCCACTTGCTCAGTTCTGAGAGATAAGTGTGTGTGAAAGCCGTGCTTCACATAGCTTGTTGGGAACACAAAGTTTCTTTTCAGTTGCAAACTCCATTCCATAAATATATATGGGGAGGTACAAGCTCCAACTCGGTTTTACAGTGAAAACTGCAGGAACTTCAAACAGGCACTAGCAAACAGACTGAGAAAGCAGAGAAAATGTTTCTCCTGCAACCCGTTCCCTTGGTGCTAGATGAACGAACGTCTCTCCACTTGCTCAGTTCTGAGTGATAAATGTGTGTGAAAGCCGAATTCAACTAGCTTGTTGGGAACACACAGTTTCTTTTCAGTTGCAAACTACATTCCATACATATATATGGGGAGGTACAAGCTCCAACTCGTTTTTACAGTGAAAACTGCAGGAACTTCAAACCGGCACTAGGAAACAGACTGAGAAAGCAGAGAAAAATTGTCTCCTTCAACCCGTTCCCTTGGTGCTAGATGAACGAACTTCTCTCCACTTGCTCAGTTCTGAGAGATAAGTGTGTGTGAAAGCAGTCCTTCACCTAGCTTGTTGGGAACACAAAGTTTCTTTTCAGTTGCAAACTCCATTCCATACATATATATGGGGAGGTAGAAGCTCGAACTCGGTTTGACAGGGAAAACTGCAGGAAATTCAAACCGGCACTAGGAAACAGACTGTGAAAGCAGAGAAAAAGTGTCTCCTGCAACCCGTTCCCTTGGTGCTAGATGAACGAACGTCTCTCCACTTACTCAGTTCTGAGAGAAAAGTGTGTTTGAAAGCCGTCCTTCAACTACCTTGTTGGGAACACCAAGTTTCTTTTCAGTTGCAAACTCCATTCCATACATATATATGGGGAGGTACTAGCTCCAACTCGGTTTTACAGTGAAAACTGCAGGAACTTTAAACCGGCACTAGGAAACACACTGAGAAAGCAGAGAAAAAGTGTCTCCTGCAACCCGTTCCCTTGGTGCTAGATGAGCGAACGTCTCTCAAATTGCTCAGTTCTGAGAGATAAGTGTGTGTGAAAGCCGTCCTTCACCTAGCTTGTTGGGAACACAAAGTTTCTTTTCAGTTGCAAACTCCATTCCATACATATATATGGGGAGGTACAAGCTCCAACTCGGTTTTACAGTGAAAAATGCTGGAACTTCAAACCGGCACTAGGAAACATACTGAGAAAGCAGAAAAAAGTGTCTCCTGCAACCCGTTCCCTTGGTGCTAGATGAACGAACGTCTCGCCACTTGCTCAGTTCCGAGACATAAGTGTGTGTGAAAGCCGTGCTTCACCTAGCTTGTTGGGAACACAAAGTTTCTTTTCAGTTGCAAACTCCATTCCATACATATATATGGGGAGGTACTAGCTCCAAATCGGTTTTCCAGTGAAAACTGCAGGAACATCAAATCGGCACTAGGAAAGAAACTGAGAAAGCAGAGAAAAAGTGTCTACTGCAAACGGTTCACTTTGTGCTAGATGAACGAACGTCTCGTCACTTGCTCAGTTCCGAGACATATGTGTGTGTGAAAGCCGTCCTTCACCTAGCTTGTTGGGAACACAAAGTTTCTTTTCAGTTGCAAACTCCATTCCATACATATATACGGGGAGGTACAAGCTCCAACTCGTTTTTACAGTGAAAATTGCAGGAACTTCAAACCGGCACTAGGAAACAGCCTGAGAAAGCAGAGAAAAAGTTTCTCCTGCAACGCGTTCCCTTGGTGCTAGATGAACGAACGTCTCTCCACTTGCTCAGTTCTGAGTGATGTGTGTGAGTGAAAGCCGTCCTTCACCTAGCTTATTGGGAACACAAAGTTCCTTTTCAGTTGCAAACTCCATTCCATACATATATATGGGGAGGTACTAGCTCCAACTCGGTTTTAGAGTGAAAACTGCAGGAACTTCAAACCGGCAATAGGAAACAGACTGAGAAAGCAGAGAAAAAGTGTCTCCTGCAACCCGTTCCCTTGATGCTAGATGAACGAACGTCTCTCCAATTTCTCAGTTCTGAGAGATAATTGTGTGTGGAAGCCGTCCTTCACCTAGCTTGTTGGGAACACAAAGTTTCTTTTCAGTTGCAAACTCCATTCCATAAATATATATGTTGAGGTACTAGCTCCAAATCTATTTTACAGTGAAAACTGCAGGAACTTCAAACTGGCACTAGGAAACAGACTGAGAAAGCAGAGAAAAAGTGTCTCCTTCAACCCGTTCCCTTGGTGCTAGATGAATGAACGTCTCTCCACTTGCTCAGTTCTGAGAGATAAGTGTGTGTGAAAGCCGAACTTCAACTAGCTTGTAAGGAACACAAAGTTTTTTTCAGTTGCAAACTCCATTCCATAAATATATACGGGGAGGTACAAGCTCCAACTCGGTTTTAAAGTGAAAACTGCAGGAACTTCAAACCGGCACTAGGAAACAGACGGAGAAAGCAGAGAAAAAGTGTCTCCTGCAACGCGTTCCCTTGGTGCTAGATGAACGAACGTCTCTCCACTTGCTCAGTTCTGAGACATATGTGTGTGTGAAAGCCGTCCTTCACTTTGCTTGTTGGGAACACAAAGATTCTTTTCAGTTGCAAACTCCATTCCATACATATATATGGGTAGGTACAAGCTCCAACTCGGTTTTACGGTGAAAACTGCAGGAACTTCAAACCCGCACTAGGAAACAGACTGAGAAAGCAGAGAAAAATTGTCTCCTGCAACCCGTTCCATTGGTGATAGATGAACGAACGTCTCTCCAATTGCTCAGTTCTGAGGGATAAGTGTGTGTGAAAGCCGCCCTTCAACTAGCTTGTTGGGAACACAAAGTTTCTTTTCAGTTGCAAACTCCATTCCATACATATATATGGGGAGGTACAAGCTCCAACTCGGTTTTACAGTGAAAACTGCAGGAACTTCAAACCGGCAATAGGAAACAGACTGAGAAAGCAGAGAAAAAGTGTCTCCTGCAACCCGTTCCCTTGATGCTAGATGAACGAACGTCTCTCCAATTTCTCAGTTCTGAGAGATAAGTGTGTGTGGAAGCCGTCCTTCACCTAGCTTGTTGGGAACACAAAGTTTCTTTTCAGTTGCAAACTCCATTCCATAAATATATATGTTGAGGTACTAGCTCCAAATCGATTTTACAGTGAAAACTGCAGGAACTTCAAACCGGCACTAGGAAACAGACTGAGAAAGCAGAGAAAAAGTGTCTCCTTCAACCCGTTCCCTTGGTGCTAGATGAACGAACGTCTCTCCACTTGCTCAGTTCTGAGAGAAAAGTGTGTGTGAAAGCCGTCCTTAACCTAGCTTGTTGGGAACACAAAGTTTCTTTTCAGTTGCAAAATCCATTCCATACATATATATGGGCAGGTACTAGCTCCAACTCGGTTTTACAGTGAAAACTGCAGGAATTTAAACCGGCACTAGGAAACAGACATAGAAATCAGAGAAAAAGTGTCTCCTGCAACCCGTTCCCTTGGTGATAGATGAGCGAACGTCTCTCAACTTGCTCAGTTCTGAGAGATAAGTGTGTGTGAAAGACGTCCTTCAACTAGCTTGTTGGGAACCAAAGTTTCTTTTCAGTTGCAAACTCCATTCCATACATATATATGGGGAGGTACATGCTCCAACTCGGTTTTACAGTGAAAACTGCAGGAACATCAAACCGGCACTAGGAAACATACTGAGAAAGCAGAGAAAAAGTGTCTCCTGCAACCCATTCCCTTGGTGCTAGATGAACGAACGTCTCACCACTTGCTCAGTTCCGAGACATATGTGTGTGTGAAAGCCGTTCTTAACCTATCTTGTTGGGAACACAAAGTTTCTTTTCAGTTGCAAACTCCATTCCATACATATATACGGGGAGGTACAAGCTCCAACTCGGTTTTACATTGAAAACTGCAGGAACTTCAAACCGGCACTAGGAAACAGACTGTGAAAGCAGAGAAAAAGTGTCTCCTGCAACGCGTTCCCTTGGTGCTAGATGAACGAACGTCTCTCCACTTGCTCAGTTCTGAGAGATGTGTGTGAGTTAAAGCCGTACTTCACCTAGCTTGTTGGGAAAACAAAGTTTCTTTTCAGTTGCAAACTCCATTCCACACATATATATGGGGAGGTACTAGCTCCAAATCCTTTTTACAGTGAAAACTGCAGGAAATTCAAATCGGCACTAGGAAACAGACTGAGAAAGCAGAGAAACAGTGTCTCCTGCAACCCGTTCCCTTGGTGCTAGATGAACGAACGTCTCTCCACTTGCTCAGTTCTGAGAGATAATTGTGTTTGAAAGCCGAACTTCAACTAGCTTGTTGGGAACACAAAGTTTTTTTCAGTTGCAAACTCCATTCCATACATATATATGGGGATGTAGAAGATCCAACTCGGTTTTAAAGTGAAAACTGCAGGAACTTCAAACCGGCACTAGGAAACAGACGGAGAAAGCAGAGAAAAAGTGTCTCCTGAAACGCGTTCCCTTGGTGCTAGATGAACGAACGTCTCTCCACATGCTCATTTCTGAGACATATGTGTGAGTGAAAGCCGTCCTTCAACTAGCTTGTAGGGAACACAAAGTTTCTTTTCAGTTGCAAACTTCATTCCATACATATATATGGGGAGGTACTAGCTCCATCTCGGTTTTACAGTGAAAACTGCAGGAACTTCAAACCGGCACTAGGAAACAGACTGAGATAGCAGAGAAATAGTGTCTCCTGCAACACTTTCCCTTGGTGCTAGATGAGCGAACCTCTCTCCATTGGCTCAGTTCTGTGAGATAAGTGTGTGTGAAAGCCGTCCTTCACTTAGATTGTTGGGAACACAAAGTTTCTTTTCAGTTGCAAACTCCATTCCATACATATATATGGGGAGGTACAAGCTCCAACTCGGTTTTACAGTGAAAACTGCAGGAACTTCAAACCGGCACTAGGAAATAGACGGAGAATGCAAAGAAAAAGTGTCTCCTGCAACCCGTTCCCTTGATGCTAGATGAACGAACGTCTCTCCACTTGCTCAGTTCTGAGAGATAAGTGTGTGTGAAAGCCGCCCTTCAACTAGCTTGTTGGGAACACAAAGTTTCTTTTCAGTTGCAAACACCATTCCATTCATATATATGGGGAGGTACCAGCTCCAAAACTATTTTGCAGTGAAAACTGCAGGAACTTCAAACTGGCACTAGGAAACAGACTGAGAAAGCAGAGAAAAAGTGTCCCTGCAACCCGTTCCCTTGGTGCTAGATGAATGAACGTCTCTCCACTTGCTCAGTTCCGAGAGATAAGTGTGTGTGAAAGCCGTCCTTCACCTTGCTGTTGGGAACACAAAGTTTCTTTTCAGTTGCCAACTCCATTCCATACATATATATGGGTAGGTACTGGCTCCAAATCGGTTTTCCTGTGAAAACTGCAGGAACTTCAAATCGGCACTAGGAAACAGACGGAGAATGCAGAGAAAAATTGTCTCCTGCAACCCGTTCCCTTGGTGATAGATGAAGGAACGTCTCTCCACTTGCTCAGATCTGAGAGATAAGGGTGTGTGAAAGCCGTCCTTCACCTTGCTTGTTGGGAACACAAAGTTTCTTTTCAGTTGCAAACTCCATTCCATACATATATATGGGGAGGTACAAGCTCCAACTCGGTTTTACATTGAAAACTGCAGGAACATCAAACCGGCACTAGGAAACATACTGAGAAAGAAGAGAAAAAGTGTCTCCTGAAACCCGTTCCCTTTTTGCTAGATGAACGAACGTCTCTCCACTTGCTCAGTTCTGAGAGATAAGTGTGTGTGAAAGCCGTCCTTCACATATCTTGTTGGGAACACAAAGTTTCTTTTCAGTTGCAAACTCCATTCCATACATATATATGGGGAGGTACAAGCTCCAAATATGTTTTCCAGGGAAAACTGCAGGAACTTCAAACCGGCACTAGGAAACAGACTGAGAAAGTAGAGAAAATGTGTCTCCTGCAATCCGTTCCCTTGGTTCTAGATGAACGAACGTCTCTCCACTTGCTCATTTCTGAGAGATAATGTGTGTGAAAGCCGAACTTCAACTAGCTTGTTGGGAACACAAAGTTTCTTTTCAGTTGCAAACTCCATTCCATACAAATATATGGGGAGGTACAAGCTCCAACTCGGTTTTACAGTGAAAACTGCAGGAACTTCAAACCGGCAATAGGAAACAGACTGAGAAAGCAGAGAAAAAGTGTCTCCTGCAACCCGTTCCCTTGATGCTAGATGAACGAACGTCTCTCCACTTTCTCAGTTCTGAGAGATAAGTGTGTGTGAAAGCCGTCCTTCACCTATCTTGTTGGGAACACAAAGTTTCTTTTCAGTTGCAAACTCCATTCCATACATATATATGGGGAGGTACAAGCTCCAAATATGTTTTCCAGGGAAAACTGCAGGAACTTCAAACCGGCACTAGGAAACAGACTGAGAAATTAGAGAAAATGTGTCTCCTGCAATCCGTTCCCTTGGTTCTAGATGAACGAACGTCTCTCCACTTGCTCATTTCTGAGAGATAATGTGTGTGAAAGCCGAACTTCAACTAGCTTGTTGGGAACACAAAGTTTCTTTTCAGTTGCAAACTCCATTCCTTATATATATATGGGGAGGTACAAGCTCCAACTCGGTTTTACAGTGAAAACTGCAGGAACTTCAAACCGGCAATAGGAAACAGACTGAGAAAGCAGAGAAAAAGTGTCTCCTGCAACCCGTTCCCTTGATGCTAGATGAACGAACGTCTCTCCACTTTCTCAGTTCTGAGAAATAAGTGTGTGTGAAAGCCGTCCTTCACCTAGCTTGTTGGGAACACAAAGTTTCTTTTCAGTTGCAAACTCCATTCCATACATATATATGGGGAGGTACTAGCTCAAACTCGGTTTTACAGTGAAAAATGCAGGAACTTCAAACCGGCACTAGGAAACAGACTGAGAAAGCAGAGAAATAGTGTCTCCTGCAAACCGTTCCCTTTGTGCTAGATGAACGAACGTCTCTCCACTTGCTCAGTTTTGAGAGATATGTTTGAGTGAAAGCCGTATTTCAACTAGCTTGTTGGGAACACAAAGTTTCTTTTCAGTTGCAAAATCCATTCCATACATATATATGGGGAGGTAGAAGCTCCAACTCGATTTGACAGTGAAAACTGCAGGAACTTCAAACCGGCACTAGGAAACAGACTGAGAAAGCAGAGAAAAAGTTTCTCCTGCAACCCGTTCCCTTGGTGCTAGATGAACGAACGTCTCGCCACTTGCTCAGTTCTGAGACATAAGTGTGTGTGAAAGCCTTCCTTCACATAGCTTGTTGGGAACACAAATTTTCTTTTCCGTTGCAAACTCCATTCCATACATATATATGGGGAGGTACAAGCTCCAACACGGTTTTACAGTGAAAACTGCAGGAACTTCCAACCGGCACTAGGAAACAGACGGAGAATGCAGAGAAAAATTGTCTCCTGCAACCCGTTCCCTTGGTGATAGATGAAGGAACGTCTCTCCACTTGCTCAGATCTGAGAGATAAGTGTGTGTGAAAGCCGTCCTTCACCTTGCTTGTTGGGAACACAAAGTTTCTTTTCAGTTGCAAACTCCATTCCATACATATATATGGGGAGGTACAAGCTCCAACTCGGTTTTACATTGAAAACTGCAGGAACTTCAAACCGGCACTAGGAAACATACTGAGAAATAAGAGAAAAAGTGTCTCCTGAAAACCGTTCCCTTTTTGTTAGATGAACGAACGTCTCTCCAATTGCTCAGATCTGAGAGAAAAGTGTGTGTGAAAGCCGTCCTTCACCTAGCTTGTTGGGAACACAAAGTTTCTTTTCAGTTGCAAACTCCATTCCATACATATATATGGGGAGGTACAAGCTCCAAATCCGTTTTACAGTGAAAACTGCAGGAACTTCAAACCGGCACTAGGAAACAGACTGAGAAAGCAGAAAAAAAGTGTCTCCTGCAAACCGTTCCCTTGGTGCTAGGTGAACGAACTTCTTTCCACTTGCTCAGTTCTGAGAGATAAGTGTGTGTGAAAGCCGTCCTTCACCTATCTTGTTGGGAACACAAAGTTTCTTTTCAGTTGCAAACTCCATTCCATACATATATATGGGGAGGTACAAGCTCCAAATATGTTTTCCAGGGAAAACTGCAGGAACTTCAAACTGGCACTAGGAAACAGAATGAGAAAGTAGAGAAAAAGTGTCTCCTGCAATCCGTTCCCTTGGTTCTAGATGAACGAACGTCTCTCCACTTGCTCATTTCTGAGAGATAATGTGTGTGAAAGCCGAACTTCAACTAGCTTGTTGGGAACACAAAGTTTCTTTTCAGTTGCAAACTCCATTCCATACAAATATATGGGGAGGTACAAGCTCCAACTCGGTTTTACAGTGAAAACTGCAGGAACTTCAAACCGGCAATAGGAAACAGACTGAGAAAGCAGAGAAAAAGTGTCTCCTGCAACCCGTTCCCTTGATGCTAGATGAACGAACGTCTCTCCACTTTCTCAGTTCTGAGAAATAAGTGTGTGTGAAAGCCGTCCTTCACCTAGCTTGTTGGGAACACAAAGTTTCTTTTCAGTTGCAAACCCCATTCCATACATATATATGGGGAGGTACTAGCTCAAACTCGGTTTTACAGTGAAAAATGCAGGAACTTCAAACCGGCACTAGGAAACAGACTGAGAAAGCAGAGAAATAGTGTCTCCTGCAAACCGTTCCCTTTGTGCTAGATGAACGAACGTCTCTCCACTTGCTCAGTTTTGAGAGATATGTTTGATTGAAAGCCGTATTTCAACTAGCTTGTTGGGAACACAAAGTTTCTTTTCAGTTGCAAACTCCATTCCATACATATATATGGGGAGGTAGAAGCTCCAACTCGATTTGACAGTGAAAACTGCAGGAACTTCAAACCGGCACTAGGAATCAGACTGAGAAAAAAGAGAAAAAGTGTCTCCTGCAACCCGTTCCCTTGGTGCTAGGTGAACGAACGTCTCACCACTTGCTCAGTTCTGAGAGATAAGTGTGTGTGAAAGCCGTCCTTCATCTAGCTTTTTGGGAACACAAAGGTTCTTTTCAGTTGCAAACTCCATTCCATACATATATATGGGGAGGTAATAGCTCCAACTCTGTTTTACAGTGAAACTGCAGGAACTTCAAACCGGCACTAGGAAACAGACTGAGAAAGCAGAGAAAAAGTGTCTCCTGCAAACCGTTCCCTTGGTGCTAGATGAACGAACGTCTCTCCACTTGCTCAGTTCTGAGAGATAAGTGTGTGTGAAAGACGTCCTTCACCTAGCTTGTTGGGAACACAAAGTTTCTTTTTAGTTGCAAACTCCATTCCATACATATATATGGGGAGGAAGAAGCTCCACCTCGGTTTTACAGTGAAAACTGCAGGAATTTCAAACCGGCACTAGGAAACAGACTGAGAAAGCAGAGAAAAAGTGTCTCCTGCAACCCGTTCCATTGGTGCTAGATGAACGAAAGTCTTTCCACTTGCTCAGTTCTGAGAGATAAGTGTGTGTGAAAGCCGTCCTTCAACTAGCATGTTGGGAACACAAAGTTTCTTTTGAATTGCAAAATCCATTCCATTCATATATATGTGGAGGGACAAGCTCCAACTCGGTTTGACAGTGAAAACTGCAGGAATTTCAAACCGGCACTAGGAAACAGACTGAGAAAGCAAAGAAAAAGTGTCTCCTGAAAACCGTTCCCTTGGTGCTAGATGAACGAACGTCTCTCCACTTGCTCAGTTCTGAGAGATAAGTGTGTGCTAAAGCCGACCTTCACCTAGCTTGATGGGAACACAAAGTTTCTTTTCAGTTGCAAACTCCATTCCATACATATATATGGGGAGGTACAAGCTCCAAATATGTTTTCCAGGGAAAACTGCAGGAACTTCAAACCGGCACTAGGAAACAGACTGAGAAAGTAGAGAAAATGTGTCTCCTGCAATCCGTTCCCTTGGTTCTAGATGAACGAACGTCTCTCCACTTGCTCATTTCTGAGAGATAATGTGTGTGAAAGCCGAACTTCAACTAGCTTGTTGGGAACACAAAGTTTCTTTTCAGTTGCAAACTCCATTCCATACAAATATATGGGGAGGTACAAGCTCCAACTCGGTTTTACAGTGAAAACTGCAGGAACTTCAAAACGGCAATAGGAAACAGACGGAGAAATATAGAAAAAGTGTCTCCTGCAACGCGTTCCCTTGGTGCTAGATGAACGAAAGTCTCTCCAATTGCTCATTACTGTGGGATAAGTGTGTGTGAAAGCCGCCCTTCACCTAGCTTGTTGGGAACACAAAGTTTCTTTTCAGTTGCAAACTCCATTCCTTACATATATATGGGGAGGTACAAGCTCCAACTCGGTTTTACAGTGAAAACTGCAGGAACTTCAAACCGGCAATAGGAAACAGACTGAGAAAGCAGAGAAAAAGTGTCTCCTGCAACCCGTTCCCTTGATGCTAGATGAACGAACGTCTCTCCACTTTCTCAGTTCTGAGAAATAAGTGTGTGTGAAAGCCGTCCTTCACCTAGCTTGTTGGGAACACAAAGTTTCTTTTCAGTTGCAAACTCCATTCCATACATATATATGGGGAGGTACTAGCTCAAACTCGGTTTTACAGTGAAAAATGCAGGATCTTCATACCGGCACTAGGAAACAGACTGAGAAAGCAGAGAAATAGTGTCTCCTGCAAACCGTTCCCTTTGTGCTAGATGAACGAACGTCTCTCCACTTGCTCAGTTCTGAGAGATATGTGTGAGTGAAAGCCGTATTTCAACTAGCTTATTGGGAACACAAAGTTTCTTTTCAGTTGCAAACTCCATTCCATACATATATATGGGGAGGTAGAAGCTCCAACTCGATTTGACAGTGAAAACTGCAGGAACTTCAAACCGGCACTAGGAATCAGACTGAGAAAAAGGAGAAAAAGTGTCTCCTGCAACCCGTTCCCTTGGTGCTAGGTGAACGAACGTCTCTCCACTTGCTCAGTTCTGAGAGATAAGTGTGTGTGAAAGCCGTCCTTCATCTAGATTGTTGGGAACACAAAGGTTCTTTTCAGTTGCAAACTCCATTCCATACATATATATGGGGAGGTACTAGCTCCAACTCGGTTTTACAGTGAAAACTGCAGGAATTTCAAACCGGCACTAGGAAACAGACTGAGAATGCAGAGAAAAAGTGTCTCCTGAAAACCGTTCCTTTGGTGCTAGATGAACGAACGTCTCTCCACTTGCTCAGTTCTGAGAGATAAGTGTGTGCGAAAGCCGACCTTCACCTAGCTTGATGGGAACACAAAGTTTCTTTTCAGTTGCAAACTCCATTCCATACATATATACGGGGAGGTACAAGCTCCAACTCGGTTTTACAGTGAAAACTGCAGGAACTTCAAACCGGCACTAGGAAACAGACTGAGAAAGCAGAGAAATAATGTCTCCTGCCACCCGTTCCCTTGGTGCTAGATGAACGAACATCTCTCCACTTGCTCAGTTCTGAGAGATGTGTGTGAGTGAAAGCCGTCCTTCAACTAGCTTATTGGGAACACAAAGTTTCTTTTCAGTTGCAAACCCCATTCCATACATATATATGGGGAGGTACAAGCTCCAAATCGGATTTACAGTGAAAACTGAAGGAACTTCAAACCGGCACTAGGAAACAGACTGAGAAAGCAGAGAAAAAGTGTCTCCTGCAACCCGTTCCCTTGGTGCTAGATGAACGAACGTCTCTCCACTTGCTCAGTTCTGAGAGATAATTGTGTGTGAAAGCCGAACTTCAACTAGCTTGTTGGGAACACAAAGTTTCTTTTCAGTTGCAAACTCCATTCCATACATATATATGTGGAGGTACAAGCTCCAACTCGGTTTTACAGTGAAAACTGCAGGAACTTAAAACCGGCACTAGGAAAAAGGCGGAGAAAGCAGAGAAAAAGTGTCTCCTGCAACGCGTTCCCTTGGTGCTAGATGAACGAACGTCTCTCCACTTGCTCAGTTATGAGAGATGTGTGTGAGTGAAAGCCGTCCTTCACCTAGCTTATTGGAAACACAAAGTTTCTTTTCAGTTGCAAACCCCATTCCATACATATATATGGGTAGGTACAAGCTCCAACTCGGATTTACAGTGAAAACTGCAGGAACATCAAACCGGCACTAGGAAACAGACTGAGAAAGCAGAGAAAAAGTGTCTCCTGCAACCCGTTCCATTGGTGCTAGATGAACGAACGTCTCTCCACTTGCTCAGTTCTGAGAGATAATTGTGTGTGAAAGCCGAACTTCAACTAGCTTGTTGGGAACACAAAGTTTCTTTTCAGTTGCAAACTCCATTCCATACATATATATGTGGAGGTACAAGCTCCAACTCGGTTTTACAGTGAAAACTGCAGGAACTTAAAACCGGCACTAGGAAAAACATGGAGAAAGCAGAGAAAAAGTGTCTCCTGCAACGCGTTCCCTTGGTGCTAGATGAACGAACGTCTCTCCACTTGCTCAGTTATGAGAGATATGTGTGAGTGAAAGCCGTCCTTCACCTAGCTTGTTGGGAACACAAAGTTTCTTTTCTGTTGCAAACTCCATTCCATACATATATATGGGGAGGTAGAAGCTCGAACTCGGTTTGACAGTGAAAACTGCAGGAACTTCAAACCGGCACTAGGAAACAGACTGAGAAAGCAGAGAAAAAGTCTCTCCTGCAACCCGTTCCCTTGGTGCTAGATGAACGAACGTCTCTCCATTTGCTCTGTTCTGAGAGATATGTGTGAGTGAAAGCCGTACTTCAACTTGCTTATTGGGAACACAAAGTTTCTTTTCAGTTGCAAACTCCATTCCATACATATATATGGGGAGGTACTAGCTCCAACTCGGTTTTACAGTGAAAACTGCAGGAACTTCAAACCGGCACTAGGAAACAGACTGAGAAAGCAGAGAAAAAGTGTCTCCTGCAACCCGTTCCCTTGGTCCTGGATGAACGAACGTCTCTCCACTTGCTCAGTTCTGATAGATAAGTGTGTGTGAAAGCCTTCCTTCACCTAGCTTGTTGGGAACACAAAGTTTCTTTTCAGTTGCAAACTCCATTCCATAAATATATATGGGGAGGTACTAACTCGAAAACGTTTTTACAGTGAAAACTGCAGGAACTTCAAACCGGCACTAGGAAAAAGACTGAGAAAGCAGAGAAAAAGTGTCTCCTGCAAACCGTTCCCTTAGTGCTAGATGAACGATCGTCTCTCCACTTGCTCAGTTCTGAGAGATAAGTGTGTGTGAAAGCCGTACTTCACCTTGCTTGTTGGGAACACAAAGTTTCTTTTCAGTTGCAAACTGCATTCCATACATATATATGGGGAGGTAGAAGCTCCACCTCGATTTTACAGTGAAAACTGCAGGAATTTCAAACCGGCACTAGGAAACAGACTGAGAAAGCAGAGAAAAAGTGTCTCCTGCAACCCGTTCCCTTGGTGCTAGATGAACGAACGTCTCTCCACTTGCTCATTTCTGAGAGATAAGGGAGTGTGAAAGCCGTCCTTCACCTAGCTTGTTGGGAACACAAAGTTTCTTTTCAGTTGCAAACTCCATTCCATACATATATATGTGGAGGTACAAGCTCCAACTCGGTTTTCCAGTGAAAACTGCAGGAACTTCAATCCGGCACTAGGAAACAAACTGAGAAAGCAGAGAAAAAGTGTCTCCTGAAACCCGTTCCCTTGGTGCTAGATGAACGAAAGTCTGTCCACTTGCTCAGTTCTGAGAGATAAGTGTGTGTGAAAGCCGTCCTTCACGTAGCTTGTTGGGAACACAAAGTTTCTTTTCAGTTGCAAACTCCATTCCATACATATATATGGGGAGGTACTAGCTCCAACTCGGTTTTACAGTGAAAAATGCAGGAAATTCAAACCGGCACTAGGAAACAGACTGAGAAAGCAGAGAAAAAGTGTCTCCTGCAACGCGTTCCCTTGGTGCTAGATGAACGAACGTCTCACCACTTGCTCAGTTCTGAGAGATATGTGTGAGTGAAAGCCGTCCTTCACGTAGCTTATTGGTAACACAAAGTTTCTTTTCAGTTGCAAACTCCATTCAATACATGTATATGGGGAGGTACTATCTCCAACTCGGTTTTACAGTGAAAACTGCAGGAACTTCAAACCGGCACTAGGAAACAGACTGAGAAAGCCGAGAAATAGTGTCTCCTGCCACCCGTTCCCTTGGTGCTAGATGAACGAACGTCTCTCCACTTGCTCAGTTCTGAGAGATGTGTGTGAGTGAAAGCCGTCCTTCAACTAGATTATTGGGAACACAAAGTTTCTTTTCAGTTGCAAACCCCATTCCATACATATATATGGGTAGGTACAAGCTCCAACTCGGATTTACAGTGAAAACTGCAGGAACATCAAACCGGCACTAGGAAACAGACTGAGAAAGCAGAGAAAAAGTGTCTCCTGCAACCCGTTCCATTGGTGCTAGATGAACGAACGTCTCTCCACTTGCTCAGTTCTGAGAGATAATTGTGTGTGAAAGCCGAACTTCAACTAGCTTGTTGGGAACACAAAGTTTCTTTTCAGTTGCAAACTCCATTCCATACATATATATGTGGAGGTACAAGCTCCAACTCGGTTTTACATTGAAAACTGCAGGAACTTAAAACCGGCACTAGGAAAAACACGGAGAAAGCAGAGAAAAAGTGTCTCCTGCAACGCGTTCCCTTGGTGCTAGATGAACGAACGTCTCTCCACTTGCTCAGTTATGAGAGATATGTGTGAGTGAAAGCCGTCCTTCAACTAGATTGTTGGGAACACAAAGTTTCTTTTCTGTTGCAAACTCCATTCCATACATATATATGGGGAGGTAGAAGCTCGAACTCGGTTTGACAGTGAAAACTGCAGGAACTTCAAACCGGCACTAGGAAACAGACTGAGAAAGCAGAGAAAAAGTCTCTCCTGCAACCCGTTCCCTTGGTGCTAGATGAACGAACGTCTCTCCATTTGCTCTGTTCTGAGAGATATGTGTGAGTGAAAGCCGTACTTCAACTAGCTTATTGGGAACACAAAGTTTCTTTTCAGTTGCAAACTCCATTCCATACATATATATGGGGAGGTACTAGCTCCAACTCGGTTTTACAGTGAAAACTGCAGGAACTTCAAACCGGCACTAGGAAACAGACTGAGAAAGCAGAGAAAAAGTGTCTCCTGCAACCCGTTCCCTTGGTCCTGGATGAACGAACGTCTCTCCACTTGCTCAGTTCTGATAGATAAGTGTGTGTGAAAGCCTTCCTTCACCTAGCTTGTTGGGAACACAAAGTTTCTTTTCAGTTGCAAACTCCATTCCATAAATATATATGGGGAGGTACTAACTCCAAAACGTTTTTACAGTGAAAACTGCAGGAACTTCAAACCGACACTAGGAAAAAGACTGAGAAAGCAGAGAAAAAGTGTCTCCTGCAAACCGTTCCCTTAGTGCTAGATGAACGATCGTCTCTCCACTTGCTCAGTTCTGAGAGATAAGTGTGTGTGAAAGCCGTCCTTCACCTTGCTTGTTGGGAACACAAAGTTTCTTTTCAGTTGCAAACTCCATTCCATACATATATATGGGGAGGTAGAAGCTCCACATCGATTTTACAGTGAAAACTGCAGGAACTTCAAACCGGCACTAGGAAACAGACTGAGAAAGCAGAGAAAAAGTGTCTCCTGCAACCCGTTCCCTTGGTGCTAGATGAACGAACGTCTCTCCACTTGCTCAGTTCTGAGAGATAAGGGTGTGTGAAAGCCGTCCTTCACCTAGCTTGTTGGGAACACAAAGTTTCTTTTCAGTTGCAAACTCCATTCCATACATATATATGTGGAGGTACAAGCTCCAACTCGGTTTTCCAGTGAAAACTGCAGGAACTTCAAACCGGCACTAGGAAACAAACTGAGAAAGTAGAGAAAAAGTTTCTCCTGAAACCCGTTCCCTTGGTGCTAGATGAACGAAAGTCTGTCCACTTGCTCAGTTCTGAGAGATAAGTGTGTGTGAAAGCCGTCCTTCACATAGCTTGTTGGGAACACAAAGTTTCTTTTCAGTTGCAAACTCCATTCCATACATATATATGGGGAGGTACTAGCTCCAACTCGGTTTTACAGTGAAAAATGCAGGAAAATCAAACCGGCACTAGGAAACAGACTGAGAAAGCAGAGAAAAAGTGTCTCCTGCAACGCGTTCCCTTGGTGCTAGATGAACGAACGTCTCTCCACTTGCTCAGTTCTGAGAGATATGTGTGAGTGAAAGCCGTCCTTCACGTAGCTTATTGGTAACACAAAATTTCTTTTCAGTTGCAAACTCCATTCAATACATGTATATGGGGAGGTACTATCTCCAACTCGGTTTTACAGTGAAAACTGCAGGAACTTCAAACCGGCACTAGGAAACAGACTGAGAAAGCAGAGAAAAAGTGTCTCCTGCAACCCGTTCCCTTGGTGCTAGATGAACGAACATCTCTCCACTTGCTCAGTTCTGAGAGATAAGTGTGTGTGAAAGCCGTCCTTCAATTAGCTTGTTGGGAACACAAAGTTTCTTTTCAGTTGCAAACCCCATTCCATACATATATATGGGGAGGTACTAGCTCCAACTCGGTTTTACAGTGACAACTGCAGGAAGTTCAAACAGGCACTAGGAAACAGACTGAGAAAGCAGAGAAAAAGTGTCTCCTGCAACCCGTTCCCTTGGTGCTAGATGAACGAACGTCTCTCCACTTGCTCAATTATGAGAATTAATTGTGTGTGAAAGCCGTCCTTCACCTATTTTGTTTTGAACACAAAGTTTCTTTTCAGTTGCAAACTCCATTCTTTACATATATATGGGGAGGTAGAAGCTCCAACTCGGTTTTACAGTGAAAACTGCAGGAACTTTAAACCGGCACTAGGAATCAGACTGAGAAAGCAGAGAAAAAGTGTCTCCTGCAAACCGTTCCCTTGGTGCTAGATGAACGAACGTCTCTCCACTTGCTCAGTTCTGAGAGATAAGTGTGTGTGAAAGCCGTCCTTCAACTAGCTTGTTGGGAACACAAAGTTTCTTTTTCAGTTGCAAACTCCATTCAATACATATATATGGGGAGGTACTAGCTCCAACTCGCTTTTACAGTGAAAACTGCAGGAACTTGAAACCGGCACTAGGAAACAGACTGAGAAAGTAGAGAAAAAGTGTCTCCTGCAACCCGTTCCCTTGGTGCCATATGAACGAACGTCTCTCCACTTGCTTAGTTCTGAGAGATAAGTGTGTGTGAAAGCCGTCCTTCAACTAGCTTGTTGGGAACACAAAGTTTCTTTTCATTTGCAAACTCCATTCCATACATATATATGGGGAGGTACTAGCTCCAACTCGGTTTTACAGTGAAAACTGCAGGAACTTCAAACCGGCACTACGAAACAGACTGAGAAAGCAGAGAAATAGTGTCTCCTGCAACCCGTTCCCTTGGTGCTAGATGAACGAACTTCTCTCCACTTGCTCAGTTCTGAGAGATAATTGTGTGTGAAAGCCGAACTTCAACTAGCTTGTTGGGAACACAAAGTTTCTTTTCAGTTGCAAACTCCATTCCATACATATATATGTGGAGGTACAAGCTCCAACGCGGTTTTACAGTGAAAACTGCAGGAACTTAAAACCGGCACTAGGAAAATGGCGGAGAAAGCAGAGAAAAAGTGTCTCCTGCAACGCGTTCCCTTGGTGCTAGATGAACGAACGTCTCTCCACTTGCTCAGTTCTGAGAGATAATTGTGTGTGAAAGCCGTCCTTCACCTAGCTTGTTGGGAACACAAAGTTTCTTTTCAGTTGCAAACTGCATTCCATACATATATATGGGGAGGTACAAACTACAACTCGGTTTTACAGTGAAAACTGCAGGAACTTCAAACCGGCACTAGGAAACAGACTGAGAAAGCAGAGAAATAGTGTCTCCTGCCACCCGTTCCCTTGGTGCTAGATGAACGAACGTCTCTCCACTTGCTCAGTTCTGAGAGATGTGTGTGAGTGAAAGCCGTCCTTCACCTAGCTTATTGGGAACACAAAGTTTCTTTTCAGTTGCAAACCCCATTCCATACATATATATGGGTAGGTACAAGCTCCAACACGGATTTACAGTGAAAACTGCAGGAACATCAAACCGGCACTAGGAAACAGACTGAGAAAGCAGAGAAAAAGTGTCTCCTGCAACCCGTTCCATTGGTGCTAGATGAACGAACGTCTCTCCACTTGCTCAGTCCTGAGAGATAATTGTGTGTGAAAGCCGAACTTCAACTAGCTTGTTGGGAACACAAAGTTTCTTTTCAGTTGCAAACTCCATTCCATACATATATATGTGGAGGTACAAGCTCCAACTCGGTTTTCCAGTGAAAACTGCAGGAACTTCAAACCGGCACTAGGAAACAAACTGAGAAAGCAGAGAAAAAGTGTCTCCTGAAACCCGTTCCCTTGGTGCTAGATGAACGAACGTCTGTCCACTTGCTCAGTTCTGAGAGATAAGTGTGTGTGAAAGCCGTCCTTCACGTAGCTTGTTGGGAACACAAAGTTTCTTTTCAGTTGCAAACTCCATTCCATACATATATATGGGGAGGTACTAGCTCCAAATCGGTTTTACAGTGAAAAATGCAGGAAATTCAAACCGGCACTAGGAAACAGACTGAGAAAGCAGAGAAAAAGTGTCTCCTGCAACGCGTTCCCTTGGTGCTAGATGAACGAACGTCTTTCCACTTGCTCAGTTCTGAGAGATATGTGTGAGTGAAAGCCGTCCTTCACGTAGCTTATTGGGAACACAAAGTTTCTTTTCAGTTGCAAACTCCATTCAATACATATATATGGGGAGGTTCTATCTCCAACTCGGTTTTACAGTGAAAACTGCAGGAACTTCAAACCGGCACTAGGAAACAGACTGAGAAAGCAGAGAGAAAGTGTCTCCAGCAACCCGTTCCCTTGGTGCTAGATGAACGAACGTCTCTCCACTTGCTCAGTTCTGAGAGATAAGTGTGTGTGAAGCCGTCCTTCAATTAGCTTGTTGGGAACACAAAGTTTCTTTTCAGTTGCAAACTCCATTCCATACATATATATGGGGAGGTACTAGCTCCAACTCGGTTTTACAGTGACAACTGCAGGAACTTCAAACAGGCACTAGGAAACAGACTGAGAAAGCAGAGAAATAGTGTCTCCTGCAACCCGTTCCCTTTGTGCTAGATGAACGAACGTCTCTCCACTTGCTAAGTTCTGAGAGATAAATGTGTGTGAAAGCCGATCTTCACCTAGCTTGTTGGGAACACAAAGTTTCTTTTCAGTTGCAAACTCCATTCCATACATATATATGTGGAGGTACAAGCTCCAACTCGGTTTTACAGTGAAAACTGCAGGAATTTCAAACCGGCACTAGGAAACAGAATGAGAAAGCAGAGAAAATGTTTCTCCTGCATCGTGTTCCCTTTGTGCTAGATGAACGAACGTCTCTCCACTTTCTCAGTTCTGAGAGATAAGTGTGTGTGAAAGCCGTCCTTCAACTAGCTTGTTGGGAACACAAAGTTTCTTTTCAGTTGCAAACTGCATTCCATACATATATATGGGTAGGTACTAGCTCCAACTCTGTTTTACAGTGAAAACTGCAGGAACTTGAAACCGGCACTAGGAAACAGACTGAGAAAGCAGAGAAAAAGTGTCTCCTGCAACCCGTTCCCTTGGTGCCATATGAACGAACGTCTCTCCACTTGCTCAGTTCTGAGAGATAAATGTGTGTGAAAGCCATCCTTCACCTAGCTTGTTGGGAACACAAAGTTTCTTTTCAGTTGCAAACTCCATTCCATACATATATATGTGGAGGTAAAATTTCCAACTCGGTTTTACAGTGAAAACTGCAGGAATTTCAAACCGGCACTAGGAAACAGACTGATAAACAGAGAAAATGTGTCTCCTGCAACCCGTTCCCTTTGTGCTAGATGAACGAACGTCTCTCCACTTTCTCAGTTCTGAGAGATAAGTGTGTGTGAAAGCCGTCCTTCAACTAGCTTGTTGGGAACACAAAGTTTCTTTTTCAGTTGCAAACTCCATTCCATACATATATATGGGGAGGTACTAGCTCCAACTCGCTTTTACAGTGAAAACTGCAGGAACTTGAAACCGGCACTAGGAAACAGACTGAGAAAGCAGAGAAAAAGTGTCTCCTGCAACCCGTTCCCTTGGTGCCATATGAACGAACGTCTCTCCACTTGCTTAGTTCTGAGAGATAAGTGTGTGTGAAAGCCTTCCTTCAACTAGCTTGTTGTAAAAACAAAGTTTCTTTTCATTTGCAAACTCCATTCCATACATATATATGGGGAGGTACTAGCTCCAACTCGGTTTTACATTGAAAACTGCAGGAACTTCAAACCGGCACTAGGAAACAGTCTGAGAAAGCAGAGAAATAGTGTCTCCTGCAACCCGTTCCCTTGGTGCTAGATGAACGAACGTCTCTCCACTTGCTCAGTTCTGAGAGATAAATCTGTGTGAAAGCCGTTCTTCACCTAGCTTGTTGGGAACACAAAGTTTCTTTTCAGTTGCAAACTCCATTCCATCCATATATATGGGGAGGTACTAGCTCCAACTCGGTTTTACAGTGAAAACTGCAGGAACTTCAAACCGGCACTAGGAAACAGACTGAGAAAGCAGGGAAAAAGTGTCTCCTGCAACCCGTTCCCTTGGTGCTAGATGAACGAACGTCTCTCCACTTGCTAAGTTCTGAGAGATAAGTGTGTGTGAAAGCCGTCCTTCACCTAGCTTGTTGGGAACACAAAGTTTCTTTTCAGTTGCAAACTCCATTCCATACATATATATGGGGAGGTAGAAGCTCCAACTCGGTTTGAAAGTGAAAACTGCAGGAACTTCAAACCGGCACTAGGAATCAGACTGAGAAAGCAGAGAAAATGTGTCTCCTGGAAACCGTTCCCTTGGTGCTAGATGAACGAACGTCTCTCCACTTGCTCAGTTCTGAGAGATAATTGTGTGTGAAAGCCGTCCTTCAACTTGCTTGTTGGGAACACAAAGTTTTTTTTCAGTTGCAAAATCCATTCCATACATATATAAGGGGAGGTACTAGCTCCAACTCGGTTTTACAGTGAAAACTGCAGGAAATTCAAACCGGCACTAGGAAACAGACTGAGAAAGCAGAGAAAAAGTGTCTCCTGCAACCCATTCCCTTGGTGCTAGATGAACGAACGTCTCTCCACTTGCTCAGTTCTGAGAGATAATTGTGTGTGAAAGCCGTCCTTCACCTAGCTTGTTGGGAACATAAAGTTTCTTTTCAGTTGCAAACTCCATTCAATACATATATATGGGGAGGTACAAGCTCCAACTCGGGTTTCCAGTGAAAACTGCAGGAACTTCAAACCGGCACTAGGAAAGAGACTGAGAAAGCAGAGAAATAGTGTCTCCTGCAACCCGTTCCCTTGGTGCTAGATGAACGAACGTCTCTCCACTTGCTCAGTTCTGAGAGATAAGTGTGTGTAAAAGCCGTCCTTCAACTAGCTTGTTGGGAACACAAAGTTTCTTTTCAGTTCCAAACTCCATTCCATACATATATATGGGGAGGTACAAACTCCAACTCGGTTTTACAGTGAAAACTGCAGGAACTTCAAACCGGCACTAGGAAACAGACTGAGAAAGCATAGAAAAAGTGTCTCCTGCAACCCGTTCCCTTGGTGCTAGATGAACGAACGTCTCTCCACTTGCTCTGTTCTGAGAGATATGTGTGAGTGAAAGCCGTACTTCACCAAGCTTATTGGAAACACAAAGTTTCTTTTCAGTTGCAAACTCCATTCCATACATATATATGGGGAGGTACTAGCTCCAACTCGGTTTTACAGTGAAAACTGCAGGAACTTCAAACCGGCACTAGGAAACAGTCTGAGAAAGCTGAGAAATAGTGTCTCCTGCAACCCGTTCCCTTGGTGCTAGATGAACGAACGTCTCTCCACTTGCTCAGTTCTGAGAGATAAATCTGTGTGAAAGCCGTTCTTCACCTAGCTTGTTGGGAACACAAAGTTTCTTTTCAGTTGCAAACTCCATTCCATCCATATATATGGGGAGGTACTAGCTCCAACTCGGTTTTACAGTGAAAACTGCAGGAACTTCAAACCGGCACTAGGAAACAGACTGAGAAAGCAGGGAAAAAGTGTCTCCTGCAACCCGTTCCCTTGGTGCTAGATGAACGAACGTCTCTCCACTTGCTCAGTTCTGAGAGATAAATGTGTGTGAAAGCCGTCCTTCACCTAGCTTGTTGGGAACACAAAGTTTCTTTTCAGTTGCAAACTCCATTCCATACATATATATGGGGAGGTAGAAGCTCCAACTCGGTTTGACAGTGAAAACTGCAGGAACTTCAAACCGGCACTAGGAATCAGACTGAGAAAGCAGAGAAAAAGTGTCTCCTGGAAACCGTTCCCTTGGTGCTAGATGAACGAACGTCTCTCCACTTGCTCAGTTCTGAGAGATAATTGTGTGTGAAAGCCGTCCTTCAACTTGCTTGTTGGGAACACAAAGTTTTTTTTCAGTTGCAAACTCCATTCCATACATATATAAGGGGAGGTACTAGCTCCAACTCGGTTTTACAGTGAAAACTGCAGGAAATTCAAACCGGCACTAGGAAACAGACTGAGAAAGCAGAGAAAAAGTGTCTCCTGCAACCCATTCCCTTGGTGCTAGATGAACGAACGTCTCTCCACTTGCTCAGTTCTGAGAGATAATTGTGTGTGAAAGCCGTCCTTCACCTAGCTTGTTGGGAACATAAAGTTTCTTTTCATTTGCAAACTCCATTCCATACATATATATGGGGAGGTACAAGCTCCAACTCGGGTTTCCAGTGAAAACTGCAGGAACTTCAAACCGGCACTAGGAAAGAGACTGAGAAAGCAGAAAAAAAGTTTCTCCTGCAACCCGTTCCCTTGGTGCTAGATGAACGAACGTCTCTCCACTTGCTCAGTTCTGAGAGATAAGTGTGTGTGAAAGCCGTCCTTCAACTAGCTTGTTGGGAACACAAAGTTTCTTTTCAGTTCCAAACTCCATTCCATACATATATATGGGGAGGTACAAGCTCCAACTCGGTTTTACAGTGAAAACTGAAGGAACTTCAAACCGGCACTAGGAAACAGACTGAGAAAGCATAGAAAAATTGTCTCCTGCAACGCGTTCCCTTGGTGCTAGATGAACGAACGTCTCTTCACTTGCTCTGTTCTGAGAGATATGTGTGAGTGAAAGCCGTACTTCACCTAGCTTATTGGGAACACAAAGTTTCTTTTCAGTTGCAAACTCCATTCCATACATATATATGGGGAGGTACTAGCTCCAACTCGGTTTTACAGTGAAAACTGCAGGAACTTCAAACCGGCACTAGGAAACAGACTGAGAAAGCAGAGAAAAAGTGTCTCCTGCAACCCGTTCCCTTGGTCCTAGATGAACGAACGTCTCTCCCCTTGCTCAGTTCTGAGAGATAAGTGTGTGTGAAAGCCGTTCATCACATTGCTTGTTGGGAACACAAAGTTTCTTTTCAGTTGCAAACTCCATTCCATACATATATATGGGGAGGTTCTAGCTCCAACTCGGATTTACAGTGAAATCTGCAGGAAATTCAAACCGGCACTAGGAAACAAACTGAGAAAGCAGAGAAAAATTGTCTCCTGCAACCCGTTCCCTTGGTGCTAGATGAACGAAAGTCTCTCCACTTGCTCAGTTCTGAGAGATAAGGGTGTGTGAATGCCGTTCTTCACCTAGCTTGTTGGGAACACAAAGTCTCTTTTCAGTTGCAAACTCCATTCCATACATATATATGGGGAGGTACAAGGTCCAACTCGGTTTTACAGTGAAAACTTCAGGAACTTCAAACCGGCACTAGGAAACAGACTGAGAAAGCAGAGAAAAAGTGTCTCCTGCAACCCGTTCCCTTGGTCCTAGATGAAAGAACGTCTCTCCACTTGCTCAGTTCTGAGAGATAAGTGTGTGTGAAAGCCTTCCTTCACCTAGCTTGTTGGGAACACAAAGTTTCTTTTCAGTTGCAAACTCCATTCCATACATATATATGGGGAGGTACTAGCTCCAACTGGGTTTTACAGTGAAAACTGCAGGAACTTCAAACCGGCACTAGGAAACAGACTGAGAAAGCAGAGAAAAAGTGTCTCCTGCAACCCGTTCCCTTGGTGCTAGATGAACGAACGTCTCTCCACTTGCTCAGTACTGAGAGATAAGTGTGTGTGAAAGCCGTCCTTCAATTAGTTTGTTGGGAACACAAAGTTTCTTTTCAGTTGCAAACTCCATTCCATACATATATATGGGGAGGTACTAGCTCCAACTCGGTTTTACAGTGAAAACTGCAGGAACATCAAACCGGCACTAGGAAACAGACTGAGAAAGCAGAGAAAAAGTGTCTCCTGCAACGCGTTCCCTTGGTGCTAGATGAACGAACGTCTCTCCACTTGCTCAATTCTGAGAGTTAAGTGTGTGTGAAAGCCGTCATTCACCTAGCTTGTTGGGAGCACAAAGTTTCTTTTCAGTTGCAAACTCCATTCCTTACATATATATGGGGAGGTAGAAGCTCCAACTCGGTTTTACAGTGAAAACTGCAGGAACTTCAAACCGGCACTAGGAATCAGACTGAGAAAGCAGAGAAAAAGTGTCTCCTGCAACCCGTTCCCTTGGTGCTAGATAAACGAACGTCTCTCCACTTCCTCAGGTCTGAGAGATAAGTGTGTGTGACAGCCGTCCTTCAACTAGCTTGTTGGGAACACAAAGTTTCTTTTCAGTTGCAAACTCCATTCCATACATTTATATGGGGAGGTACTAGCTCCAACTCGGTTTTACAGTGAAAACTGCAGGAACTTCAAACCGGCACTAGGAAACAGACTGAGAAAGCAGAGAAAAAGTGACTCCTGCAAACCGTTACTTTGGTGCTAGGTGAACGAACGTCTCTCCACTTGCTCAGTTCTGAGAGATAAGTGTGTGTGAAAGCCGTCCTTCACCTATTTTGTTGGGAACACAAAGTTTCTTTTCAGTTGCAAACTCCATTCCATACATATATATGGGGAGGTAGAAGCTCCACCTCGTTTTTACAGTGAAAACTGCAGGAACTTCTAACTGGCACTAGGAAACAGACTGAGAAAGTAGAGAAAAAGTGTCTCCTGCAACCCGTTCCCTTGGTGCTAGATGAACGAACGTCTCTCCACTTGCTCAGTTCTGAGAGATAAGTGTGTGTGAAAGCCGTCCTTCACCTCTCTTGTTGGGAACACAAAGTTTCTTTTCAGTTGCAAACTCCATTCCATACATATATATGGGGAGGTACTAGCTCCAACTCGATTTTACAGTGAAAACTGCAGGAACTTCAAACCGGCACTAGGAAACAGACTGAGAAAGCAGAGAAAAAGTGTCTCCTGCAAACCGTTCCCTTGGTGCCATATGAATGAACGTCTCTCCACTTGCTCAGTTCTGAGAGATAAGTGTGTGTGAAAGCCGTCCTTCAACTAGCTTGTTGGGAACACAAAGTTTCTTTTCAGTTGCAAACTCCATTCCATACATATATAATGGGAGGTACTAGCTCCAACTCGGTTTTACAGTGAAAACTGCAGGAATTTCAAACCGGCACTAGGAAACAGACTGAGAAAGCAGAGAAATAGTGTCTCCTGCAACCCGTTCCCTTGGTGCTAGATGAACGAACGTCTCTCCACTTGCTCAGTTCTGAGAGATAAGTGTGTGTGAAAGCCGTCCTTCAACTAGCTTGTTGGGAACACAAAGTTTCTTTTCAGTTGCAAACTCCATTCCATACATATATATGGGGAGGTAGAAGCTCCACCTCGGTTTTACAGTGTAAACTGCAGGAACTTCAAACCGGCACTAGGAAACAGACTGAGAAAGCAGAGAAAAAGTGTCTCCTGCAACCCGTTCCCTTGGTGCTAGATGAACGAACGTCTCTCCATTTGCTCAGTTCTGAGAGATAAGTGTGTGTGAAAGCCGTCTTTCACCTAGATTGTTGGGAACACAAAGTTTCTTTTCAGTTGCAAACTCCATTCCATACATATATATGTGGAGGTACAAGCTCCAACTCGGTTTGACAGTGAAAACTGCAGGAATTTCAAACAGGCACTAGGAAACAGACTGAGAAAGCAGAGAAAAGTGTCTCCTGCAACCCGTTCCCTTGGTGCTAGATGAACGAACGTCTCTCCACTTGCTCAGTTCTGAGAGATAAGTGTGTGTGAAAGCCGTCCTTCACCTAGCTTGTTGGGAACACAAAGTTTCTTTTCAGTTGCAAACTCCATTCCATACATATATATGGGGAGGTACTAGCTCCAACTCAAATTTACAGTGAAAACTGCAGGAACTTCAAACCGGCACTAGGGAACAGACTGAGAAAGCAGAGAAAAAGTTTCTCCTGCAACACGTTCCCTTGGTGCTAGATGAACGAACGTCTCTCCACTTGCCTCATTTCTGAGGGATAAGTGTGTGTGAAAGCCGTCCTTCACCTAGCTTGTTGGGAACACAAAGTTTGTTTTCAGTTGCAAACTCCACTCCATCCATATATATGGGGAGGTACTAGCTCCAACACGGTTTTACAGTGAAAACTGCAGGAACTTCAAACTGGCACTAGGAAACAGACTGAGAAAGCAGAGAATAAGTGTCTCCTGAAACCCGTTCCCTTGGTGCTAGATGAACGAACGTCTCTCCACTTGCTCTGTTCTGAGAGATAAGGGTGTGTGAAAGCCGTCTTTCACCTAGCTTGTTGGGAACACAAAGTTTCTTTTCAGTTGCAAACTCCATTCCATACATATATATGGGGAGGTAGAAGCTCCAACTCTGTTTGACATTGAAAACTGCAGGAACTTCAAACCGGCAATAGGAAACAGACTGAGAAATAGAGAAAAAGTGTCTCCTGCAACCCGTTCCCTTGGTGCTAGATGAACGAACGTCTCTCCACTTGCTCAGTTCTGAGAGATAAGTGTGTGTGAAAGCCGTCCTTCACCTAGCTTGTTGGGAACACAAAGTTTCTTTTCAGTTGCAAACTCCATTCCATAAATATATATGGGGAGGTACAAGCTCCAACTCGATTTTACATTGAAAACTGCAGGAACTTCAAACCAGCACTAGGAAACAGAGTGAGAAAGCAGAGAAAAAGTGTCTCCTGCAACGCGTTCCCTTGGTGCTAGATGAACGAACGTCTCTCCACTTGCTCTGTTCTGAGAGATATGTGTGAGTGAAAGCCGTACTTCACCTAACTTATTGGGAACACAAAGTTTCTTTTCAGTTGCAAACTCCATTCCATACATATATATGGGGAGGTACTAGCTCCAACTCGGTTTTACAGTGAAAACTGCAGAAACTTCATACAGGCACTAGGAAACAGACTGAGAAAGCAGAGAAAAAGTGTCTCCTGCAACCCGTTCCCTTGGTCCTAGATGAACGAACGTCTCTCCACTTGCTCAGTTCTGAGAGATAAGTGTGTGTGAAAGCCGTCCTTCAATTAGTTTGTTGGGAACACAAAGTTTCTTTTCAGTTGCAAACTCCATTCCATACATATATATGGGGAGGTACTAGCTCCAACTCGGTTTTACAGTGAAAACTGCAGGAACATCAAACCGGCACTAGGAAACAGACTGAGAAAGCAGAGAAAAAGTGTCTCCTGCAACCCGTTCCCTTGGTGCTAGATGAACGAACGTCTCTCCACTTGCTCAATTCTGAGAGTTAAGTGTGTGTGAAAGCCGTCATTCACCTAGCTTGTTGGGAACACAAAGTTTCTTTTCAGTTGCAAACTCCATTCCTTACATATATATGGGGAGGTAGAAGCTCCAACTCGTTTTTACAGTGAAAACTGCAGGAACTTCAAACCGGCACTAGGAATCAGACTGAGAAAGCAGAGAAAAAGTGTCTCCTGCATACCGTTCCCTTGGTGCTAGATAAACGAACGTCTCTCCACTTCCTCAGGTCTGAGAGATAAGTGTGTGTGACAGCCGTCCTTCAACTAGCTTGTTGGGAACACAAAGTTTCTTTTCAGTTGCAAACTCCATTCCATACATTTATATGGGGAGGTACTAGCTCCAACTCGGTTTTACAGTGAAAACTGCAGGAACTTCAAACCGGCACTAGGAAACAGACTGAGAAAGCAGAGAAAAAGTGACTCCTGCAAACCGTTACTTTGGTGCTAGGTGAACGAACGTCTCTCCACTTGCTCAGTTCTGAGAGATAAGTGTGTGTGAAAGCCGTCCTTCACCTATTTTGTTGGGAACACAAAGTTTCTTTTCAGTTGCAAACTCCATTCCATACATATATATGGGGAGGTAGAAGCTCCACCTCGTTTTTACAGTGAAAACTGCAGGAACTTCAAAGCGGCACTAGGAAACAGTCTGAGAAAGCAGAGAAAAAGTGTCTCCTGCAAACCGTTCCCTTGGTGCCATATGAATGAACGTCTCTCCACTTGCTCAGTTCTGAGAGATAAGTGTGTGTGAAAGCCGTCCTTCAACTAGCTTGTTGGGAACACAAAGTTTCTTTTCAGTTGCAAACTCCATTCCATACATATATAATGGGAGGTACTAGCTCCAACTCGGTTTTACAGTGAAAACTGCAGGAACTTCAAACCGGCACTAGGAAACAGACTGAGAAAGCAGAGAAATAGTGTCTCCTGCAAACCGTTCCCTTGGTGCTAGATGAACGAACGTCTCTCCACTTGCTCAGTTCTGAGAGACAAGTGTGTGTGAAAGCCGTCCTTCAACTAGCTTGTTGGGAACACAAAGTTTCTTTTCAGTTGCAAACTCCATTCCATACATATATATGGGGAGGTAGAAGCTCCACCTCGGTTTTACAGTGTAAACTGCAGGAACTTCAAACCGGCACTAGGAAACAGACTGAGAAAGCAGAGAAAAAGTGACTCCTGCAACCCGTTCCTTTGGTGCTAGATGAACGAACGTCTCTCCATTTGCTCAGTTCTGAGAGATAAGTGTGTGTGAAAGCCGTCTTTCACCTAGATTGTTGGGAACACAAAGTTTCTTTTCAGTTGCAAACTCCATTCCATACATATATATGTGGAGGTACAAGCTCCAACTCGGTTTGACAGTGAAAACTGCAGGAATTTCAAACAGGCACTAGGAATCAGACTGAGAAAGCAGAGAAAAGTGTCTCCTGCCACCCGTTCCCTTGGTGCTAGATGAACGAACGTCTCTCCACTTGCTCATTTCTGAGAGATAAGTGTGTGTGAAAGCCGTCCTTCACCTAGCTTGTTGGGAACACAAAGTTTCTTTTCAGTTGCAAACTCCATTCCATACATATATATGGGGAGGTACTAGCTCCAACTCGATTTTACAGTGAAAACTGCAGGAACTTCAAACCGGCACTAGGGAACAGACTGAGAAAGCAGAGAAAAAGTTTCTCCTGCAACACGTTCCCTTGGTGCTAGATGAACGAACGTCTCTCCACTTGCCTCAGTTCTGAGGGATAAGTGTGTGTGAAAGCCGTCCTTCACCTAGCTTGTTGGGAACACAAAGTTTGTTTTCAGTTGCAAACTCCACTCCATCCATATATATGGGGAGGTACTAGCTCCAACACGGTTTTACAGTGAAAACTGCAGGAACTTCAAACTGGCACTAGGAAACAGACTGAGAAAGCAGAGAAAAAGTGTCTCCTGAAACCCGTTCCCTTGGTGCTAGATGAACGAACGTCTCTCCACTTGCTCTGTTCTGAGAGATAAGGGTGTGTGAAAGCCGTCTTTCACCTAGCTTGTTGGGAACACAAAGTTTCTTTTCAGTTGCAAACTCCATTCCATACATATATATGGGGAGGTAGAAGCTCCAACTCGGTTTGACATTGAAAACTGCAGGAACTTCAAACCGGCAATAGGAAACAGACTGAGAAACAGAGAAAAAGTGTCTCCTGCAACCCGTTCCCTTGGTGCTAGATGAACGAACGTCTCTCCACTTGCTCAGTTCTGAGAGATAAGTGTGTGTGAAAGCCGTCCTTCACCTAGCTTGTTGGGAACACAAAGTTTCTTTTCAGTTGCAAACTCCATTCCATAAATATATATGGGGAGGTACAAGCTCCAACTCGATTTTACAGTGAAAACTGCAGGAACTTCAAACCAGCACTAGGAAACAGAGTGAGAAAGCAGAGAAAAAGTGTCTCCTGCAACGCGTTCCATTGGTGCTAGATGAACGAACGTCTCTCCACTTGCTCAGTTCTGAGAGATATGTGTGAGTGAAAGCCGTACTTCACCTAACTTATTGGGAACACAAAGTTTCTTTTCAGTTGCAAACTCCATTCCATACATATATATGGGGAGGTACTAGCTCCAACTCGGTTTTACAGTGAAAACTGCAGAAACTTCATACAGGCACTAGGAAACAGACTGAGAAAGCAGAGAAAAAGTGTCTCCTGCAACCCGTTCCCTTGGTCCTAGATGAACGAACGTCTCTCCACTTGGTCAGTTCTGAGAGATAAGTGTGTGTGAAAGCCGTTCTTCACCTTGCTTGTTGGGAACACAAAGTTTCTTTTCAGTTGCAAACTCCATTCCATACATATATATGGGGAGGTACTAGCTCCAACTCGGTTTTACAGTGAAAACTGCAGGAAATTCAAACCGGCAGTAGGAAACAGACTGAGAAAGCAGAGAAAAAGTGTCTCCTTCAACCCGTTCCCTTGGTGCTAGATGAACGAAAGTCTCTCCACTTGCTCAGTTCTGAGAGATAAGTGTGTGTGAATGCCGTCCTTCACCTAGCTTGTTGGGAACACAAAGTTTCTTTTCAGTTGCAAACTCCATTCCATACATTTATATGGGGAGGTACAAGCTGCAACTCGGTTTTACAGTGAAAAGTGCAGGAACTTCAAACCGGCACTAGGAAACAGACTGAGAAAGCAGAGAAAAAGTGTCTCCTGCAACCCGTTCCCTTGGTGCTAGATGAACGAACGTCTCTCCACTTGCTCAGTTCTGAGAGGTAAGTGTGTGTGAAAGCCGTACTTCACCTAGCTTGTTGGGAACACAAAGTTTCTTTTCAGTTGCAAACTCCATTCCATACATATATATGGGGAGGTACAAGCTCCAACTCGGTTTTACAGTGAAAACTGCAGGAACTTCAAACTGGCACTAGGAAACATACTGAGAAACCAGAGAAAAATTGTCTCCTGCAACACGTTCCCTTGTTGCTAGATGAACGAACGTCTCTCCACTTGCTCAGTTCTGAGAGGTAAGTGTGTGTGAAAGCCGTCCTTCACCTATTTTGTTGGGAACACAAAGTTTCTTTTCAGTTGCAAACTCCATTCCATACATATATATGGGGAGGTAGAAGCTCCACCTCGTTTTTACAGTGAAAACTGCAGGAACTTCTAACTGGCACTAGGAAACAGTCTGAGAAAGCAGAGAAAAAGTGTCTCCTGCAAACCGTTCCCTTGGTGCCATATGAATGAACGTCTCTCCACTTGCTCAGTTCTGAGAGATAAGTGTGTGTGAAAGCCGTCCTTCAACTAGCTTGTTGGGAACACAAAGTTTCTTTTCAGTTGCAAACTCCATTCCATACATATATAATGGGAGGTACTAGCTCCAACTCGGTTTTACAGTGAAAACTGCAGGAACTTCAAACCGGCACTAGGAAACAGACTGAGAAAGCAGAGAAATAGTGTCTCCTGCAAACCGTTCCCTTGGTGCTAGATGAACGAACGTCTCTCCACTTGCTCAGTTCTGAGAGATAAGTGTGTGTGAAAGCCGTCCTTCAACTAGCTTGTTGGGAACACAAAGTTTCTTTTCAGTTGCAAACTCCATTCCATACATATATATGGGGAGGTAGAAGCTCCACCTCGGTTTTACAGTGTAAACTGCAGGAACTTCAAACCGGCACTAGGAAACAGACTGAGAAAGCAGAGAAAAAGTGTCTCCTGCAACCCGTTCCCTTGGTGCTAGATGAACGAACGTCTCTCCATTTGCTCAGTTCTGAGAGATAAGTGTGTGTGAAAGCCGTCTTTCACCTAGATTGTTGGGAACACAAAGTTTCTTTTCAGTTGCAAACTCCATTCCATACATATATATGTGGAGGTACAAGCTCCAACTCGGTTTGACAGTGAAAACTGCATGAATTTCAAACAGGCACTAGGAAACAGACTGAGAAAGCAGAGAAAAGTGTCTCCTGCAACCCGTTCCCTTGGTGCTAGATGAACGAACGTCTCTCCACTTGCTCAGTTCTGAGAGATAAGTGTGTGTGAAAGCCGTCCTTCACCTAGCTTGTTGGGAACACAAAGTTTCTTTACAGTTGCAAACTCCATTCCATACATATATATGGGGAGGTACTAGCTCCAACTCGATTTTACAGTGAAAACTGCAGGAACTTCAAACCGGCACTAGGGAACAGACTGAGAAAGCAGAGAAAAAGTTTCTCCTGCAACACGTTCCCTTGGTGCTAGATGAACGAACGTCTCTCCACTTGCCTCAGTTCTGAGGGATAAGTGTGTGTGAAAGCCGTCCTTCACCTAGCTTGTTGGGAACACAAAGTTTGTTTTCAGTTGCAAACTCCACTCCATCCATATATATGGGGAGGTACTAGCTCCAACACGGTTTTACAGTGAAAACTGCAGGAACTTCAAACTGGCACTAGGAAACAGACTGAGAAAGCAGAGAAAAAGTGTCTCCTGAAACCCGTTCCCTTGGTGCTAGATGAACGAACGTCTCTCCACTTGCTCTGTTCTGAGAGATAAGGGTGTGTGAAAGCCGTCTTTCACCTAGCTTGTTGGGAACACAAAGTTTCTTTTCAGTTGCAAACTCCATTCCATACATATATATGGGGAGGTAGAAGCTCCAACTCGGTTTGACATTGAAAACTGCAGGAACTTCAAACCGGCAATAGGAAACAGACTGAGAAACAGAGAAAAAGTGTCTCCTGCAACCCGTTCCCTTGGTGCTAGATGAACGAACGTCTCTCCACTTGCTCAGTTCTGAGAGATAAGTGTGTGTGAAAGCCGTCCTTCACCTAGCTTGTTGGGAACACAAAGTTTCTTTTCAGTTGCAAACTCCATTCCATAAATATATATGGGGAGGTACAAGCTCCAACTCGATTTTACAGTGAAAACTGCAGGAACTTCAAACCAGCACTAGGAAACAGAGTGAGAAAGCAGAGAAAAAGTGTCTCCTGCAACGCGTTCCATTGGTGCTAGATGAACGAACGTCTCTCCACTTGCTCTGTTCTGAGAGATATGTGTGAGTGAAAGCCGTACTTCACCTAACTTATTGGGAACACAAAGTTTCTTTTCAGTTGCAAACTCCATTCCATACATATATATGGGGAGGTACTAGCTCCAACTCGGTTTTACAGTGAAAACTGCAGAAACTTCATACAGGCACTAGGAAACAGACTGAGAAAGCAGAGAAAAAGTGTCTCCTGCAACCCGTTCCCTTGGTCCTAGATGAACGAACGTCTCTCCACTTTCTCAGTTCTGAGAGATAAGTGTGAGTGAAAGCCGTCCTTCACCTAGCTTGTTGGGAACACAAAGTTTCTTTTCAGTTGCAAACTCCATTCCATACATATATATGGGGAGGTACTAGCTCCAACTCGGTTTTACAGTAAAAACTGCAGGAAATTCAAACCGGCACTAGGAAAAAGACTGAGAAAGCAGAGAAAAAGTGTCTCCTGCAACCCGTTCCCTTGGTGCTAGATGAACGAACGTCTCTCCACTTGCTCAGTTCTGAGAGATAAATGTGTGTGAAAGCCGTCCTTCACCTATCTTGTTGGGAACACAAAGTTTCTTTTCAGTTGCAAACTCTATTCCATACATATATATGGGGAGGTACAAGCTCCAACTCGGTTTTACAGTGAAAACTGCAGGAACTTCATACCGGCACTAGGAAACAGACTGAGAAAGCCGAGAAAAAGTGTCTCCTGCAAACCGTTCCCTTGGTGCCATATGAACGAACGTCTCTCCACTTGCTCAGTTCTGAGAGATAAGTGTGTGTGAAAGCCGTTTTTCAACTAGCTTGTTGGGAACACAAAGTTTCTTTTCAGTTGCAAACTCCATTCCATACATATATAAGGGGAGGTACTAGCTCCAACTCGGTTTTACAGTGAAAACTGCAGGAACTTCAAACCGGCACTAGGAAACAGACTGAGAAAGCAGAGAAATAGTGTCTCCTGCAACCCGTTCCCTTGGTGCTAGATGAACGAACGTCTCTCCAATTGCTCAGTTCTGAGAGATAAGTGTGTGTGAAAGCCGTCTTTCACCTAGCTTGTTGGGAACACAAAGTTTCTTTTCAGATGCCAACTCCATTCCATACATATATATGGGGAGGTAGAAGCTCCACCTCGGTTTTACAGTGAAAACTGCAGGAACTTCAAACCGGCACTAGGAAACAGACTGAGAAAGCCGAGGAAAAGTGTCTCCTGCAACCCGTTCCCTTGGTGCTAGATGAACGAACGTCTATCCACTTTCTCAGTTCTGAGAGATAAATGTGAGTGAAAGCCGTCCTTCACCTAGCTTGTTGGGAACACAAAGTTTCTTTTCAGTTGCAAACTCCATTCCATACATATATATGGGAGGTACTAGCTCCAACTCGGTTTTACAGTAAAAACTGCAGGAAATTCAAACCGGCACTAGGAAAAAGACTGAGAAAGCAGAGAAAAAGTGTCTCCTGCAACCCGTTCCCTTGGTGCTAGATGAACGAACGTCTCTCCACTTGCTCAGTTCTGAGAGATAAGTGTGTGTGAAAGCCGTCCTTCACCTATCTTGTTGGGAACACAAAGTTTCTTTTCAGTTGCAAACTCTATTCCATACATATATATGGGGAGGTACAAGCTCCAACTCGGTTTTACAGTGAAAACTGCAGGAACTTCATACCGGCACTAGGAAACAGACTGAGAAAGCCGAGAAAAAGTGTCTCCTGCAAACCGTTCCCTTGGTGCCATATGAACGAACGTCTCTCCACTTGCTCAGTTCTGAGAGGTAAGTGTGTGTGAAAGCCGTTCTTCACCTAGCTTGTTGGGAACACAAAGTTTCTTTTCAGTTGCAAACTCCATTCCATACATATATATGGGGAGGTACAAGCTCCAACTCGGTTTTACAGTGAAAACTGCAGGAACTTCAAACTGGCACTAGGAAACATACTGAGAAACCAGAGAAAAATTGTCTCCTGCAACACGTTCCCTTGTTGCTAGATGAACGAACGTCTCTCCATTTGCTCAGTTCTGAGAGATAAGTGTGTGTGAAAGCCGTCCTTCACATAGCTTGTTGGGAACACAAAGTTTCTTTTCAGTTGCAAACTCCATTCCATACATATATATGGGGAGGTACAAGCTCCAACTCGGTTTTACAGTGAAAACTGCAGGAACTTCAAACCGGCACTAGGAAACAGACTGAGAAAGCAGAGAAAAACTGTCTCCTGCAATGCGTTCCCTTGGTGCTAGATGAACGAACGTCTCTCCACTTGCTCAGTTCTGAGAGATTTATGTGAGTGAAAGCCGTACTTCACCTAGCTTATAGGGAACACAAAGTATCTTTTCAGTTGCAAACTCCATTCCATACATATTTATGGGGAGGTACTAGCTCCAACTCGGTTTTACAGTGAAAACTGCAGGAACTTCAAACCGGCACTAGGAAACAGACTGAGAAAGCAGAGAAAAAGTGTCTCCTGCAACCCGTTCCCTTGGTCCTAGATGAACGAAATTCTCTGCACTTGCTCAGTTCTGAGAGATAAGTGTGTTTGAAAGCCTTCCTTCACCTAGCTTGTTGGGAACACAAAGTTTCTTTTCAGTTGCAAACTCCATTCCATACATATATATGGGGAGGTAATAGCTCCAAATCGGTTTTACAGTGAAAACTGCAGGAACTTCAAACCGGCACTAGGAAACAGACTGAGAAAGCAGAGAAAAAGTTTCTCCTGCAAACCGTTCCCTTGGTGCTAGATGAACGAACGTCTCTCCACTTGCTCAGTTCTGAGAGTTAAGTGTGTGTGAAAGCCGTCCTTCACCTAGCTTGTTGGGAACACAAAGATTCTTTTCAGTTGCAAACTCCATTCCATACATATATATGGGGAGGTAGAAGCTCCACCTCGGTTTTACAGTGAAAACTGCAGGAACTTCAAACCGGCACTAGGAAACAGACTGAGAAAGCCGAGGAAAAGTTTCTCCTGCAACCCGTTCCCTTGGTGCTAGATGAACGAACGTCTCTCCACTTTCTCAGTTCTGAGAGATAAGTGTGAGTGAAAGCCGTCCTTCACATAGCTTGTTGGGAACACAAAGTTTCTTTTCAGTTGCAAACTCCATTCCATACATATATATGGGGAGGTACTAGCTCCAACTCGGTTTTACAGTAAAAACTGCAGGAAATTCAAACCGGCACTAGGAAAAAGACTGAGAAAGCAGAGAAAAAGTGTCTCCTGCAACCCGTTCCCTTGGTGCTAGATGAACGAACGTCTCTCCACTTGCTCAGTTCTGAGAGATAAATGTGTGTGAAAGCCGTCCTTCACCTATCTTGTTGGGAACACAAAGTTTCTTTTCAGTTGCAAACTCTATTCCATACATATATATGGGGAGGTACAAGCTCCAACTCGGTTTTACAGTGAAAACTGCAGGAACTTCATACCGGCACTAGGAAACAGACTGAGAAAGCCGAGAAAAAGTGTCTCCTGCAAACCGTTCCCTTGGTGCCATATGAACGAACGTCTCTCCACTTGCTCAGTTCTGAGAGATAAGTGTGTGTGAAAGCCGTCCTTCAACTAGCTTGTTGGGAACACAAAGTTTCTTTTCAGTTGCAAACTCCATTCCATACATATATAAGGGGAGGTACTAGCTCCAACTCGGTTTTACAGTGAAAACTGCAGGAACTTCAAACCGGCACTAGGAAACAGACTGAGAAAGCAGAGAAATAGTGTCTCCTGCAACCCGTTCCCTTGGTGCTAGATGAACGAACGTCTCTCCAATTGCTCAGTTCTGAGAGATAAGTGTGTGTGAAAGCCGTCTTTCACCTAGCTTGTTGGGAACACAAAGTTTCTTTTCAGATGCAAACTCCATTCCATACATATATATGTGGAGGTACAAGCTCCAACGCGGTTTGACAGTGAAAACTGCAGGAATTTCAAACAGGCACTAGGAAACAGACTGAGAAAACAGAGAAAAAGTGTCTCCTGCAACCCGTTCCCTTGGTGCTAGATGAACGAACGTCTCTCCACTTGCTCAGTTCTGAGAGATAAGTGTGTGTGAAAGCCGTCCTTCACCTAGCTTGTTGGGAACACAAAGTTTCTTTTCAGTTGCAAACTCCATTCCATACATATATATGGGGAGGTACTAGCTCCAACTCGAATTTACAGTGAAAACTGCTGGAACTTCAAACCGGCACTAGGAAACAGACTGAGAAAGCAGAGAAAAAGTTTCTCCTGCAACCCGTTCCCTTGGTGCTAGATGAACGAACGTCTCTCCACTTGCCTCAGTTCTGAGAGATAAGTGTGTGTGAATGCCGTCCTTCAACTAGCTTGTTGGGAACACAAAGTTTCTTTTCAGTTGCAAACTCCATTCCATACATATATATGGGGAGGTAGAAGCTCCACCTCGGTTTTACAGTGAAAACTGCAGGAACTTCAAACCGGCACTAGGAAACAAACTGAGAAAGCCGAGGAAAAGTGTCTCCTGCAACCCGTTCCCTTGGTGCTAGATGAACGAACGTCTCTCCACTTTCTCAGTTCTGAGAGATAAGTGTGAGTGAAAGCCGTCCTTCACCTAGCTTGTTGGGAACACAAAGTTTCTTTTCAGTTGCAAACTCCATTCCATACATATATATGGGGAGGTACTAGCTCCAACTCGGTTTTACAGTAAAAACTGCAGGAAATTCAAACCGGCACTAGGAAAAAGACTGAGAAAGCAGAGAAAAAGTGTCTCCTGCAACCCGTTCCCTTGGTGCTAGATGAACGAACGTCTCTCCACTTGCTCAGTTCTGAGAGATAAGTGTGTGTGAAAGCCGTCCTTCACCTATCTTGTTGGGAACACAAAGTTTCTTTTCAGTTGCAAACTCTATTCCATACATATATATGGGGAGGTACAAGCTCCAACTCGGTTTTACAGTGAAAACTGCAGGAACTTCATACCGGCACTAGGAAACAGACTGAGAAAGCCGAGAAAAAGTGTCTCCTGCAAACCGTTCCCTTGGTGCCATATGAACGAACGTCTCTCCACTTGCTCAGTTCTGAGAGATAAGTGTGTGTGAAAGCCGTCCTTCAACTAGCTTGTTGGGAACACAAAGTTTCTTTTCAGTTGCAAACTCCATTCCATACATATATAAGGGGAGGTACTAGCTCCAACTCGGTTTTACAGTGAAAACTGCAGGAACTTCAAACCGGCACTAGGAAACAGACTGAGAAAGCAGAGAAATAGTGTCTCCTGCAACCCGTTCCCTTGGTGCTAGATGAACGAACGTCTCTCCAATTGCTCAGTTCTGAGAGATAAGTGTGTGTGAAAGCCGTCTTTCACCTAGCTTGTTGGGAACACAAAGTTTCTTTTCAGTTGCAAACTCCATTCCATACATATATATGTGGAGGTACAAGCTCCAACGCGGTTTGACAGTGAAAACTGCAGGAATTTCAAACAGGCACTAGGAAACAGACTGAGAAAACAGAGAATGTGTCTCCTGCAACCCGTTCCCTTGGTGCTAGATGAACGAAGGTCTCTCCACTTGCTCAGTTCTGAGAGATAAGTGTGTGTGAAAGCCGTCCTTCACCTAGCTTGTTGGGAACACAAAGTTTCTTTTCAGTTGCAAAATCCATTCCATACATATATATGGGGAGGTACTAGCTCCAACTCGAATTTACAGTGAAAACTGCTGGAACTTCAAACCGGCACTAGGAAACAGACTGAGAAAGCAGAGAAAAAGTTTCTCCTGCAACCCGTTCCCTTGGTGCTAGATGAACGAACGTCTCTCCACTTGCCTCAGTTCTGAGATATAAGTGTGTGTGAATGCCGTCCTTCAACTAGCTTGTTGGGAACACAAAGTTTCTTTTCAGTTGCAAACTCCATTCCATACATATATATGGGGAGGTACAAGCTCCAACTCGGTTTTACAGTGAAAAGTGCAGGAACTTCAAACCGGCACTAGGAAACAGACTGAGAAAGCAGAGAAAAAGTGTCTCCTGCAACCCGTTCCCTTGGTGCTAGATGAACGAACGTCTCTCCACTTGCTCAGTTCTGAGAGGTAAGTGTGTGTGAAAGCCGTCCTTCACCTAGCTTGTTGGGAACACAAAGTTTCTTTTCAGTTGCAAACTCCATTCCATACATATATATGGGGAGGTACAAGCTCCAACTCGGTTTTACAGTGAAAACTGCAGGAACTTCAAACTGGCACTAGGAAACATACTGAGAAACCAGAGAAAAATTATCTCCTGCAACACGTTCCCTTGTTGCTAGATGAACGAACGTCTCTCCACTTGCTCAGTTCTGAGAGATAAGTGTGTGTGAAAGCCGTCATTCACCTAGCTTGTTGGGAACACAAAGTTTCTTTTCAGTTGCAAACTCCATTCCATATATATATATGGGGAGGTACAAGCTCCAACTCGGTTTTACAGTGAAAACTGCAGGAACTTCAAACCGGCACTAGGAACCGACTGAGAAAGCAGAAAAAAACTGTCTCCTGCAATGCGTTCCCTTTGTGCTAGATGAACGAACGTCTCTCCACTTGCTCAGTTCTGAGAAATTTATGTGAGTGAAAGCCGTACTTCACCTAGCTTATAGGGAACTCAAAGTTCCTTTTCAGTTGCAAACTCCATTCCATACATATTTATGGGGAGGTACTACCTCCAACTCGGTTTTACATTGAAAACTGCAGGAACTTCAACCCGGCACTAGGAAACAGACTGAGAATGCAGAGAAAAAGTGTCACTTGCAACCCGTTCCCTTGGTCCTAGATGAACGAAAGTCTCTGCACTTGCTCAGTTCTGAGAGATAAGTGTGTTTGAAAGCCTTCCTTCACCTAGCTTGTTGGGAACACAAAGTTTCTTTTCAGTTGTAAACTCCATTCCATACATATATATGGGGATGTAATACCTCCAAATCGGTTTTACAGTGAAAACTGCAGGAACTTCAAACCGGCACTAGGAAACAGACTGAGAAATCAGAGAAAAAGTTTCTCCTGCAACCCGTTCCCTTGGTGCTAGATGAACGAACGTCTCTCCACTTGCTCAGTTCTGAGAGTAAGTGTGTGTGAAAGCCGTCCTTCACCTAGCTTGTTGGGAACACAAAGTTTCTTTTCAGTTGCAAACTCCATTCCATAAATATATATGGGGAGGTACTAGCTCCAACTCGGTATTACAGTGAAAACTGCAGGAAATTCAAACCGGCACTAGGAAACAGATTGAGAAAGCAGAGAAAAAGTGTCTCCTGCAACCCGTTCCCTTGGTGCTAGATGAACGAACGTCTCTCCACTTGCTAAGTTCTGAGAGAAAAATGTGTGTGAATGCCGTGCTTCACCTAGCTTGTTGGGAACACAAAGTTTCTTTTCAGTTGCAAACTCCATTCCATACATATATATGGGGAGGTACAAGCTCCAACTCCGTTTTACAGTGAAAACTGCAGGAACTTCAAACCGGCACTAGGAAACAGACTGAGAAAGCAGAGAAAAAGGGTCTCCTGCAATGCGTTCCCTTGGTGCTAGATGAACGAACGTCTCTCCACTTGCTCAGTTCTGAGAGATTTATGTGAGTGAAAGCCGTCCTTCACCTAGCTTGTTGGGAACACAAAGTTTCTTTTCAGTTGCAAACTCCATTCCATACATATTTATGGGGAGGTACTAGCTCCAACTCGGTTTTACAGTGAAAACTGCAGGAACTTCAAACCGGCACTAGGAAACAGACTGAGAAAGCAGAGAAAAAGTGTCTCCTGCAAACCGTTCCCTTGGTCCTAGATGAACGAAAGTCTCTGCACTTGCTCAGTTCTGAGAGATAAGTGTGTTTGAAAGCCTTCCTTCACCTAGCTTGTTGGGAACACAAAGTTTCTTTTCAGTTGCAAACTCCATTCCATACATATATATGGGGAGGTATTAGGTCCAAATCGGTTTTACAGTGAAAACTGCAGGAACTTCAAACCGGCACTAGGAAACAGACTGAGAAAGCAGAGAAAAAGTTTCTCCTGCAAACCGTTCCCTTGGTGCTAGATGAACGAACGTCTCTCCACTTGCTCAGTTCTGAGAGATAAGTGTGTGTGAAAGCCGTCCTTCACCTAGCTTGTTGGGAACACAAAGATTCTTTTCAGTTGCAAACTCCATTCCATACATATATATGGGGAGGTAGAAGCTCCACCTCAGTTTTACAGTGAAAAATGCAGGAACTTCAAACCGGCACTAGGAAACAGACTGAGAAAGCAGAGGAAAAGTGTCTCCTGCAAACCGTTCCCTTGGTGCTAGATGAACGAACGTCTCTCCACTTTCTCAGTTCTGAGAGATAAGTGTGAGTGAAAGCCGTCCTTCACCTAGCTTGTTGGGAACACAAAGTTTCTTTTCAGTTGCAAACTCCATTCCATACATATATATGGGGAGGTACTAGCTCCAACTCGGTTTTACAGTGAAAACTGCAGGAAATTCAAACCGGCACTAGGAAACAGACTGAGAAAGCAGAGAAAACGTGTCTCCTGCAACCCGTTCCCTTGGTGCTAGATGAACGAACGTCTCTCCACTTGCTCAGTTCTGAGAGATAATTGTGTGTGAATGCCGTGCTTCACCTTGCTTGTTGGGAACACAAAGTTTCTTTTCAGTTGCAAACTCCATTCCATACATATATATGGGGAGGTACAAGCTCCAACTCGGTTTTACAGTGAAAACTGCAGGAAATTCAAACCGGCACTAGGAAACAGACTGAGAAAGCAGAGAAAAAGTGTCTCCTGCAACCCGTTCCCTTGGTGCTAGATGAACGAACGTCTCTCCAGTTGCTCTGTTCTGAGAGATAAATGTGTGTGAAAGCCGTCCTTCACCTAGATTGTTGGGAACACAAAGTTTCTTTTCAGTTGCAAACTCCATTCCATACATATATATGGGGAGGTACTAGCTCCAACTCGGTTTTACAGTGAAAACTGCAGGAAATTCAAACCGGCACTAGGAAACAGACTGAGAAAGCAGAGAAAACTGTCTCCTGCAACCCGTTCCCTTGGTGCTAGATGAACGAACGTCTCTCCACTTGCTCAGTTCTGAGAGATAAGTGTGTGTGAATGCCGTGCTTCACCTAGCTTGTTGGAAACACAAAGTTTCTTTTCAGTTGCAAACTCCATTCCATACATATATATGGGGAGGTACAAGCTCCAACTCGGTTTTACAGTGAAAACGGCAGGAACTTCAAACCGGCACTAGGAAACAGACTGAGAAAGCAGAGAAAAAGTGTCTCCTGCAAACCGTTCCTTTGGTGCTAGATGAACGAACGTCTCTCCACTTGCTCAGTTCTGAGAGATAAGTGTGTGTGAAAGCCGTCCTTCACCTAGCTTGTTGGGAACACAAAGTTTCTTTTCAGTTGCAAACTCCATTCCATACATATATATGGGGAGGTACAAGCTCCAACTCGGTTTTACAGTGAAAACTGCAGGAACTTCAAACCGGCACTAGGAAACAGACTGAGAATGCAGAGAAAATGTGTCTCCTGCAATGCGTTCCCTTGGTGCTAGATGAACGAACGTCTCTCCACTTGCTCAGTTCTGAGAGATTTATGTGAGTGAAAGCCGTACTTCACCTAGCTTATAGGGAACACAAAGTTTCTTTTCAGTTGCAAACTCCATTCCATACATATTTATGGGGAGGTACTAGCTCCAACTCGGTTTTACAGTGAAAACTGCAGGAAATTCAAACCGGCACTAGGAAACAGACTGAGAAAGCAGAGAAAAAGTGTCTCCTGCAACCCGTTCCCTTGGTCCTACATGAACGAAAGTCTCTGCACTTGCTCAGTTCTGAGAGATAAGTGTGTTTGAAAGCCTTCCTTCACCTAGCTTTTTGGGAACACAAAGTTTCTTTTCAGTTGCAAACTCCATTCCATACATATATATGGGAGGTAATAGCTCCAAATCGGTTTTACAGTGAAAACTGCAGGAACTTCAAACCGGCACTAGGAAACAGACTGAGAAAGCAGAGGAAAAGTGTCTCCTGCAAACCGTTCCCTTGGTGCTAGATGAACGAACGTCTCTCCACTTTCTCAGTTCTGAGAGATAAGTGTGAGTGAAAGCCGTCCTTCACCTAGCTTGTTGGGAACACAAAGTTTCTTTTCAGTTGCAAACTCCATTCCATACATATATATGGGGAGGTACTAGCTCCAACTCGGTTTACAGTGAAAACTGCAGTAACTTCAAACCGGCACTAGGAAACAGACTGAGAAAGCAGAGAAAAAGTGTCTCCTTCAACCCTTTCCCTTGGTGTTAGATGAACGAACGTCTCTCCACTTGCTCAGTTCTGAGAGATAAGTGTGTGTGAATGCCGTGCTTCAACTAGCTTGTTGGGAACACAAAGTTTCTTTTCAGTTGCAAACTCCATTCCATACATATATATGGGGAGGTACAAGCTCCAACTCGGTTTTACAGTGAAAACTGCAGGAACTTCAAACCGGCACTAGGAAACAGACTGAGAAAGCAGAGAAAAAGTGTCTCCTGCAAACCGTTCCCTTGGTCCTAGATGAACGAAAGTCTCTGCACTTGCTCAGTTCTGAGAGATAAGTGTGTTTGAAAGCCTTCCTTCACCTAGCTTGTTGGGAACACAAAGTTTCTTTTCAGTTGCAAACTCCATTCCATACATATATATGGGGAGGTATTAGGTCCAAATCGGTTTTACAGTGAAAACTGCAGGAACTTCAAACCGGCACTAGGAAACAGACTGAGAAAGCAGAGAAAAAGTTTCTCCTGCAAACCGTTCCCTTGGTGCTAGATGAACGAACGTCTCTCCACTTGCTCAGTTCTGAGAGATAAGTGTGTGTGAAAGCCGTCCTTCACCTAGCTTGTTGAGAACACAAAGATTCTTTTCAGTTGCAAACTCCATTCCATACATATATATGGGGAGGTAGAAGCTCCACCTCTGTTTTACAGTGAAAACTGCAGGAACTTCAAACCGGCACTAGGAAACAGACTGAGAAAGCAGAGGAAAAGTGTCTCCTGCAAACCGTTCCCTTGGTGCTAGATGAACGAACGTCTCTCCACTTTCTCAGTTCTGAGAGATAAGTGTGAGTGAAAGCCGTCCTTCACCTAGCTTGTTGGGAACACAAAGTTTCTTTTCAGTTGCAAACACCATTCCAAACATATATATGGGGAGGTACTAGCTCCAACTCGGTTTACAGTGAAAACTGCAGGAAATTCAAAACGGCACTAGGAAACAGACTGAGAAAGCAGAGAAAACGTGTCTGCTGCAATCCGTTCCCTTGGTGCTAGATGAACGAACGTCTCTCCACTTGCTCAGTTCTGAGAGATAATTGTGTGTGAATGCCGTGCTTCACCTTGCTTGTTGGGAACACAAAGTTTCTTTTAAGTTGCAAACTCCATTCCATACATATATATGGGGAGGTACAAGCTCCAACTCGGTTTTACAGTGAAAACTGCAGGAAATTCAAACCGGCACTAGGAAACAGACTGAGAAAGCAGAGAAAAAGTGTCTCCTGCAACCCGTTCCCTTGGTGCTAGATGAACGAACGTCTCTCCAGTTGCTCTGTTCTGAGAGTTAAATGTGTTTGAAAGCCGTCCTTCACCTAGATTGTTGGGAACACAAAGTTTCTTTTCAGTTGCAAACTCCATTCCATACATATATATGGGGAGGTACTAGCTCCAACTCGGTTTTACAGTGAAAACTGCAGGAAATTCAAACCGGCACTAGGAAACAGACTGAGAAAGCAGAGAAAACTGTCTCCTGCAACCCGTTCCCTTGGTGCTAGATGAACGAACGTCTCTCCACTTGCTCAGTTCTGAGAGATAAGTGTGTGTGAATGCCGTGCTTCACCTAGCTTGTTGGAAACACAAAGTTTCTTTTCAGTTGCAAACTCCATTCCATACATATATATGGGGAGGTACAAGCTCCAACTCGGTTTTACAGTGAAAACTGCAGGAACTTCAAACCGGCACTAGGAAACAGACTGAGAAAGCAGAGAAAAAGTGTCTCCTGCAAACCGTTCCTTTGGTGCTAGATGAACGAACGTCTCTCCACTTGCTCAGTTCTGAGAGATTTATGTGAGTGAAAGCCGTACTTCACCTAGCTTATAGGGAACACAAAGTTTCTTTTCGGTTGCAAACTCCATTCCATACACATTTATTTGGAGGTACTAGCTCCAACTCGGTTTTACAGTGAAAACTGCAGGAACTTCAAACCGCACTAGGAAACAGACTGAGAAAGCAGAGAAAAAGTGTCTCCTGCAACCCGTTCCCTTGGTCCTACATGAACGAAAGTCTCTGCACTTGCTCAGTTCTGAGAGATAAGTGTGTTTGAAAGCCTTCCTTCACCTAGCTTTTTGGGAACACAAAGTTTCTTTTCAGTTGCAAACTCCATTCCATACATATATATGGGAGGTAATAGCTCCAAATCGGTTTTACAGTGAAAACTGCAGGAACTTCAAAACGGCACTAGGAAACAGACTGAGAAAGCAGAGAAAACGTGTCTCCTGCAATCCGTTCCCTTGGTGCTAGATGAACGAACGTCTCTCCACTTGCTCAGTTCTGAGAGATAATTGTGTGTGAATGCCGTGCTTCACCTTGCTTGTTGGGAACACAAAGTTTCTTTTAAGTTGCAAACTCCATTCCATACATATATATGGGGAGGTACAAGCTCCAACTCGGTTTTACAGTGAAAACTGCAGGAAATTCAAACCGGCACTAGGAAACAGACTGAGAAAGCAGAGAAAAAGTGTCTCCTGCAACCCGTTCCCTTGGTGCTAGATGAACGAACGTCTCTCCAGTTGCTCTGTTCTGAGAGATAAATGTGTGTGAAAGCCGTCCTTCACCTAGCTTGTTGGGAACACAAAGTTTCTTTTCAGTTGCAAACTCCATTCCATACATATATATGGGGAGGTACTAGCTCCAACTCGGTTTTACAGTGAAAACTGCAGGAAATTCAAACCGGCACTAGGAAACAGACTGAGAAAGCAGAGAAAACTGTCTCCTGCAACCCGTTCCCTTGGTGCTAGATGAACGAACGTCTCTCCACTTGCTCAGTTCTGAGAGATAAGTGTGTGTGAATGCCGTGCTTCACCTAGCTTGTTGGAAACACAAAGTTTCTTTTCAGTTGCAAACTCCATTCCATACATATATATGGGGAGGTACAAGCTCCAACTCGGTTTTACAGTGAAAACTGCAGGAACTTCAAACCGGCACTAGGAAACAGACTGAGAAAGCAGAGAAAAAGGGTCTCCTGCAAACCGTTCCTTTGGTGCTAGATGAACGAACGTCTCTCCACTTGCTCAGTTCTGAGAGATTTATGTGAGTGAAAGCCGTACTTCACCTAGCTTATAGGGAACACAAAGTTTCTTTTCGGTTGCAAACTCCATTCCATACATATTTATGGGGAGGTACTAGCTCCAACTCGGTTTTACAGTGAAAACTGCAGGAACTTCAAACCGGCACTAGGAAACAGACTGAGAAAGCAGAGAAAAAGTGTCTCCTGCAACCCGTTCCCTTGGTCCTACATGAACGAAAGTCTCTGCACTTGCTCAGTTCTGAGAGATAAGTGTGTTTGAAAGCCTTCCTTCACCTAGCTTTTTGGGAACACAAAGTTTCTTTTCAGTTGCAAACTCCATTCCATACATATATATGGGAGGTAATAGCTCCAAATCGGTTTTACAGTGAAAACTGCAGGAACTTCAAACCGGCACTAGGAAACAGACTGAGAAAGCAGAGGAAAATTGTCTCCTGCAACCCGTTCCCTTGGTGCTAGATGAACGAAAGTCTCTCCACTTTCTCAGTTCTGAGAGATAAGTGTGAGTGAAAGCCATCCTTCACCTAGCTTGTTGGGAACACAAAGTTTCTTTTCAGTTGCAAACTCCATTCCATACATATATATGGGGAGGTACTAGCTCCAACTCGGTTTACAGTGAAAACTGCAGGAAATTCAAACCGGCACTAGGAAACAGAATGAGAAAGCAGAGAAAAAGTGTCTCCTTCAACCCTTTCCCTTGGTGCTAGATGAACGAACGTCTCTCCACTTGCTCAGTTCTGAGAGATAAGTGTGTGTGAATGCCGTGCTTCATCTAGCTTGTTGGGAACACAAAGTTTCTTTTCAGTTGCAAACTCCATTCCATACATATATATGGGGAGGTACAAGCTCCAACTCGGTTTTACAGTGAAAACTGCAGGAACTTCAAACCGGCACTAGGAAACAGACTGAGAAAGCAGAGAAAAAGTGTCTCCTGCAACCCGTTCCCTTGGTGCTAGATGAACGAACGTCTCTCCACTTGCTCAGTTCTTAGAGATAAGTGTGTGTGAAAGCCGTCCTTCACCTAGCTTGTTGGGAACACAAAGTTTCTTTTCAGTTGCAAACGCCATTCCATACATATATATGGGGAGGTACAAGCTCCAACTCGGTTTTACAGTGAAAACTGCAGGAACTTCAAACTGGCACTAGGAAACAGACTGAGAAAGCAGAGAAAAAGTGTCTCCTGCAATGCGTTCCCTTGGTGCTAGATGAATGAACGTCTCTCCACTTGCTCAGTTCTGAGAGATTTATGTGAGTGAAAGCCGTACTTCACCTAGCTTATTGGGAACACAAAGTTTCTTTTCAGTTGCAAACTCCATTCCGTACATATTTATGGGGAGGATCTAGCTCCAACTCCGTTTTACAGTGAAAACTGCAGGAACTTCAAAACGGCACTAGGAAACAGACTGAGAAAGCAGAGAAAAAGTGTCTCCTGCAACCCGCTCCCTTGGTGCTAGATGAACGAACGTCTCTCCACTTGCTCAGTTCTGAGAGATAAATGTGTGTGAATGCCGTGCTTCACCTAGCTTGTTGGGAACACAAAGTTTCTTTTCAGTTGCAAACTCCATTCCATACATATATATGGGGAGGTACAAGCTCCAACTCGGTTTTACAGTGAAAACTGCAGGAACTTCAAACCGGCACTAGGAAACAGACTGAGAAAGCAGAGGAAAACGTGTCTCCTGCAATCCGTTCCCTTGGTGCTAGATGAACGAAAGTCTCTCCACTTGCTCAGTTCTGAGAGATAATTGTGTGTGAATGCCGAGCTTCACCTTGCTTGTTGGGAACACAAAGTTTCTTTTAAGTTGCAAACTCCATTCCATACATATATATGGGGAGGTACAAGCTCCAACTCGGTTTTACAGTGAAAACTGCAGGAAATTCAAACCGGCACTAGGAAACAGACTGAGAAAGCAGAGAAAATGTGTCTCCTGCAACCCGTTCCCTTGGTGCTAGATGAACGAACGTCTCTCCAGTTGCTCTGTTCTGAGAGATAAATGTGTGTGAAAGCCGTCCTTCACCTAGATTGTTGGGAACACAAAGTTTCTTTTCAGTTGCAAACTCCATTCCATACATATATATGGGGAGGTACTAGCTCCAACTCGGTTTTACAGTGAAAACTGCAGGAAATTCAAACCGGCACTAGGAAACAGACTGAGAAAGCAGAGAAAACTGTCTCCTGCAACCCGTTCCCTTGGTGCTAGATGAACGAACGTCTCTCCACTTGCTCAGTTCTGAGAGATAAGTGTGTGTGAATGCCGTGCTTCACCTAGCTTGTTGGAAACACAAAGTTTCTTTTCAGTTGCAAACTCCATTCCATACATATATATGGGGAGGTACAAGCTCCAACTCGGTTTTACAGTGAAAACTGCAGGAACTTCAAACCGGCACTAGGAAACAGACAGAGAAAGCAGAGAAAAAGTGTCTCCTGCAAACCGTTCCTTTGGTGCTAGATGAACGAACGTCTCTCCACTTGCTCAGTTCTGAGAGATTTATGTGAGTGAAAGCCGTACTTCACCTAGCTTATAGGGAACACAAAGTTTCTTTTCGGTTGCAAACTCCATTCCATACATATTTATGGGGAGGTACTAGCTCCAACTCGGTTTTACAGTGAAAACTGCAGGAACTTCAAACCGGCACTAGGAAACAGACTGAGAAAGCAGAGAAAAAGTGTCTCCTGCAACCCGTTCCCTTGGTCCTACATGAAAGAAAGTCCCTGCACTTGCTCAGTTCTGAGAGATAAGTGTGTTTGAAAGCCTTCCTTCACCTAGCTTTTTGGGAACACAAAGTTTCTTTTCAGTTGCAAACTCCATTCCATACATATATATGGGAGGTAATAGCTCCAAATCGGTTTTACAGTGAAAACTGCAGGAACTTCAAAACGGCACTAGGAAACAGACTGAGAAAGCAGAGAAAACGTGTCTCCTGCAATCCGTTCCCTTGGTGCTAGATGAACGAACGTCTCTCCACTTGCTCAGTTCTGAGAGATAATTGTGTGTGAATGCCGTGCTTCACCTTGCTTGTTGGGAACACAAAGTTTCTTTTAAGTTGCAAACTCCATTCCATACATATATATGGGGAGGTACAAGCTCCAACTCGGTTTTACAGTGAAAACTGCAGGAAATTCAAACCGGCACTAGGAAACAGACTGAGAAAGCAGAGAAAAAGTGTCTCCTGCAACCCGTTCCCTTGGTGCTAGATGAACGAACGTCTCTCCAGTTGCTCTGTTCTGAGAGATAAATGTGTGTGAAAGCCGTCCTTCACCTAGCTTGTTGGGAACACAAAGTTTCTTTTCAGTTGCAAACTCCATTCCATACATATATATGGGGAGGTACTAGCTCCAACTCGGTTTTACAGTGAAAACTGCAGGAAATTCAAACCGGCACTAGGAAACAGACTGAGAAAGCAGAGAAAACTGTCTCCTGCAACCCGTTCCCTTGGTGCTAGATGAACGAACGTCTCTCCACTTGCTCAGTTCTGAGAGATAAGTGTGTGTGAATGCCGTGCTTCACCTAGCTTGTTGGAAACACAAAGTTTCTTTTCAGTTGCAAACTCCATTCCATACATATATATGGGGAGGTACAAGCTCCAACTCGGTTTTACAGTGAAAACTGCAGGAACTTCAAACCGGCACTAGGAAACAGACTGAGAAAGCAGAGAAAAAGTGTCTCCTGCAAACCGTTCCTTTGGTGCTAGATGAACGAACGTCTCTCCACTTGCTCAGTTCTGAGAGATTTATGTGAGTGAAAGCCGTACTTCACCTAGCTTATAGGGAACACAAAGTTTCTTTTCGGTTGCAAACTCCATTCCATACATATTTATGGGGAGGTACTAGCTCCAACTCGGTTTTACAGTGAAAACTGCAGGAACTTCAAACCGGCACTAGGAAACAGACTGAGAAAGCAGAGAAAAAGTGTCTCCTGCAACCCGTTCCCTTGGTCCTACATGAACGAAAGTCTCTGCACTTGCTCAGTTCTGAGAGATAAGTGTGTTTGAAAGCCTTCCTTCACCTAGCTTTTTGGGAACACAAAGTTTCTTTTCAGTTGCAAACTCCATTCCATACATATATATGGGAGGTAATAGCTCCAAATCGGTTTTACAGTGAAAACTGCAGGAACTTCAAACCGGCACTAGGAAACAGACTGAGAAAGCAGAGGAAAAGTGTCTCCTGCAACCCGTTCCCTTGGTGCTAGATGAACGAACGTCTCTCCACTTTTTCAGTTCTGAGAGATAAGTGTGAGTGAAAGCCATCCTTCACCTAGCTTGTTGGGAACACAAAGTTTCTTTTCAGTTGCAAACTCCATTCCATACATATATATGGGGAGGTACTAGCTCCAACTCGGTTTACAGTGAAAACTGCAGGAAATTCAAACCGGCACTAGGAAACAGAATGAGAAAGCAGAGAAAAAGTGTCTCCTTCAACCCTTTCCCTTGGTGCTAGATGAACGAACGTCTCTCCACTTGCTCAGTTCTGAGAGATAAGTGTGTGTGAATGCCGTGCTTCATCTAGCTTGTTGGGAACACAAAGTTTCTTTTCAGTTGCAAACTCCATTCCATACATATATATGGGGAGGTACAAGCTCCAACTCGGTTTTACAGTGAAAACTGCAGGAACTTCAAACCGGCACTAGGAAACAGACTGAGAAAGTAGAGAAAAAGTGTCTCCTGCAACCCGTTCCCTTGGTGCTAGATGAACGAACGTCTCTCCACTTGCTCAGTTCTTAGAGATAAGTGTGTGTGAAAGCCGTCCTTCACCTAGCTTGTTGGGAACACAAAGTTTCTTTTCAGTTGCAAACTCCATTCCATACATATATATGGGGAGGTACAAGCTCCAACTCGGTTTTACAGTGAAAACTGCAGGAACTTCAAACCGGCACTAGGAAACAGACTGAGAAAGCAGAGAAAAAGTGTCTCCTGCAATGCGTTCCCTTGGTGCTAGATGAATGAACGTCTCTCCACTTGCTCAGTTCTGAGAGATTTATGTGAGTGAAAGCCGTACTTCACCTAGCTTATTGGGAACACAAAGTTTCTTTTCAGTTGCAAACTCCATTCCGTACATATTTATGGGGAGGATCTAGCTCCAACTCAGTTTTACAGTGAAAACTGCAGGAACTTCAAAACGGCACTAGGAAACAGACTGAGAAAGCAGAGAAAAAGTGTCTCCTGCAACCCGCTCCCTTGGTGCTAGATGAACGAACGTCTCTCCACTTGCTCAGTTCTGAGAGATAAATGTGTGTGAATGCCGTGCTTCACCTAGCTTGTTGGGAACACAAAGTTTCTTTTCAGTTGCAAACTCCATTCCATACATATATATGGGGAGGTACAAGCTCCAACTCGGTTTTACAGTGAAAACTGCAGGAACTTCAAACCGGCACTAGGAAACAGACTGAGAAAGCAGAGAAAAAGTGTCTCCTGAAATGCGTTCCCTTGGTGCTAGATGAACGAACGTCTCTCCACTTGCTCAGTTCTGAGAGATTTATGTGAGTGAAAGCCATACTTCACCTAGCTTATTGGGAACACAAACTTTCTTTTCAGTTGCAAACTCCATTCCATACATATTTATGGGTAGGTACTAGCTCCAACTCCGTTTTACATTGAAAACTGCAGGAACTTCAAACCGGCACTAGGAAACAGACTGAGAAAGCAGAGAAAAAGTGTCTCCTTCAACCCTTTCTCTTGGTGCTAGATGAACGAACGTCTCTCCACTTGCTCAGTTCTGAGAGATAAGTGTGTGTGAATGCCGTGCTTCAACTAGCTTGTTGGGAACACAAAGTTTCTTTTCAGTTGCAAACTCCATTCCATACATATATATGGGGAGGTACAAGCTCCAACTCGGTTTTACAGTGAAAACTGCAGGAACTTCAAACCGGCACTAGGAAACAGACTGAGAAAGCAGAGAAAAAGTGTCTCCTGCAAACCGTTCCCTTGGTCCTAGATGAACGAAAGTCTCTGCACTTGCTCAGTTCTGAGAGATAAATGTGTTTGAAAGCCTTCCTTCACCTAGCTTGTTGGGAACACAAAGTTTCTTTTCAGTTGCAAACTCCATTCCATACATATATATGGGGAGGTATTAAGTCCAAATCGGTTTTACAGTGAAAACTGCAGGAACTTCAAACCGGCACTAGGAAACAGACTGAGAAAGCAGAGAAAAAGTTTCTCCTGCAAACCGTTCCCTTGGTGCTAGATGAACGAACGTCTCTCCACTTGCTCAGTTCTGAGAGATAAGTGTGTGTGAAAGCCGTCCTTCACATAGCTTGTTTAGAACACAAAGATTCTTTTCAGTTGCAAACTCCATTCCATACATATATATGGGGAGGTAGAAGCTCCACCTCAGTTTTACAGTGAAAACTGCAGGAACTTCAAACCGGCACTAGGAAACAGACTGAGAAAGCAGAGAAAAAGTGTCTCCTGCAAACCGTTCCCTTGGTGCTAGATGAACGAACGTCTCTCCACTTTCTCAGTTCTGAGAGATAATTGTGAGTGAAAGCCGTCCTTCACCTAGCTTGTTGGGAACACAAAGTTTCTTTTCAGTTGCAAACTCCATTCCATACATATATATGGGGAGGTACTAGCTCCAAATCGGTTTTACAGTGAAAACTGCAGGAAATTCAAACCGGCACTAGGAAACAGACTGAGAAAGCAGAGAAAAAGTGTCTCCTGCAACCCGTTCCCTTGGTGCTAGATGAACGAACGTCTCTCCAGTTGCTCTGTTCTGAGAGATAAATGTGTGTGAAAGCCGTCCTTCACCTAGCTTGTTGGGAACACAAAGTTTCTTTTCAGTTGCAAACTCCATTCCATACATATATATGGGGAGGTACTAGCTCCAAATCGGTTTTACAGTGAAAACTGCAGGAAATTCAAACCGGCACTAGGAAACAGACTGAGAAAGCAGAGAAAACTGTCTCCTGCAACCCGTTCCCTTGGTGCTAGATGAACGAACGTCTCTCCACTTGCTCAGTTCTGAGAGATAAGTGTGTGTGAATGCCGTGCTTCACCTAGCTTGTTGGAAACACAAAGTTTCTTTTCAGTTGCAAACTCCATTCCATACATATATATGGGGAGGTACAAGCTCCAACTCGGTTTTACAGTGAAAACTGCAGGAACTTCAAACCGTCACTAGGAAACAGACTGAGAAAGCAGAGAAAAAGTGTCTCCTGCAAACCGTTCCTTTGGTGCTAGATGAACGAACGTCTCTCCACTTGCTCAGTTCTGAGAGATTTATGTGAGTGAAAGCCGTACTTCACCTAGCTTATAGGGAACACAAAGTTTCTTTTCAGTTGCAAACTCCATTCCATACATATTTATGGGGAGGTACTAGCTCCAACTCGGTTTTACAGTGAAAACTGCAGGAACTTCAAACCGGCACTAGGAAACAGACTGAGAAAGCAGAGAAAAAGTGTCTCCTGCAACCAGTTCCCTTGGTCCTACATGAACGAAAGTCTCTGCACTTGCTCAGTTCTGAGAGATAAGTGTGTTTGAAAGCCTTCCTTCACCTAGCTTTTTGGGAACACAAAGTTTCTTTTCAGTTGCAAACTCCATTCCATACATATATATGGGAGGTAATAGCTCCAAATCGGTTTTACAGTGAAAACTGCAGGAACTTCAAACCGGCACTAGGAAACAGACTGAGAAAGCAGAGGAAAAGTGTCTCCTGCAACCCGTTCCCTTGGTGCTAGATGAACGAACGTCTCTCCACTTTCTCAGTTCTGAGAGATAAGTGTGAGTGAAAGCCATCCTTCACCTAGCTTGTTGGGAACACAAAGTTTCTTTTCAGTTGCAAACTCCATTCCATACATATATATGGGGAGGTACTAGCTCCAACTCGGTTTACAGTGAAAACTGCAGGAAATTCAAACCGGCACTAGGAAACAGAATGAGAAAGCAGAGAAAAAGTGTCTCCTTCAACCCTTTCCCTTGGTGCTAGATGAACGAACGTCTCTCCACTTGCTCAGTTCTGAGAGATAAGTGTGTGTGAATGCCGTGCTTCAACTAGCTTGTTGGGAACACAAAGTTTCTTTTCAGTTGCAAACTCCATTCCATACATATATATGGGGAGGTACAAGCTCCAACTCGGTTTTACAGTGAAAACTGCAGGAACTTCAAACCGGCACTAGGAAACAGACTGAGAAAGCAGAGAAAAAGTGTCTCCTGCAACCCGTTCCCTTGGTGCTAGATGAACGAACGTCTCTCCACTTGCTCAGTTCTTAGAGATAAGTGTGTGTGAAAGCCGTCCTTCACCTAGCTTGTTGGGAACACAAAGTTTCTTTTCAGTTGCAAACTCCATTCCATACATATATATGGGGAGGTACAATCTCCAACTCGGTTTTACAGTGAAAACTGCAGGAACTTCAAACCGGCACTAGGAAACAGACTGAGAAGGCAGAGAAAAAGTGTCTCCTGCAATGCGTTCCCTTGGTGCTAGATGAATGAACGTCTCTCCACTTGCTCAGTTCTGAGAGATTTATGTGAGTGAAAGCCGTACTTCACCTAGCTTATTGGGAACACAAAGTTTCTTTTCAGTTGCAAACTCCATTCCGTACATATTTATGGGGAGGATCTAGCTCCAACTCCGTTTTACAGTGAAAACTGCAGGAACTTCAAAACGGCACTAGGAAACAGACTGAGAAATCAGAGAAAAAGTGTCTCCTGCAACCCGCTCCCTTGGTGCTAGATGAACGAACGTCTCTCCACTTGCTCAGATCTGAGAGATAAATGTGAGTGAATGCCGTGCTTCACCTAGCTTTTTGGGAACACAAAGTTTCTTTTCAGTTGCAAACTCCATTCCATACATATATATGGGGAGGTACAAGCTCCAACTCGGTTTTACAGTGAAAACTGCAGGAACTTCAAACCGGCACTAGGAAACAGACTGAGAAAGCAGAGAAAAAGTGTCTCCTGAAATGCGTTCCCTTGGTGCTAGATGAACGAACGTCTCTCCACTTGCTCAGTTCTGAGAGATTTATGTGAGTGAAAGCCATACTTCACCTAGCTTATTGGGAACACAAAGTTTCTTTTCAGTTGCAAACTCCATTCCATACATATTTATGGGTAGGTACTAGCTCCAACTCCGTTTTACAGTGAAAACTGCAGGAACTTCAAACCGGCACTAGGAAACAGACTGAGAAAGCAGAGGAAAAGTGTCTCCTGCAACCCGTTCCCTTGGACCTAGATGAACGAACGTCTCTCCACTTGCTCAGTTCTGAGAGATAATTGTGTGTGAAAGCCTTCCTTCACCTAGCTTGTTGGGAACACAAAGTTTCTTTTCAGATGCAAACTCCATTCCATACACATATATATGGGGAGGTAATAGCTCCAAATCGGTTTTACAGTGAAAACTGCAGGAACTTCAAACCGGCACTAGGAAACAGACTTAGAAAGCAGAGAAAAATTTTCTCCTGCAACCCGTTCCCTTGGTGCTAGATGAACGAACGTCTCTCCACTTGCTCAGTTCTGAGAGATAATTGTGTGTGAAAGCCGTCCTTCACCTAGCTTGTTGGGAACACAAAGATTGTTTTCATTTGCAAACTCCATTCCATACATATATATGGGGAGGTAGAAGCTCCACGTCGGTTTTACAGTGAAAACTGCAGGAACTTCAAACCGGCACTAGGAAACAGACTGAGAAAACAGAGGAAAAGTGTCTCCTGCAACCCGTTCCCTTGGTGCTAGATGAACGAACGTCTCTCCACTTTCTCAGTTCTGAGAGGTAAGTGTGAGTGAAAGCCGTCGTTCACCTAGCTTGTAGGGAACACAAAGTTTCTTTTCAGTTTCAAACTCCATTCCATACATATATATGGGGAGGTACAAGCTCCAACTCGGTTTTACAGTGAAAACTGCAGGAACTTCAAACCGGCACTAGGAAACAGACTGAGAAAGCGGAGAAAAAGTGTCTCCTGCAATGCGTTCCCTTGGTGCTAGATGAACGAACGTCTCTCCACTTGCTCAGTTCTGAGAGATTTATGTGAGTGAAAGCCGTACTTCACCTAGCTTATTGGGAACACAAAGTTACTTTTCAGTTGCAAACTCCATTCCATACATATATATGGGGAGGTACTAGCTCCAAATCCGTTTTACAGTGAAAACTGCAGGAACTTCAAACCGGCACTAGGAAACAGACTGAGAAAGCAGAGAAAAAGTGTCTCCTGCAAACCGTTCCCTTGGTGCTAGATGAACGAACGTCTATCCACTTGCTCAGATCTGAGAGATAAGTGTGTGTGAATGCCGTGCTTCACCTAGCTTGTTGGGAACACAAAGTTTCTTTTCAGTTGCAAACTCCATTCCATACATATATATGGGGAGGTCAAGCTCCAAATCGCTTTTACAGTGAAAACTGCAGGAACTTCAAACCGGCACTAGGAAACAGACTGAGAAAGCAGAGAAAAAGTGTCTCCTGCAATGCGTTCCCTTGGTGCTAGATGAACGAACGTCTCTCCACTTGCTCAGTTCTGAGAGATTTATGTGAGTGAAAGCCGTACTTCACCTAGCTTATTGGGAACACAAAGTTTCTTTTCAGTTGCAAACTCCATTCCATACATATTTATGGGGAGGTACTAGCTCCAACTCCGTTTTACAGTGAAAACTGCAGGAACTTCAAACCGGCACTAGGAAACTAACTGAGAAAGCAGAGGAAAAGTGTCTCCTGCAACCAGTTCCCTTGGTCTTAGATGAACGAACGTCTCTCCACTTGCTCAGTTCTGAGAGATAAGTGTGTGTGAAAGCCTTCCTTCACCTAGCTTGTTGGGAACACAAAGTTTCTTTTCAGTTTCAAACTCCATTCCATACATATATATGGGGAGGTAATAGCTCCAAATCGGTTTTACAGTGAAAACTGCAGGAACTTCAAACCGGCACTAGGAAACAGACTGAGAAAGCAGAGAAAAACTTTCTCCTGCAAACCGTTCCCTTGGTGCTAGATGAACGAACGTCTCTCCACTTGCTCAGTTCTGAGAGATATGTGTGTGTGAAAGCCGTCCTTCACCTAGCTTGTTGGGAACACAAAGATTCTTTTCAGTTGCAAAATCCATTCCATACATATATATGGGGAGGTATAAGCTCCACCTCGGTTTTACAGTGTAAACTGCAGGAACTTCAAACCGGCACTAGGAAACAGACTGAGAAAGCAGAGGAAAAGTGTCTCCTGCAACCCGTTCCCTTGGTGCTAGATGAACGAACGTCTCTCCACTTTCTCAGTTCTGAGAGATAAGTGTGAGTGAAAGCCGTCCTTCACCTAGCTTGTTGGGAACACAAAGTTTCTTTTCAGTTGCAAACTGCATTCCATACATATATATGGGGAGCTACTAGCTCCAACTCAGTTTTACAGTGAAAACTGCAGGAAATTCAAACCGGCACTAGGAAACATACTGAGAAAGCAGAGAAAAAGTGTCTCCTGCAACCCGTTCCCTTGGTGCTAGATGAACGAACGTCTCTCCACTTGCTCAGTTCTGAGAGATAAGTGTGTGTGAATGCCGTGCTTCACCTTGCTTGTTGGGAACACAAAGTTTCTTTTCAGTTGCAAACTCCATTCCATACATATATATGGGGAGGTACTAGCTCTAACTCGGTTTTACAGTGAAAACTGCAGGAACTTCAAACCGGCACTAGGAAACAGACTGAGAAAGCAGAGAAAAAGTGTCTCCTGCAACCGGTTCCCTTGGTGCTAGATGAACGAACTTCTCTCCACTTGCTCAGTTCTGAGAGATAAGTGTGTGTGAATGCCGTGCTTCACCTAGCTTGTTGGGAACACAAAGTTTCTTTTCAGTTGCAAACTCCATTCCATACATATATATGGGGAGGTACAAGCTCCAACTCGGTTTTACAGTGTAAACTGCAGGAAATTCAAACCGGCACTAGGAAACAGACTGAGAAAGCAGAGAAATAGTGTCTCCTGCAACCCGTTCCCTTGGTGCTAGATGAACGAACGTCTCTCCAGTTGCTCTGTTCTGAGAGATAAGTGTGTGTGAAAGCCGTCCTTCACCTAGCTTGTTGGGAACACAAAGTTTCTTTTCAGTTGCAAACTCCATTCCATACATATATATGGGGAGGTACTAGCTCCAACTCGGTTTTACAGTGAAAACTGCAGGAACTTCAAACCGGCAATAGGAAACAGACTGAGAAAGCAGAGAAAAAGTGTCTCCTGCAACCCGTTCCCTTGGTCCTAGATGAACGAAAGTCTCTCCACTTGCTCAGTTCTGAGAGATAAGCGTGTTTGAAAGCCTTCCTTCACCTAGCTTGTTGGGAACACAAAGTTTCTCTTCAGTTGCAAACTCCATTCCATACATATATATGGGGAGGTAATAGCTCCAAATCGGTTTTACAGTGAAAACTGCAGGAACTTCAAACCGGCACTAGGAAACAGGCTGAGAAAGCAGAGAAAAAGTTTCTCCTGCAAACCGTTCCCTTGGTGCTAGATGAACGAACGTCTCTCCACTTGCTCAGTTCTGAGAGAAAAGTGTGTGTGAAAGCCGTCCTTCACCCAGCTTGTTGGGAACACAAAGATTCTTTTCAGTTGCAAAATCCATTCCATACATATATATGGGGAGGTAGAAGCTCCACCTCGGTTTTACAGTGAAAACTGCAGGAACTTCAAACCGGCACTAGGAAACAGACTGAGAAAGCAGAGGAAAAGTGTCTCCTGCAACCCGTTCCCTTGGTGCTAGATGAACGAACGTCTCTCCACTTGCTCAGTTCTGAGAGAAAAGTGTGTGTGAAAGCCGTCCTTCACACAGGTTGTTGGGAACACAAAGATTCTTTTCAGTTGCAAAATCCATTCCATACATATATATGGGGAGGTAGAAGCTCCACCTCGGTTTTACAGTGAAAACTGCAGGAACTTCAAACCGGCACTAGGAAACAGACTGAGAAAGCAGAGGAAAAGTGTCTCCTGCAACCCGTTCCCTTGGTGCTAGATGAACGAACGTCTCTCCAATTTCTCAGTTCTGAGAGATAAGTGTGAGTGAAAGCCGTCCTTCACCTAGCTTGTTGGGAACACAAAGTTTCTTTTCAGTTGCAAACTCCATTCCATACATATATATGGGGAGGTACTAGCTCCAACTCAGTTTTACAGTGAAAACTGCAGGAAATTCAAACCGGCACTAGGAAACAGACTGAGAAAGCAGAGAAAAAGTGTCTCCTGCAACCCGTTCCCTTGGTGCTAGATGAACGAACGTCTCTCCACTTGCTCAGTTCTGAGAAATAAGTGTGTGTGAATGCCGTGCTTCACCTTGCTTGTTGGGAACACAAAGTTTCTTTTCAGTTGCAAACTCCATTCCATACATATATATGGGGAGGTACTAGCTCTAACTCGGTTTTACAGTGAAAACTGCAGGAACTTCAAACCGGCACTAGGAAACAGACTGAGAAAGCAGAGAAAAAGTGTCTCCTGCAACCCGTTCCCTTGGTGCTAGATGAACGAACGTCTCTCCACTTGCTCAGTTCTGAGAGATAAGTGTGTGTGAATGCCGTGCTTCACCTAGCTTGTTGGGAACACAAAGTTTCTTTTCAGTTGCAAACTCCATTCCATACATATATATGGGAAGGTAAAAGCTCCAACTCGGTTTTACACTGTAAACTGCAGGAAATTCAAACCGGCACTAGGAAACAGACTGAGAAAGCAGAGAAATAGTGTCTCCTGCAACCCGTTCCCTTGGTGCTAGATGAACGAACGTCTCTCCAGTTGCTCTGTTCTGAGAGATAAGTGTGTGTGAAAGCCGTCCTTCACCTAGCTTGTTGGGAACACAAAGTTTCTTTTCAGTTGCAAACTCCATTCCATACATATTTATGGGGAGGTACAAGCTCCAAATCGGTTTTACAGTGAAAACTGCAGGAACTTCAAACCGGCACTAGGAAACAGACTGAGAAAGCAGAGGAAAAGTGTCTCCTGCAACCCGTTCCCTTGGTGCTAGATGAACGAACGTCTCTCCACTTGCTCAGTTCTGAGAGATAAGTGTGTGTGAATGCCGTGCTTCACCTAGCTTGTTGGGAACACAAAGTTTCTTTTCAGTTGCAAACTCCATTCCATACATATTTATGGGGAGGTACAAGCTCCAAATCGGTTTTACAGTGAAAACTGCAGGAACTTCAAACCGGCACTAGGAAACAGACTGAGAAAGCAGAGAAAAAGTGTCTCCTGCAACCCGTTCCCTTGGTGCTAGATGAACGAACGTCTCTCCACTTGCTCAGTTCTGAGAGAAAAGTGTGTGTGAAAGCCGTCCTTCACCCAGCTTGTTGGGAACACAAAGATTCTTTTCAGTTGCAAAATCCATTCCATAAATATATATGTGGAGGTAGAAGCTCCACCTCGGTTTTACAGTGAAAACTGCAGGAACTTCAAACCGGCACTAAGAAACAGACTGAGAAAGCAGAGGAAAAGTGTCTCCTGCAACCCGTTCCCTTGGTGCTAGATGAACGAACGTCTCTCCACTTTCTCAGTTCTGAGAGATAAGTGTGAGTGAAAGCCGTCCTTCACCTAGCTTGTTGGGAACACAAAGTTTCTTTTCAGTTGCAAACTGCATTCCATACATATATATGGGGAGGTACTAGCTCCAACTCAGTTTTACAGTGAAAACTGCAGGAAATTCAAACCGGCACTAGGAAACAGACTGAGAAAGCAGAGAAAAAGTGTCTCCTGCAACCCGTTCCCTTGGTGCTAGATGAACGAACGTCTCTCCACTTGCTCAGTTCTGAGAAATAAGTGTGTGTGAATGCCGTGCTTCACCTTGCTTGTTGGGAACACAAAGTTTCTTTTCAGTTGCAAACTCCATTCCATACATATATATGGGGAGGTACTAGCTCTAACTCGGTTTTACAGTGAAAACTGCAGGAACTTCAAACCGGCACTAGGAAACAGACTGAGAAAGCAGAGAAAAAGTGTCTCCTGCAACCCGTTCCCTTGGTGCTAGATGAACGAACGTCTCTCCACTTGCTCAGTTCTGAGAGATAAGTGTGTGTGAATGCCGTGCTTCACCTAGCTTGTTGGGAACACAAAGTTTCTTTTCAGTTGCAAACTCCATTCCATACATATATATGGGAAGGTAAAAGCTCCAACTCGGTTTTACACTGTAAACTGCAGGAAATTCAAACCGGCACTAGGAAACAGACTGAGAAAGCAGAGAAATAGTGTCTCCTGCAACCCGTTCCCTTGGTGCTAGATGAACGAACGTCTCTCCAGTTGCTCTGTTCTGAGAGATAAGTGTGTGTGAAAGCCGTCCTTCACCTAGCTTGTTGGGAACACAAAGTTTCTTTTCAGTTGCAAACTCCATTCCATACATATTTATGGGGAGGTACAAGCTCCAAATCGGTTTTACAGTGAAAACTGCAGGAACTTCAAACCGGCACTAGGAAACAGACTGAGAAAGCAGAGAAAAAGTGTCTCCTGCAACCCGTTCCCTTGGTGCTAGATGAACGAACGTCTCTCCACTTGCTCAGTTCTGAGAGAAAAGTGTGTGTGAAAGCCGTCCTTCACCCAGCTTGTTGGGAACACAAAGATTCTTTTCAGTTGCAAAATCCATTCCATAAATATATATGTGGAGGTAGAAGCTCCACCTCGGTTTTACAGTGAAAACTGCAGGAACTTCAAACCGGCACTAAGAAACAGACTGAGAAAGCAGAGGAAAAGTGTCTCCTGCAACCCGTTCCCTTGGTGCTAGATGAACGAACGTCTCTCCACTTTCTCAGTTCTGAGAGATAAGTGTGAGTGAAAGCCGTCCTTCACCTAGCTTGTTGGGAACACAAAGTTTCTTTTCAGTTGCAAACTGCATTCCATACATATATATGGGGAGGTACTAGCTCCAACTCAGTTTTACAGTGAAAACTGCAGGAAATTCAAACCGGCACTAGGAAACAGACTGAGAAAGCAGAGAAAAAGTGTCTCCTGCAACCCGTTCCCTTGGTGCTAGATGAACGAACGTCTCTCCACTTGCTCAGTTCTGAGAGATAAGTGTGTGTGAATGCCGTGCTTCACCTTGCTTGTTGGGAACACAAAGTTTCTTTTCAGTTGCAAACTCCATTCCATACATATATATGGGGAGGTACTAGCTCTAACTCGGTTTTACAGTGAAAACTGCAGGAACTTCAAACCGGCACTAGGAAACAGACTGAGAAAGCAGAGAAAAAGTGTCTCCTGCAACCCGTTCCCTTGGTGCTAGATGAACGAACTTCTCTCCACTTGCTCAGTTCTGAGAGATAAGTGTGTGTGAATGCCGTGCTTCACCTAGCTTGTTGGGAACACAAAGTTTCTTTTCAGTTGCAAACTCCATTCCATACATATATATGGGGAGGTACAAGCTCCAACTCGGTTTTACAGTGTAAACTGCAGGAAATTCAAACCGGCACTAGGAAACAGACTGAGAAAGCAGAGAAATAGTGTCTCCTGCAACCCGTTCCCTTGGTGCTAGATGAACGAACGTCTCTCCAGTTGCTCTGTTCTGAGAGATAAGTGTGTGTGAAAGCCGTCCTTCACCTAGCTTGTTGGGAACACAAAGTTTCTTTTCAGTTGCAAACTCCATTCCATACATATATATGGGGAGGTACTAGCTCCAACTCGGTTTTACAGTGAAATTGAAGGAACTTCAAACCGGCACTAGGAAACAGACTGAGAAAGCAGAGAAAAAGTGTCTCCTGCAACGCGTTCCCTTGGTGCTGGATGAACGAACGTCTCTCCACTTGCTCAGTTCTGAGAGATTTATGTGAGTGAAAGCTGTACTTCACCTAGCTTATAGGGAACACAAAGTTTCTTTTCAGTTGCAAACTCCATTCCATACATATTTATGGGGAGGTACTAGCTCCAACTCGGTTTTACAGTGAAAACTGCAGGAACTTCAAACCGGCAATAGGAAACAGACTGAGAAAACAGAGAAAAAGTGTCTCCTGCAACCCGTTCCCTTGGTCCTAGATGAACGAAAGTCTCTCCACTTGCTCAGTTCTGAGAGATAAGTGTGTTTGAAAGCCTTCCTTCACCTAGCTTGTTGGGAACACAAAGTTTCTTTTCAGTTGCAAACTCCATTCCATACATATATATGGGGAGGTAATAGCTCCAAATCGGTTTTACAGTGAAAACTGCAGGAACTTCAAACCGGCACTAGGAAACAGACTGAGAAAGCAGAGAAAAAGTGTCTCCTGCAACCCGTTCCCTTGGTGCTAGTTGAACGAACGTCTCTCCACTTGCTCAGTTCTGAGAGATAAGTGTGTGTGAATGCCGTGCTTCACCTAGCTTGTTGGAAACACAAAGTTTCTTTTCAGTTGCAAACTCCATTCCATACATATATATGGGGAGGTATAAGCTCCAACTCGGTTTTACAGTGAAAACTGCAGGAACTTCAAACCGGCACTAGGAAACAGACTGAGAAAGCAGAGAAAAAGTGTCTCCTGCAGACCGTTCCTTTGGTGCTAGATGAACGAACGTCTCTCCAGTTGCTCTGTTCTGAGAGATAAGTGTGTGTGAAAGCCGTCCTTCACCTAGCTTGTTGGGAACACAAAGTTTCTTTTCAGTTGCAAACTCCATTCCATACATATATATGGGGAGGTACTAGCTCCAACTCGGTTTTACAGTGAAATTGAAGGAACTTCAAAACGGCACTAGGAAACAGACTGAGAAAGCAGAGAAAAAGTGTCTCCTGCAACGCGTTCCCTTGGTGCTGGATGAACGAACGTCTCTCCACTTGCTCAGTTCTGAGAGATTTATGTGAGTGAAAGCTGTACTTCACCTAGCTTATAGGGAACACAAAGTTTCTTTTCAGTTGCAAACTCCATTCCATACATATTTATGGGGAGGTACTAGCTCCAACTCGGTTTTACAGTGAAAACTGCAGGAACTTCAAACCGGCAATAGGAAACAGACTGAGAAAACAGAGAAAAAGTGTCTCCTGCAACCCGTTCCCTTGGTCCTAGATGAACGAAAGTCTCTCCACTTGCTCAGTTCTGAGAGATAAGTGTGTTTGAAAGCCTTCCTTCACCTAGCTTGTTGGGAACACAAAGTTTCTTTTCAGTTGCAAACTCCATTCCATACATATATATGGGGAGGTAATAGCTCCAAATCGGTTTTACAGTGAAAACTGCAGGAACTTCAAACCGGCACTAGGAAACAGACTGAGAAAGCAGAGAAAAAGTGTCTCCTGCAACCCGTTCCCTTGGTGCTAGTTGAACGAACGTCTCTCCACTTGCTCAGTTCTGAGAGATAAGTGTGTGTGAATGCCGTGCTTCACCTAGCTTGTTGGAAACACAAAGTTTCTTTTCAGTTGCAAACTCCATTCCATACATATATATGGGGAGGTATAAGCTCCAACTCGGTTTTACAGTGAAAACTGCAGGAACTTCAAACCGGCACTAGGAAACAGACTGAGAAAGCAGAGAAAAAGTGTCTCCTGCAGACCGTTCCTTTGGTGCTAGATGAACGAAAGTCTCTTCACTTGCTCAGTTCTGAGAGATAAGTGTGTGTGAAAGCCGTCCTTCACCTAGCTTGTTGGGAACACAAAGTTTCTTTTCAGTTGCAAACTCCATTCCATACATATATATGGGTAGGTACAAGCTCCAACTCGGTTTTACAGTGAAAACTGCAGGAACTTCAAACCGGCACTAGGAAACAGACTGAGAATGCAGAGAAAAACTGTCTCCTGCAATGCGTTCCCTTGGTGCTAGATGAACGAATGTCTCTCCACTTGCTCAGTTCTGAGAGATTTATGTGAGTGAAAGCCGTACTTCACCTAGCTTATAGGGAACACAAAGTTTCTTTTCAGTTGCAAACTCCATTCCATACATATTTATGGGGAGGTACTAGCTCCAACTCGGTTTTACAGTGAAAACTGCAGGAACTTCAAACCGGCACTAGGAAACAGAGTGAGAAAGCAGAGAAAAAGTGTCTCCTGCAACCCGTTCCCTTGGTCCTACATGAACGAAAGTCTCTGCACTTGCTCAGTTCTGAGAGATAAGTGTGTTTGAAAGCCATCATTCACCTAGCTTTTTGGGAACACAAAGTTTCTTTTAGTTGCAAACTCCATTCCATACATATATATGGGAGGTAATAGCTCCAAATCGGTTTTACAGTGAAAACTGCAGGAACTTCAAACCGGCACTAGGAAACAGACTGAGAAAGCAGAGGAAAATTGTCTCCTGCAACCCGTTCCCTTGGTGCTAGATGAACGAACGTCTCTCCACTTTCTCAGTTCTGAGAGATAAGTGTGAGTGAAAGCCGTCCTTCACCTAGCTTGTTGGGAACACAAAGTTTCTTTTCAGTTGCAAACTCCATTCCATACATATATATGGGTAGGTACTAGCTCCAACTCGGTTTTACAGTGAAAACTGCAGGAAATTCAAACCGGCACTAGGAAACAGACTGAGAATGCAGAGAAAAAGTGTCTCCTTCAACCCTTTCCCTTGGTGCTAGATGAACGAACGTCTCTCCACTTGCTCAGTTCTGAGAGATAAATGTGAGTGAATGCCGTGCTTCAACTAGCTTGTTGGGAACACAAAGTTTCTTTTCAGTTGCAAACTCCATTCCATACATATATATGGGGAGGTACAAGCTCCAACTCGGTTTTACAGTGAAAACTGCAGGAACTTCAAACCGGCACTAGGAAACAGACTGAGAAATCAGAGAAAAAGTGTCTCCTGCAACCCGATCCCTTTGTGCTAGATGAACGAACGTCTCTCCACTTGCTCAGTTCTGAGAGATAAGTGTGTGTGAAAGCCGTCCTTCACCTAGCTTGTTGGGAACACAAAGTTTCTTTTCAGTTGCAAACTCCATTCCATACATATATATGGGGAGGTACAAGCTCCAACTCGGTTTTACAGTGAAAACTGCAGGAACTTCAAACCGGCACTAGGAAACAGACTGAGAAAGCAGAGAAAAAGTGTCTCCTGCAAGGCGTTCCCTTGGTGCTAGATGAACGAACGTCTCTCCACTTGCTCAGTTCTGAGAGATTTATGTGAGTGAAAGCCGTACTTCACCTAGCTTATTGGGAACACAAAGTTTCTTTTCAGTTGCAAACTCCATTCCATACATATTTATGGGGAGGATCTAGCTCCAACTCCGTTTTACAGTGAAAACTGCAGGAACTTCAAAACGGCACTAGGAAACAGACTGAGAAAGCAGAGAAAATGTGTCTCCTGCAACCCGTTCCCTTGGTGCTAGATGAACGAACGTCTCTCCACTTGCTCAGTTCTGAGAGATAAATGTGTGTGAATGCCGTGCTTCACCTAGCTTGTTGGGAACACAAAGTTTCTTTTCAGTTGCAAACTCCATTCCATACATATATATGGGGAGGTACAAGCTCCAACTCGGTTTTACAGTGAAAACTGCAGGAACTTGAAACCGGCACTAGGAAACAGACTGAGAAAGCAGAGAAAAAGTGTCTCCTGCAACCCGTTCCCTTGGTGCTAGATGAACGAACGTCTCTCCACTTGCTCAGTTCTGAGAGATAAGTGTGTGTGAAAGCCGTCCTTCACCTAGCTTGTTGGGAACACAAAGTTTCTTTTCAGTTGCAAACTCCATTCCATACATATATATGGGGAGGTACAAGCTCCAACTCGGTTTTACAGTGAAAACTGCAGGAACTTCAAACCGGCACTAGGAAACAGACTGAGAAAGCAGAGAAAAAGTGTCTCCTGCAACCCGTTCCCTTGGTGCTAGATGAACGAACGTCTCTCCACTTGCTCAGTTCTGAGAGATTTATGTGAGTGAAAGCCGTACTTCACCTAGCTTATTGGGAACACAAAGTTTCTTTTCAGTTGCAAACTCCATTCCATACATATTTATGGGGAGGTACTAGCACCAACTCCGTTTTACAGTGAAAACTGCAGGAACTTCAAACCGGCACTAGGAAACAGACTGAGAAAGCAGAGGAATAGTGTCTCCTGCAACCCGTTCCCTTGGTCCTAGATGAACGAACGTCTCTCCACTTGCTCAGTTCTGAGAGATAAGTGTGTGTGAAAGCCTTCCTTCACCTAGCTTGTTGGGAACACAAAGTTTCTTTTCAGTTGCAAACTCCATTCCATACATATATATGGGGAGGTAATAGCTCCAAATCGGTTTTACAGTGAAAACTGCAGGAACTTCAAACCGGCACTAGGAAACAGACTTAGAAAGCAGAGAAAAATTTTCTCCTGCAACCCGTTCCCTTGGTGCTAGATGAACGAACGTCTCTCCACTTGCTTAGTTCTGAGAGATAAGTGTGTGTGAAAGCCGTCCTTCACCTAGCTTGTTGGGAACACAAAGATTGTTTTCAGTTGCAAACTCCATTCCATACATATATATGGGGAGGTAGAAGCTCCACCTCGGTTTTACAGTGAAAACTGCAGGAACTTCAAACCGGCACTAGGAAACAGACTGAGAAAACAGAGGAAAAGTGTCTCCTGCAACCCGTTCCCTTGGTGCTAGATGAACGAACGTCTCTCCACTTTCTCAGTTCTGAGAGATAAGTGTGAGTGAAAGCCGTCGTTCACCTAGCTTGTAGGGAACACAAAGTTTCTTTTCAGTTTCAAACTCCATTCCATACATATATATGGGGAGGTACAAGCTCCAACTCGGTTTTACAGTGAAAACTGCAGGAACTTCAAACCGGCACTAGGAAACAGACTGAGAAAGCGGAGAAAAAGTGTCTCCTGCAATGCGTTCCCTTGGTGCTAGATGAACGAACGTCTCTCCACTTGCTCAGTTCAAAGAGATTTATGTGAGTGAAAGCCGTACTTCACCTAGCTTATTGGGAACACAAAGTTACTTTTCAGTTGCAAACTCCATTCCATACATATATATGGGGAGGTACTAGCTCCAAATCCGTTTTACAGTGAAAACTGCAGGAACTTCAAACCGGCACTAGGAAACAGACTGAGAAAGCAGAGAAAAAGTGTCTCCTGCAACCCGTTCCCTTGGTGCTAGATGAACGAACGTCTTTCCACTTGCTCAGATCTGAGAGATACGTGTGTGTGAATGCCGTGCTTCACCTAGGTTGTTGGGAACACAAAGTTTCTTTTCAGTTGCAAACTCCATTCCATACATATATATGGGAGGTAATAGCTCCAAATCGGTTTTACAGTGAAAACTGCAGGAACTTCAAACCGGCACTAGGAAACAGACTGAGAAAGCAGAGGAAAAGTGTCTCCTGCAACCCGTTCCCTTGGTGCTAGATGAACGAACGTCTCTCCACTTTCTCAGTTCTGAGAGATAAGTGTGAGTGAAAGCCGTCCTTCACCTATCTTGTTGGGAACACAAAGTTTCTTTTCAGTTGCAAACTCCATTCCATACATATATATGGGGAGGTACTAGCTCCAACTCGGTTTTACAGTGAAAACTGCAGGAAATTCAAACCGGCACTAGGAAACAGACTGAGAATGCAGAGAAAAAGTGTCTCCTTCAACCCTTTCCCTTGGTGCTAGATGAACGAACGTCTCTCCACTTGCTCAGTTCTGAGATATAAATGTGTGTGAATGCCGTGCTTCAACTAGCTTGTTGGGAACACAAAGTTTCTTTTCAGTTGCAAACTCCATTCCATACATATATATGGGGAGGTACGAGCTCCAACTCGGTTTTACAGTGAAAACTGCAGGAACTTCAAACCGGCACTAGGAAACAGACTGAGAAATCAGAGAAAAAGTGTCTCCTGCAACCCGATCCCTTGGTGCTAGATGAACGAACGTCTCTCCACTTGCTCAGTTCTGAGAGATAAGTGTGTGTGAAAGCCGTCCTTCACCTAGCTTGTTGGGAACACAAAGTTTCTTTTCAGTTGCAAACTCCATTCCATACATATATATGGGGAGGTACAAGCTCCAACTCGGTTTTACAGTGAAAACTGCAGGAACTTCAAACCGGCACTAGGAAACAGACTGAGAAAGCAGAGAAAAAGTGTCTCCTGCAAGGCGTTCCCTTGGTGCTAGATGAACGAACGTCTCTCCACTTGCTCAGTTCTGAGAGATTTATGTGAGTGAAAGCCGTACTTCACCTAGCTTATTGGGAACACAAAGTTTCTTTTCAGTTGCAAACTCCATTCCATACATATTTATGGGGAGGATCTAGCTCCAACTCCGTTTTACAGTGAAAACTGCAGGAACTTCAAAACGGCACTAGGAAACAGACTGAGAAAGCAGAGAAAAAGTGTCTCCTGCAACCCGTTCCCTTGGTGCTAGATGAACGAACGTCTCTCCACTTGCTCAGTTCTGAGAGATAAATGTGTGTGAATGCCGTGCTTCACCTAGCTTGTTGGGAACACAAAGTTTCTTTTCAGTTGCAAACTCCATTCCATACATATATATGGGGAGGTACAAGCTCCAACTCGGTTTTACAGTGAAAACTGCAGGAACTTGAAACCGGCACTAGGAAACAGACTGAGAAAGCAGAGAAAAAGTGTCTCCTGCAACCCGTTCCCTTGGTGCTAGATGAACGAACGTCTCTCCACTTGCTCAGTTCTGAGAGATAAGTGTGTGTGAAAGCCGTCCTTCACCTAGCTTGTTGGGAACACAAAGTTTCTTTTCAGTTGCAAACTCCATTCCATACATATATATGGGGAGGTAATAGCTCCAACTCGGTTTTACAGTGAAAACTGCAGGAACTTCAAACCGGCACTAGGAAACAGACTGAGAAAGCAGAGAAAAAGTGTCTCCTGCAACCCGTTCCCTTGGTGCTAGATGAACGAACGTCTCTCCACTTGCTCAGTTCTGAGAGATTTATGTGAGTGAAAGCCGTACTTCACCTAGCTTATTGGGAACACAAAGTTTCTTTTCAGTTGCAAACTCCATTCCATACATATTTATGGGGAGGTACTAGCTCCAACTCCGTTTTACAGTGAAAACTGCAGGAACTTCAAACCGGCACTAGGAAACAGACTGAGAAAGCAGAGGAAAAGTGTCTCCTGCAACCCGTTCCCTTGGTCCTAGATGAACGAACGTCTCTCCACTTGCTCAGTTCTGAGAGATAAGTGTGTGTGAAAGCCTTCCTTCACCTAGCTTGTTGGGAACACAAAGTTTCTTTTCAGTTGCAAACTCCATTCCATACATATATATGGGGAGGTAATAGCTCCAAATCGGTTTTACAGTGAAAACTGCAGGAACTTCAAACCGGCACTAGGAAACAGACTTAGAAAGCAGAGAAAAATTTTCTCCTGCAACCCGTTCCCTTGGTGCTAGATGAACGAACGTCTCTCCACTTGCTCAGTTCTGAGAGATAAGTGTGTGTGAAAGCCGTCCTTCACCTAGCTTGTTGGGAACACAAATATTGTTTTCAGTTGCAAACTCCATTCCATACATATATATGGGGAGGTAGAAGCTCCACCTCGGTTTTACAGTGAAAACTGCAGGAACTTCAAACCGGCACTAGGAAACAGACTGAGAAAACAGAGGAAAAGTGTCTCCTGCAACCCGTTCCCTTGGTGCTAGATGAACGAACGTCTCTCCACTTTCTCAGTTCTGAGAGATAAGTGTGAGTGAAAGCCGTCGTTCACCTAGCTTGTAGGGAACACAAAGTTTCTTTTCAGTTTCAAACTCCATTCCATACATATATATGGGGAGGTACAAGCTCCAACTCGGTTTTACAGTGAAAACTGCAGGAACTTCAAACCGGCACTAGGAAACAGACTGAGAAACGGAGAAAAAGTGTCTCCTGCAATGCGTTCCCTTGGTGCTAGATGAACGAACGTCTCTCCACTTGCTCAGTTCTGAGAGATTTATGTGAGTGAAAGCCGTACTTCACCTAGCTTATTGGGAACACAAAGTTCCTTTTCAGTTGCAAACTCCATTCCATACATATATATGGGGAGGTACTAGCTCCAAATCCGTTTTACAGTGAAAACTGCAGGAACTTCAAACCGGCACTAGGAAACAGACTGAGAAAGCAGAGAAAAAGTGTCTCCTGCAACCCGTTCCCTTGGTGCTAGATGAACGAACGTCTATCCACTTGCTCAGATCTGGGAGATACGTGTGTGTGAATGCCGTGCTTCACCTAGGTTGTTGGGAACACAAAGTTTCTTTTCAGTTGCAAACTCCATTCCATACATATATATGGGGAGGTACAAGCTCCAAATCGCTTTTACAGTGAAAACTGCAGGAACTTCAAACCGGCACTAGGAAACAGACTGAGAAAGAAGAGAAAAAGTGTCTCCTGCAATGCGTTCCATTGGTGCTAGATGAACGAACGTCTCTCCACTTGCTCAGTTCTGAGAGATTTATGTGAGTGAAAGCCGTACTTCACCTAGCTTATTGGGAACACAAAGTTTCTTTTCAGTTGCAAACTCCATTCCATACATATTTATGGGGAGGTACTAGCTCCAACTCCGTTTTACAGTGAAAACTGCAGGAACTTCAAACCGGCACTAGGAAACAGACTGAGAAAGCAGAGGAAAAGTGTCTCCTGCAACCCGTTCCCTTGGTCCTAGATGAACGAACGTCTCTCCACTTGCTCAGTTCTGAGAGATAAGTGTGTGTGAAAGCCTTCCTTCACCTAGCTTGTTGGGAACACAAAGTTTCTTTTCAGTTGCAAACTCCATTCCATACATATATATGGGGAGGTAATAGCTCCAAATCGGTTTTACAGTGAAAACTGCAGGAACTTCAAACCGGCACTAGGAAACAGACTTAGAAAGCAGAGAAAAATTTTCTCCTGCAACCCGTTCCCTTGGTGCTAGATGAACGAACGTCTCTCCACTTGCTCAGTTCTGAGAGATAAGTGTGTGTGAAAGCCGTCCTTCACCTAGCTTGTTGGGAACACAAAGATTGTTTTCAGTTGCAAACTCCATTCCATACATATATATGGGGAGGTAGAAGCTCCACCTCGGTTTTACAGTGAAAACTGCAGGAACTTCAAACCGGCACTAGGAAACAGACTGAGAAAACAGAGGAAAAGTGTCTCCTGCAACCCGTTCCCTTGGTGCTAGATGAACGAACGTCTCTCCACTTGCTCAGTTCTGAGAGATTTATGTGAGTGAAAGCCGTACTTCACCTAGCTTATTGGGAACACAAAGTTACTTTTCAGTTGCAAACTCCATTCCATACATATATATGGGGAGGTACTAGCTCCAAATCCGTTTTACAGTGAAAACTGCAGGAACTTCAAACCGGCACTAGGAAACAGACTGAGAATGCAGAGAAAAAGTGTCTCCTGCAACCCGTTCCCTTGGTGCTAGATGAACGAACGTCTATCCACTTGCTCAGATCTGAGAGATACGTGTGTGTGAATGCCGTGCTTCACCTAGGTTGTTGGGAACACAAAGTTTCTTTTCAGTTGCAAACTCCATTCCATACATATATATGGGGAGGTACAAGCTCCAAATCGCTTTTACAGTGAAAACTGCAGGAACTTCAAACCGGCACTAGGAAACAGACTGAGAAAGAAGAGAAAAAGTGTCTCCTGCAATGCGTTCCCTTGGTGCTAGATGAACGAACGTCTCTCCACTTGCTCAGTTCTGAGAGATTTATGTGAGTGAAAGCCGTACTTCACCTAGCTTATTGGGAACACAAAGTTTCTTTTCAGTTGCAAACTCCATTCCATACATATTTATGGGGAGGTACTAGCTCCAACTCCGTTTTACAGTGAAAACTGCAGGAACTTCAAACCGGCACTAGGAAACAGACTGAGAAAACAGAGGAAAAGTGTCTCCTGCAACCCGTTCCTTTGGTCTTAGATGAACGAACGTCTCTCCACTTGCTCAGTTCTGAGAGATAAGTGTGTGTGAAAGCCTTCCTTCACCTAGCTTGTTGGGAACACAAAGTTTCTTTTCAGTTTCAAACTCCATTCCATACATATATATGGGGAGGTAATAGCTACAAATCGGTTTTACAGTGAAAACTGCAGGAACTTCAAACCGGCACTAGGAAACCGACTGAGAAAGCAGAGAAAAACTTTCTCCTGCAAACCGTTCCCTTGGTGCTAGATGAACGAACGTCTCTCCACTTGCTCAGTTCTGAGAGATAATTGTGTGTGAATGCCGTCCTTCACCTAGCTTGTTGGGAACACAAAGATTCTTTTCAGTTGCAAACTCCATTCCATACATATATATGGGGAGGTAGAAGCTCCACCTCGGTTTTACAGTGAAAACTGCAGGAACTTCAAACCGGCACTAGGAAACAGACTGAGAAAGCAGAGGAAAAGTGTCTCCTGCAACCCGTTCCCTTGGTGCTAGATGAACGAACGTCTCTCCACTTTCTCAGTTCTGAGATATAAGCGTGAGTGAAAGCCTTCCTTCACCTAGCTTGTTGGGAACACAAAGTTTCTTTTCAGTTGCAAACTCCATTCCATACATATATATGTGGAGGTACAAGCTCCAAATCGGTTTGACAGTGAAAACTGCAGGAATTTCTAACAGGCACTAGGAAACAGACTGAGAAAGCAGAGAAAAAGTGTCTCCTGCATCCCGTTCCCTTGGTGCTAGATGAACGAACGTCTCTACACTTGCTCAGTTCTGAGAGATAAGTGTGTGTGAAAGCCGTCCTTCACCTAGCTTGTTGGGAACACAAAGTTTCTTTTCAGTTGCAAAATCCAAGCCATACGTATATATGGGGAGGTACTAGCTCCAACACGGTTTTACAGTGTAAACTGCAGGAACTTCAAACCGGCACTAGGAAACAGACTGAGAATGCAGAGAAAGAGTGTCTCCTGCAACCCGTTCCCTTGGTGCTAGATGAACGAACGTCTCTCCACTTTCTCAGTTCTGAGAGATAAGTGTGTGTGAAAGCCGTCCTTCACCTAGCTTGTTGGGAACACAAATTTCTTTTCAGTTGCAAACACCATTCCATAAATATATATGGGGAGGTAAAAGCTCCAAATCGGTTTTCCAGTGAAAACTGCAAGAAATTCAAACCGGCACTAGGAAACCGCCTGAGAAAGCAGAGAATATGTGTCTCCTGCAACCCGTTCCCTTGGTGCTAGATGAACGAACGTCTCTCCACTTGCTCAGTTCTGAGAGATAAGTGTGTGTGAAAGCCGTCCTTCACCTAGCTTGTTGGGAACACAAAGTTACTTTTCAGTTGCAAACTCCATTCCATACATACATATGGGTATGTACAAGCTCCAACTCGGTTTGGCAATGAAAACTGCAGGAACTTCAAACCGGCACTAGGAAACAGACTGAGAAAGCAGAGAAAAAGTGTCTCCTGCAACCCGTTCCCTTGGTGCTAGATGAACGAACGTCTATCCACTTGCTCAGATCTGAGAGATAAGTGTGTGTGAATGCCGTGCTTCACCTAGCTTGTTGGGAACACAAAGTTTCTTTTCAGTTGCAAACTCCATTCCATACATATATATGGGGAGGTACAAGCTCCAACTCGGTTTTACAGTGAAAACTGCAGGAACTTCAAACCGGCACTAGGAAACAGACTGAGAAAGCAGAGAAAAAGTGTCTCCTGCAACCCGTTCCCTTGGTGCTAGATGAACGAACGTCTATCCACTTGCTCAGATCTGAGAGATAAGTGTGTGTGAATGCCGTGCTTCACCTAGCTTGTTGGGAACACAAAGTTTCTCTTCAGTTGCAAACTCCATTCCATACATATATATGGGGAGGTACAAGCTCCAACTCGGTTTTACAGTGAAAACTGCAGGAACTTCAAACCGGCAATAGGAAACAGACTGAGAAAGCAGAGAAAAAGTGTCTCCTGCAATGCGTTCCCTTGGTGCTAGATGAACGAACGTCTCTCCACTTGCTCAGTTCTGAGAGATAATTGTGTGTGAATGCCGTCCTTCACCTAGCTTGTTGGGAACACAAAGATTCTTTTCTGTTGCAAACTCCATTCCATACATATATATGGGGAGGTAGAAGCTCCACCTCGGTTTTACAGTGAAAACTGCAGGAACTTCAAACCGGCACTAGGAAACAGACTGAGAAAGCAGAGGAAAAGTGTCTCCTGCAACCCGTTCCCTTGGTGCTAGATGAACGAACGTCTCTCCACTTTCTCAGTTCTGAGAGATAAGTGTGAGTGAAAGCCGTCCTTCACATAGCTTGTTGGGAACACAAAGTTTCTTTTCAGTTGCAAACTCCATTCCATACATATATATGTGGAGGTACAACCTCCAAATCTGTTTGACAGTGAAAACTGCAGGAATTTCAAACCGGCACTAGGAAACAGACTGAGAAAGCAGAGAAAAAGTGTCTCCTGCAACCCGTTCCCTTGGTGCTAGATGAACGAACGTCTCTCCACTTGCTCATTTCTGAGAGATTAGTGTGTGTGAAAGACGTCCTTCACCTAGCTTGTTGGGAACACAAAGATTGTTTTCAGTTGCAAACTCCATTCCATACATATATATGGGGAGGTAGAACCTCCAACTCGGTTTTACAGTGAAAACTGCAGGAACTTCAAACCGGCACTAGGAAACAGACTGAGAAAGCAGAGAAAAAGTGTCTCCTGCAACCCGTTCCCTTGGTGCTAGATGAACGAACGTCTCTCCACTTTCTCAGTTCTGAGAGATAAGTGTGAGTGAAAGCCGTCCTTCACCTAGCTTGTTGGGAACACAAAGTTTCTTTTCAGTTGCAAACTCCATTCCATACATATATATGTGGAGGTACAAGCTCCAAATCGGTTTGACAGTGAAAACTGCAGGAACTTCAAACAGGCACTAGGAAACAGACTGAGAAAGCAGAGAAAAAGTGTCTCCTGCAACCCGTTCCCTTGGTGCTAGATGAACGAACGTCTCTACACTTGCTCAGTTCTGAGAGATAAGTGTGTGTGAAAGCCGTCCTTCACCTAGCTTGTTGGGAACACAAAGTTTCTTTTCAGTTGCAAACTCCATTCCATACATATATATGGGGAGGTACTAGCTCCAACTCGGTTTCACAGTGTAAACTGCAGGAACTTCAAACCGGCACTAGGAAACAGACTGAGAATGCAGAGAAAGAGTGTCTCCTGCAACCCGTTCCCATGGTGCTAGATGAACGAACGTCTCTCCACTTGCTCAGTTCTGAGAGATAAGTGTGTGTGAAAGCCGTCCTTCACCTAGCTTGTTGGGAACACAAATTTCTTTTCAGTTGCAAACACCATTCCATAAATATATATGGGGTGGTAAAAGCTCCAACTCGGTTTTCCAGTGAAAACTGGAAGAACTTCAAACCGGCACTAGGAAACAGCCTGAGAAAGCAGAGAAAATGTGTCTCCTGCAACCCGTTCCCTTGGTGCTAGATGAACGAACGTCTCTCCACTTGCTCAGTTCTGAGAGATAAGTGTGTGTGAAAGCCGTCCTTCACCTAGCTTGTTGGGAACACAAAGTTACTTTTCAGTTTCAAACTCCATTCCATAGATACATATGGGGATGTACAAGCTCCAACTCGGTTTGGCAATGAAAACTGCAGGAACTTCAAACCGGCACTAGGAAAGAGACTGAGAAAGCAGAGAAAAAGTGTCTCCTGCAACCCGTTCCCTTGGTGCTAGATGAACGAACGTCTATCCACTTGCTCAGATCTGAGAGATAAGTGTGTGTGAAAGCCATTTTCACCTAGCTTGTTGGGAACACAAAGTTACTTTTCAGTTGCAAACTCCATTCCATACATACATATGGGGATGTACAAGCTCCAAATCTGTTTGGCAATGAAAACTGCAGGAATTTCAAACCGGCACTAGGAAACAGACTGAGAAAGCAGAGAAAAAGTGTCTCCTGCAACCCGTTCCCTTGGTGCTAGATGAACGAACGTCTATCCACTTGCTCAGATCTGAGAGATAAGTGTGTGTGAATGCCGTGCTTCACCTAGCTTGTTGGGAACACAAAGTTTCTTTTCAGTTGCAAACTCCATTCCATACATATATATGGGGAGGTACAAGCTCCAACTCGGTTTTACAGTGAAAACTGCAGGAACTTCAAACCGGCACTAGGAAACAGACTGAGAAAGCAGAGAAAAAGTGTCTCCTGCAATGCGTTCCCTTGCTGCTAGATGAACGAACGTCTCTCCACTTGCTGAGTTCTGAGAGATTTATGTGAGTGAAAGCCGTACTTCACCTAGCTTATTGGGAACACAAAGTTTCTTTTCAGTTGCAAACTCCATTCCATACATATTTATGGGGAGGTACAAGCTCCAACTCCGTTTTACAGTGAAAACTGCAGGAACTTCAAACCGGCACTAGGAAACAGACTGAGAAAGCAGAGGATAAGTGTCTCCTGCAACCCGTTCCCTTGGTCCTAGATGAACGAACGTCTCTCCACTTGCTCAGTTCTGAGAGATAAGTGTGTGTGAAAGCCTTCCTTCACCTAGCTTGTTGGGAACACAAAGTTTCTTTTCATTTGCAAACTCCATTCCATACATATATATGGGGAGGTAATAGCTCCAAATCGGTTTTACAGTGAAAACTGCAGGAACTTCAAACAGGCACTAGGAAACAGACTGAGAAAGCAGAGAAAAATTTTCTCCTGCAAACCGTTCCCTTGGTGCTAGATGAACGAACGTCTCTCCACTTGCTCAGTTCTGAGAGGTAATTGTGTGTGAATGCGTCCTTCACCTAGCTTGTTGGGAACACAAAGATTCTTTTCAGTTGCAAACTCCATTCCATACATATATATGGGGAGGTAGAAGCTCCACCTCGGTTTTACAGTGAAAACTGCAGGAACTTCAAACCGGCACTAGGAAACAGACTGAGAAAGCAGAGGAAAAGTGTCTCCTGCAACCCGTTCCCTTGGTGCTAGATGAACGAACGTCTCTCCACTTTCTCAGTTCTGAGAGATAAGTGTGAGTGAAAGCCGTCCTTCACATAGCTTGTTGGGAACACAAAGTTTCTTTTCAGTTGCAAACTCCATTCCATACATATATATGTGGAGGTACAAACTCCAAATCTGTTTGACAGTGAAAACTGCAGGAATTTCAAACAGGCACTAGGAAACAGACTGAGAAAGCAGAGAAAAAGTGTCTCCTGCAACCCGTTCCCTTGGTGCTAGATGAACGAACGTCTCTCCACTTGCTCAGTTCTGAGAGATTAGTGTGTGTGAAAGCCGTCCTTCACCTAGCTTGTTGGGAACACAAAGATTGTTTTCAGTTGCAAACTCCATTCCATACATATATATGGGGAGGTAGAATCTCCACCTCGGTTTTACAGTGAAAAATGCAGGAACTTCAAACCGACACTAGGAAACAGACTGAGAAAGCAGAGGAAAAGTGTCTCCTGCAACCCGTTCCCTTGGTGCTAGATGAACGAACGTCTCTCCACTTTCTCAGTTCTGAGAGATAAGTGTGAGTGAAAGCCGTCCTTCACCTAGCTTGTTGGGAACACAAAGTTTCTTTTCAGTTGCAAACTCCATTCCATACATATATATGTGGAGGTACAAGCTCCAAATCGGTTTGACAGTGAAAACTGCAGGAATTTCAAACAGGCACTAGGAAACAGACTGAGAAAGCAGAGAAAAAGTGTCTCCTGCAACCCGTTCCCTTGGTGCTAGATGAACGAACGTCTCTACACTTGCTCAGTTCTGAGAGATAAGTGTGTGTGAAAGCCGTCCTTCACCTAGCTTGTTGGGAACACAAAGTTTCTTTTCAGTTGCAAACTCCATTCCATACATATATATGTGGAGGTACTAGCTCCAACTCGGTTTTACAGTGTAAACTGCAGGAACTTCAAACCGGCACTAGGAAACAGACTGAGAATGCAGAGAAAGAGTGTCTCCTGCAACCCGTTCCCTTGGTGCTAGATGAATGAACGTCTCTCCACTTGCTCAGTTCTGAGAGATAAGTGTGTGTGAAAGCCGTCCTTCACCTAGCTTGTTGGGAACACAAATTTCTTTTCAGTTGCAAACACCATTCCATAAATATATATGGGGAGGTAAAAGCTCCAACTCGGTTTTCCAGTGAAAACTGCAAGAACTTCAAACCGGCACTAGGAAACAGCCTGAGAAAGCAGAGAAAATGTGTCTCCTGCAACCCGTTCCCTTGGTGCTAGATGAACGAACGTCTCTCCACTTGCTCAGTTCTGAGAGATAAGTGTGTGTGAAAGCCGTCCTTCACCTAGCTTGTTGGGAACACAAAGTTACTTTTCAGTTGCAAACCCCATTCCATACATACATATGGGGATGTACAAGCTCCAACTCGGTTTGGCAATGAAAACTGCAGGAACTTCAAACCGGCACTTGGAAACAGACTGAGAAAGCAGAGAAAAAGTGTCTCCTGCAACCCGTTCCCTTGGTGCTAGATGAACGAACGTCTATCCACTTGCTCAGATCTGAGAGATAATTGTGTGTGAATGCCGTGCTTCACCTAGCTTGTTGGGAACACAAAGTTTCTTTTCAGTTGCAAACTCCATTCCATACATATATATGGGGAGGTACAAGCTCCAACTCGGTTTTACAGTGAAAACTGCAGGAACTTCAAACAGGCACTAGGAAACAGACTGAGAAAGCAGAGAAAAATTTTCTCCTGCAAACCGTTCCCTTTGTGCAAGATGAACGAACGTCTCTCCACTTGCTCAGTTCTGAGAGATAATTGTGTGTGAATGCCGTCCTTCACCTAGCTTGTTGGGAACACAAAGATTCTTTTCTGTTGCAAACTCCATTCCATACATATATATGGGGAGGTAGAAACTCCACCTCGGTTTTACAGTGAAAACTGCAGGAACTTCAAACCGGCACTAGGAAACAGACTGAGAAAGCAGAGGAAAAGTGTCTCCTGCAACCCGTTCCCTTGGTGCTAGATGAACGAACGTCTCTCCACTTTCTCAGTTCTGAGAGATAAGTGTGAGTGAAAGCCGTCCTTCACATAGCTTGTTGGGAACACAAAGTTTCTTTTCAGTTGCAAACTCCATTCCATACATATATATGTGGAGGTACAACCTCCAAATCTGTTTGACAGTGAAAACTGCCGGAATTTCAAACCGGCACTAGGAAACAGACTGAGAAAGCAGAGAAAAACTGTCTCCTGCAACCCGTTCCCTTGGTGCTAGATGAACGAACGTCTCTACACTTGCTCAGTTCTGAGAGATAAGTGTGTGTGAAAGCCGTCCTTCACCTAGCTTGTTGGGAACACAAAGTTCTTTTCAGTTGCAAACTCCATTCCATACATATATATGGGGAGGTACTAGCTCCAACTCGGTTTCACAGTGTAAACTGCAGGAACTTCAAACCGGCACTAGGAAACAGACTGAGAATGCAGAGAAAGAGTGTCTCCTGCAACCCGTTCCCATGGTGCTAGATGAACGAACGTCTCTCCACTTGCTCAGTTCTGAGAGATAAGTGTGTGTGAAAGCCGTCCTTCACCTAGCTTGTTGGGAACACAAATTTCTTTTCAGTTGCAAACACCATTCCATAAATATATATGGGGAGGTAAAAGCTCCAACTCGGTTTTCCAGTGAAAACTGGAAGAACTTCAAACCGGCACTAGGAAACAGCCTGAGAAAGCAGAGAAAATGTGTCTCCTGCAACCCGTTCCCTTGGTGCTAGATGAACGAACGTCTCTCCACTTGCTCAGTTCTGAGAGATAAGTGTGTGTGAAAGCCGTCCTTCACCTAGATTGTTGGGAACACAAAGTTACTTTTCAGTTGCAAACTCCATTCCATACATACATATGGGGATGTACAAGCTCCAACTCTGTTTGGCAATGAAAACTGCAGGAACTTCAAACCGGCACTAGGAAACAGACTGAGAAAGCAGAGAAAAAGTGTCTCCTGCAACCCGTTCCCTTGGTGCTAGATGAACGAACGTCTCTCCACTTGCTCAGTTCTGAGAGATAAGTGTGTGTGAAAGCCGTCCTTCACCTAGCTTGTTGGGAACACAAAGTTACTTTTCAGTTGCAAACTCCATTCCATACATACATATGGGGATGTACAAGCTCCAAATCGGTTTGGCAATGAAAACTGCAGGAACTTCAAACCGGCACTAGGAAACAGACTGAGAAAGCAGAGAAAAAGTGTCTCCTGCAAACCGTTCCCTATGTGCTAGATGAACGAACGTCTATCCACTTGCTCAGATCTGAGAGATAAGTGTGTGTGAATCCCGTGCTTCACCTAGCTTGTTGGGAACACAAAGTTTCTTTTCAGTTGCAAACTCCATTCCATACATATATATGGGGAGGTACAAGCTCCAACTCGGTTTTACAGTGAAAACTGCAGGAACTTCAAACCGGCACTAGGAAACAGACTGAGAAAGCAGAGAAAAAGTGTCTCCTGCAATGCGTTCCCTTGGTGCTAGATGAACGAACGTCTCTCCACTTGCTGAGTTCTGAGAGATTTATGTGAGTGAAAGCCGTACTTCACCTAGCTTATTGGTAACACAAAGTTTCTTTTCAGTTGCAAACTCCATTCCATACATATTTATGGGGAGGTACTAGCTCCAACTCCGTTTTACAGTGAAAACTGCAGGAAATTCAAACCGGCACTAGGAAACAGACTGAGAAAGCAGAGGAAAAGTGTCTCCTGCAACCCGTTCCCTTGGTCCTAGATGAACGAACGTCTCTCCACTTGCTCAGTTCTGAGAGATAAGTGTGTGTGAAAGCCTTCCTTCACCTAGCTTGTTGGGAACACAAAGTTTCTTTTCAGTTGCAAACTCCATTCCATACATATATATGGGGAGGTAATAGCTCCAAATCGGTTTTACAGTGAAAACTGCAGGAACTTCAAACAGGCACTAGGAAACAGACTGAGAAAGCAGAGAAAAATTTTCTCCTGCAAACCGTTCCCTTGGTGCTAGATGAACGAACGTCTCTCCACTTGCTCAGTTCTGAGAGGTAATTGTGTGTGAATGCGTCCTTCACCTAGCTTGTTGGGAACACAAAGATTCTTTTCAGTTGCAAACTCCATTCCATACATATATATGAGGAGGTAGAAGCTCCACCTCGGTTTTACAGTGAAAACTGCAGGAACTTCAAACCGGCACTAGGAAACAGACTGAGAAAGCAGAGGAAAAGTGTCTCCTGCAACCCGTTCCCTTGGTGCCAGATGAACGAACGTCTCTCCACTTTCTCAGTTCTGAGAGATAAGTGTGAGTGAAAGCCGTCCTTCACATAGCTTGTTGGGAACACAAAGTTTCTTTTCAGTTGCAAACTCCATTCCATACATATATATGTGGAGGTACAACCTCCAAATCTGTTTGACAGTGAAAACTGCAGGAATTTCAAACAGGCACTAGGAAACAGACTGAGAAAGCAGAGAAAAAGTGTCTCCTGCAACCCGTTCCCTTGGTGCTAGATGAACGAACGTCTCTCCACTTGCTCAGTTCTGAGAGATAAGTGTGTGTGAAAGCCGCTCTTCACCTAGCTTGTTGGGAACACAAAGATTGTTTTCAGTTGCAAACTCCATTCCATACATATATATGGGGAGGTAGAAGCTCCACCTCGGTTTTACAGTGAAAACTGCAGGAACTTCAAACCGGCACTAGGAAACAGACTGAGAAAGCAGAGGAAAAGTGTCTCCTGCAACCCGTTCCCTTGGTGCTAGATGAACGAACGTCTCTCCACTTTCTCAGTTCTGAGAGATAAGTGTGAGTGAAAGCCGTCCTTCACCTAGCTTGTTGGGAACAGAAAGTTTCTTTTCAGTTGCAAACTCCATTCCATACATATATATGTGGAGGTACAAGCTCCAAATCGGTTTGATAGTGAAAACTGCAGGAATTTCAAACAGGCACTAGGAAACAGACTGAGAAAGCAGAGAAAAAGTGTCTCCTGCAACCCGTTCCCTTGGTGCTAGATGAACGAACGTCTCTACACTTGCTCAGTTCTGAGAGATAAGTGTGTGTGAAAGCCGTCCTTCACCTATCTTGTTGGGAACACAAAGTTTCTTTTCAGTTGCAAACTCCATTCCATACATATATATGTGGAGGTACTAGCTCCAACTCGGTTTTAGAGTGTAAACTGCAGGAACTTCAAACCGGCACTAGGAAACAGACTGAGAATGCAGAGAAAGAGTGTCTCCTGCAACCCGTTCCCTTGGTGCTAGATGAATGAACGTCTCTCCACTTGCTCAGTTCAGAGAGATAAGTGTGTGTGAAAGCGGTCCTTCACCTAGCTTGTTGGGAACACAAATTTCTTTTCAGTTGCAAACACCATTCCATAAATATATATGGGGAGGTAAAAGCTCCAACTCGGTTTTCCAGTGAAAACTGCAAGAACTTCAAACCGGCACTAGGAAACAGCCTGAGAAAGCAGAGAAAATGTGTCTTCTGCAACCCGTTCCCTTGGTGCTAGATGAACGAACGTCTCTCCACTTGCTCAGTTCTGAGAGATATGTGTGTGTGAAAGCCGTCCTTCACCTAGCTTGTTGGGAACACAAAGTTACTTTTCAGTTGCAAACTCCATTCCATACATACATATGGGGATGTACAAGCTCCAACTCTGTTTGGCAATGAAAACTGCAGAAACTTCAAACCGGCACTAGGAAACAGACTGAGAAAGCAGAGAAAAAGTGTCTCCTGCAACCCGTTCCCTTGGTGCTAGATGAACGAACGTCTATCCACTTGCTCAGATCTGAGAGATAAGTGTGTGTGAATGCCGTGCTTCACCTAGCTTGTTGGGAACACAAAGTTTCTTTTCAGTTGCAAACTCCATTCCATACATATATATGGGGAGGTACAAGCTCCAACTCGGTTTTACAGTGAAAACTGCAGGAACTTCAAACCGGCACTAGGAAACAGACTGAGAAAGCAGAGAAAAAGTGTCTCCTGCAATGCGTTCCCTTGGTGCTAGATGAACGAACCTCTCTCCACTTGCTCAGTTCTGAGAGATTTATGTGAGTGAAAGCCGTACTTCACCTAGCTTATTGGGAACACAAAGTTTCTTTTCAGTTGCAAACTCCATTCCATACATATTTATAGGGAGGTAATAGCTCCAAATCCGTTTTACAGTGAAAACTGCAGGAACTTCAAACAGGCACTAGGAAACAGACTGAGAAAACAGAGAAAAATTTTCTCCTGCAAACCGTTCCCTTGGTGCTAGATGAACGAACGTCTCTCCACTTGCTCAGTTCTGAGAGATAAGTGTGTGTGAAAGCCGTCCTTCACCTAGCTTGTTGGGAACACAAAGATTCTTTTCAGTTGCAAACTCCATTCCATACATATATATATCGGGAGGTAGAAGCTCCACCTCGGTTTTACAGTGAAAACTGCAGGAACATCAAACCGGCACTAGGAAACAGACTGAGAAAGCCGAGGAAAAGTGTCTCCTGCAACCCGTTCCCTTGGTGCTTGATGAACGAACGTCTCTCCACTTTCTCAGTTTTGAGAGATAAGTGTGAGTGAAAGCCGTCCTTCACCTAGCTTGTTGGGAACACAAAGTTTCTTTTCAGTTGCAAACTCCATTCCATACATATATATGTGGAGGTACAACCTCCAAATCTGTTTCACAGTGAAAACTGCAGGAATTTCAAACAGGCACTAGGAAACAGACTGACAAAGCAGAGAAAAAGTGTCTCCTGCAACCCGTTCCCTTGGTGCTAGATGAACGAACGTCTCTCCACTTTCTCAGTTCTGAGAGATTAGTGTGTGTGAAAGCCGTCCTTCACCTAGCTTGTTGGGAACACAAAGTTTTTTTCAGTTGCAAACTCCATTCCATACATATATATGGGGAGGTACTAGCTCCAACTCGGTTTTACAGTGAAATCTGCAGGAACTTCAAACCGGCACTAGGAAACATACTGAGAAAGCAGAGAAAAAGTTTCTCCTGCAAACCGTTCCCTTCGTGCTAGATGAACGAACGTCTCTCCACTTGCTCAGTTATGAGAGATAAGTGTGTGTGAAAGCCGTCCTTCACCTAGCTTGTTGGGAACACAAAGATTCTTTTCAGTTGCAAACTCCATTCCATACATATATATGGGGAGGTAGAAGCTCCACCTCGGTTTTACAGTGAAAACTGCAGGAACTTCAAACCGGCACTAGGAAACAGACTGAGAAAGCAGAGGAATAGTGTCTCCTGCAACCCGTTCCCTTGGTGCTAGATGAACGAACGTCTCTCCACTTTCTCAGTTCTGAGAGATAAGTGTGAGTGAAAGCCGTCCTTCACCTAGCTTGTTGGGAACACAAAGTTTCTTTTCAGTTGCAAACTCCATTCCATACATATATATGTGGAGGTACAACCTCCAAATCTGTTTGACAGTGAAAACTGCAGGAATTTCAACCCGGCACTAGGAAACAGACTGAGAAAGCAGAGAAAAAGTGTCTCATGCAACCCGTTCCCTTGGTGCTAGATGAACGAAAGTCTCTCCACTTTCTCAGTTCTGAGAGATAAGTGTGTGTGAAACCCGTCCTTCACCTAGCTTTTTGGGAACACAAAGTTTCTTTTCAGTTGCAAATTCCATTCCATACATACATATGGGGAGGTACAAGCTCCAACTCGGTTTTCCAGTGAAACCTGCAGGAACTTCAAACCGGCACTAGGAAACAGACTGAGAAAGCAGAGAAAAAGTGTCTCCTGCATACCGTTCCCTTGGTGCTAGATGAACGAACGTCTCTCCACTTGCTCAGTTCTGAGAGATAAGTGTGTGTGACAGCCGTCCTTCACCTAGGTTGTTGGGAACACAAAGTTTCTTTTCAGTTGCAAACACCATTCCATAAATATATATGGGGAGGTACAAGCTCCAACTCGGTTTTCCAGTGAAAACTGCAAGAACATCAAACCGGCACTAGGAAAAAGACTGAGAAAGCAGAGAAAATGTGTCTCCTGCTACCCGTTCCCTTGGTCCTAGATGAACGAACGTCTCTCCACTTGCTCAGTTCTGAGAGATATGTGTGAGTGAAAGCCGTACTTCACCTAGTTATTGGGAACACAAAGTTTCTTTTCAGTTGCAAACTCCATTCCATATATATATATGGGGAGGTACTAGCTCCAACTCGGTTTTACAGTGAAAACTTCAGGAACTTCAAACCGGCACTAGGAAACAGACTGAGAAAGCAGAGAAAATGTGTCTCCTGCAAACCGTTCCCTTGGTGCTAGATGAACGAACGTCTCTCCACTTGCTCAGTTCTGAGAGATAAGTGTGTGTGAAAGCCGTCCTTCACCTAGCTTGTTGGGAACACAAAGATTCTTTTCAGTTGCAAACTCCATTCCATACATATATATGGGGAGGTAGAAGCTCCACCTCGGTTTTACAGTGAAAACTGCAGGAACATCAAACCGGCACTAAGAAACAGACTGAGAAAGCCGAGGAAAAGTGTCTCCTGCAACCCGTTCCCTTGGTGCTTGATGAAAGAACGTCTCTCCACTTGCTCAGTTCTGAGAGATAAGTGTGTGTGAAAGCCTTCCTTCAACTAGCTTGTTGGGAACACAAAGTTTCTTTTCAGTTGCAAACTCCATTCCATACATATATATGGGGAGGTACTAGCTCCAACTCTGTTTTACAGTGAAAACTGCAGGAACTTCAAACCGGCACTAGGAAACAGACTGAGAAAGCTGAGAAAAAGTGTCCCTGCAACCCGTTCCCTTGGTGCTAGATGAACGAACGACTGTCCACTTGCTCATTTCTGAGAGAAAAGTCTGTGTGAAAGCCGTCCTTCACCTAGCTTGTTGGGAACACAAAGTTTTTTTTCTGTTGCAAACTCCATTCCATACATATATATGGGGAGGTACTAGCTCCTACTCGGTTTTACAGTGAAAACTGCAGGAACTTCAAACCGGCACTAGGAAACAGACTGAGAAAGCAGAGAAAATGTGTCTCCTGCTACCAAATCCCTTGGTGCTAGATGAACGAACGTCTCTCCACTTGCTCAGTTCTGAGAGATTTATGTGAGTGAAAGCCGTACTTCACCTAGCTTATTGGGAACACAAAGTTTCTTTTCAGTTGCAAACTCCATTCCATACATATTTATAGGGAGGTAATAGCTCCAAATCCGTTTTACAGTGAAAACTGCAGGAACTTCAAACAGGCACTAGGAAACATACTGAGAAAGCAGAGAAAAATTTTCTCCTGCAAACCGTTCCCTTGGTGCTAGATGAACGAACGTCTCTCCACTTGCTCAGTTCTGAGAGATAAGTGTGTGTGAAAGCCGTCCTTCACCTAGCTTGTTGGGAACACAAAGATTCTTTTCAGTTGCAAACTCCATTCCGTACATATATATGGGGATGTAGAAGCTCCACCTCGGTTTTACAGTGAAAACTGCAGGAACATCAAACCGGCACTAGGAAACAGACTGAGAAAGCCGAGGAAAAGTGTCTCCTGCAACCCGTTCCCTTGGTGCTTGATGAACGAACGTCTCTCCACTTTCTCAGTTTTGAGAGATAAGTGTGAGTGAAAGCCGTCCTTCACCTAGCTTGTTGGGAACACAAAGTTTTTTTCAGTTGCAAACTCCATTCCATACATATATATGTGGAGGTACAACCTCCAAATCTGTTTGACAGTGAAAACTGCAGGAATTTCAAACAGGCACTAGGAAACAGACTGACAAAGCAGAGAAAAAGTGTCTCCTGCAACCCGTTCCCTTGGTGCTAGATGAACGAACGTCTCTCCACTTGCTCAGTTCTGAGAGATTAGTGTGTGTGAAAGCCGTCCTTCACCTAGCTTATTGGGAACACAAATTTCTTTTCAGTTGCAAACTCCATTCCATACATATATATGGGGAGGTACTAGCTCCAACTCGGTTTTACAGTGAAATCTGCAGGAACTTCAAACCGGCACTAGGAAACATACTGAGAAAGCAGAGAAAAAGTTTCTCCTGCAAACCGTTCCCTTCGTGCTAGATGAACGAACGTCTCTCCACTTGCTCAGTTATGAGAGATAAGTGTGTGTGAAAGCCGTCCTTCACCTAGCTTGTTGGGAACACAAAGATTCTTTTCAGTTGCAAACTCCATTCCATACATATATATGGGGAGGTAGAAGCTCCACCTCGGTTTTACAGTGAAAACTGCAGGAACTTCAAACCGGCACTAGGAAACAGACTGAGAAAGCAGAGGAATAGTGCCTCCTGCAACCCGTTCCCTTGGTGCTAGATGAACGAACGTCTCTCCACTTTCTCAGTTCTGAGAGATAAGTGTGCGTGAAAGCCGTCCTTAACCTAGCTTGTTGGGAACACAAAGTTTCTTTTCAGTTGCAAACTCCATTCCATACATATATATGTGGAGGTACAACCTCCAAATCTGTTTGACAGTGAAAACTGCAGGAATTTCAAACCGGCACTAGGAAACAGACTGAGAAAGCAGAGAAAAAGTGTCTCATGCAACCCGTTCCCTTGGTGCTAGATGAACGAATGTCTCTCCACTTTCTCAGTTCTGAGAGATAAGTGTGTGTGAAACCCGTCCTTCACCTAGATTTTTGGGAACACAAAGTTTCTTTTCAGTTTCAAATTCCATTCCATACATACATATGGGGAGGTACAAGCTCCAACTCGGTTTTCCAGTGAAACCTGCAGGAACTTCAAACCGGCACTAGGAAACAGACTGAGAAAGCAGAGAAAAACTGTCTCCTGCATACCGTTCCCTTGGTCCTAGATGAACGAACGTCTCTCCACTTGCTCAGTTCTGAGAGATATGTGTGAGTGAAAGCCGTACTTCACCTAGCTATTGGGAACACAAAGTTTCTTTTCAGTTGCAAACTCCATTCAATATATATATATGGGAAGTACTAGCTCCAACTCGGTTTTACAGTGAAAAATTCAGGAACTTCAAACCGGCACTAGGAAACAGACTGAGAAAGCAGAGAAAATGTGTCTCCTTCAACACGTTCCCTTGGTCCTAGATGAACGAACGTCTCTCCACTTGCTCAGTTCTGAGAGATAAGTGTGTGTGAAAGCCTTCCTTCAACTAGCTTGTTGGGAAAACAAAGTTTCTTTTCAGTTGCAAACTCCATTCCATACATATATATGGGGAGGTAAAAGCTCCAACTCTGTTTTACATTGAAAACTGCAGGAACTTCAAACCGGCACTAGGAAACAGACTGAGAAAGCTGAGAAAAAGTGTCCCTGCAACCCGTTCCCTTTGTGCTAGATGAACGAACGACTGTCCACTTGCTCATTTCTGAGAGAAAAGTCTGTGTGAAAGCCGTCCTTCACCTAGCTTGTTGGGAACACAAAGTTTTTTTTCTGTTGCAAACTCCATTCCATACATATATATGGGGAGGTACTAGCTCCTACTCGGTTTTACAGTGAAAACTGCAGGAACTTCAAACCGGCACTAGGAAACAGCCTGAGAAAGCAGAGAAAATGTGTCTCCTGCTACCAAATCCCTTGGTGCTAGATGAACGAACGTCTCTCCACTTGCTCAGTTCTGAGAGATAATTGTGTGTGAAAGCCGTCCTTCACCTAGCTTGTTGGGAACACAAAGTTTCTTTTCAGTTGCAAACTCCATTCCATACATATATATGGGGAGGTAGAAGCTCCAAATCGGTTTGGCAGTGAAAACTGCAGGAACTTCAAACCGGCACTAGGAAACAGACTGAGAAAGCAGAGAAAAAGTGTCTCCTGCAACCCGTTCCCTTGGTTCTAGATGAATGAACGTCTCTCCACTTGCTCAGTTCTGAGAGATAAGTGTGTGTGAAAGCCGTCCTTCAACTAGCTTGTTGGGAACACAAAGTTTCTTTTCAGTTGCAAACTCCATTCCATACATACATATGGGGAGGTACAAGCTCCAACTCGGTTTTCCAGTGAAACCTGCAGGAACTTCAAACCGGCACTAGGAAACAGACTGAGAAAGCAGAGGAAAAGTGTCTCCTGCAACCCGTTCCCTTGGTGCAAGATGAACGAACGTCTCTCCACTTGCTCAGTTCTGAGAGATAACTGTGTGTGAAAGCCGTCCTTCACCTAGCTTGTTGGGAACACAAAGTTTCTTTTCAGTTGGAAACTCCATTCCATACATATATATGGGGAGGTACAAGCTCCAACTCGGTTTTATAGTGAAAACTGCAGGAACTTCAAACCGGCACTTGGAAACAGACTGAGAAAGCAGAGAAAATGTGTCTCCTGCAACCCGTTCCCTTGGTGCTAGATGAACGAACGTCTCTCCACTTGCTCAGTTCTGAGAGATAAGTGTGTGTGAAAGCCGTCCTTCACCTAGCTTGTTGGGAACACAAAGTTTTTTTTCAGTTGCAAACTCCATTCCATACATATATATAGGGAGGTAGAAGCTCCAACTCGGTTTTACAGTGAAAACTGCAGGAAATTCAAACCGGCACTAGGAAACAGACTGATAAAGAAGAGAATTAGTGTCTCCTGAAACCCGTTCCCTTGGTGCTAGATGAACGAACGTCTCTCCACTTGCTCAGTTCTGAGAGATAAGTGTGTGTGAAAGCCGTCCTTCAAATAGGTTGTTGGGAACACAAAGTTTCTTTTCAGTTGCAAACTCCATTCCATACATATATATGGGGAGATACTAGCTCCAACTCGGTTTGACAGTGAAAACTGCAGGAACTTCAAACCGGCACTAGGAAACAGACTGAGAAAGCAGAGGAAAAGTGTCTCCTGCAACCCGTTCCCTTGGTGCTAGATGAACGAACGTCTCTCCACTTGCTCAGTTCTGGGAGATAAGTGTGTGTGAAAGCCGTTCTTCACCTAGCTTGTTGGGAACACAAAGTTTCTTTTCAGTTGCAAACACCATTCCATACATATATATGGGTAGGTTCTAGCTCCAACTCGGTTTTACAGTGAAAACTGCAGGAACTTCAAACCGGCACTAGGAAACAGACTGAGAAAGCAGAGAAAAAGTGTCTCCTGCAAACCGTTCCCTTGGTGCTAGATGAACGAACGTCTCTCCACTTGCTCAGTTCTGAGAGATAAGTGTGTGTGAAAGCCGTCCTTCACCTAGCTTGTTGGGAACACAAAGTTTCTTTTCAGTTGCAAACTCCATTCCATACACATATATGGGGAGGTACTAGCTCCAACTCAGTTTTACAGTGAAAACTGCAGGAACATCAAACCGGCACTAGGAAACATACTGAGACAGCAGAGAAAAAGTGTCTCCTGCAACCCGTTCCCTTGGTGCCAGATGAACGAACGTCTCTACACTTGCTCAGTTCTGAGAGATAATTGTGTGTGAAAGCCGTCGTTCAACTAGGTTGTTGGGAACACAAAGTTTCTTTTCAGTTGCAAACTCCATTCCATACATATATATGGGGATGTACTAGATCCAACTCTGTTTTACAGTGAAAACTGCAGGAACTTCAAACCGGAACTAGGAAACAGACTGAGAAAGCAGAGAAAAAGTGTCCCCTGCAACCCGTTCCCTTGGTGCTAGATGAACGAACGTCTCTGCATTTGCTCAGTTCTGAGAGATAAGTGTGTGTGAAAGCCGTCCGTCACCTTGCTTGTTGGGAACACAAAGATTCTTTTCAGTTGCTAACTCCATTCCATACATATATATGGGGAGGTACTAGCTCCAACTCGGTTTTACAGTGAAAAATGCAGGAACTTCAAACCGGCACTAGGAAACAGACTGAGAAAGCAGAGAAAAAGTGTCTACTGCAACACTTTCCCTTGGTGCTAGATGAACGAACGTCTTACCACTTGCTCAGTTCTGAGAGATAAGTGTGTGTGAAAGCCGTCCTTCAACTAGCTTGATGGGAACACAAAGTTTCTTTTCACTAGCAAACTCCATTCCATACATATATATGGGTAAGTACTAGCTCCAACTCGGTTTTACAGTGAAAACTGCAGTAACTTCAAACCGGCACTAGGAAACAGACTGAGAAAGCAGAGAAAAAGTGTCTCCTGCAACCCGTTCCCTTGCTGCTAGATGAACGAACGTCTCTCCACTTGCTCAGTTCTGAGAGTTAAGTGTGTTTGAAAGCCGTCCTTCCACTAGCTTGTTGGGAACACAATGTTTCTTTTCAATTGCAAACTCCATTCCATACATATATATGGGGAGGTACAAGCTCCAACTCGGTTTTACAGTGAAAACTGCAGTAACTTCAAACCGGCACTAGGAAAAAGACTGAGAATGCAGAGAAAAAGTTTCTCCTGCAACCCGTTCCCTTGGTGCTAGATGAACGAACATCTCTCCACTTGCTCAGTTCGGAGAGATAAGTGTGTGTGAAAGCCGTCCTTCACCTAGCTTGTTGGGAACACAAAGTTTCTTTTCAGTTGCAAACTCCATTCCATACATATATATGGGGAGGTACTAGCTCCAACTCGGTTTTACAGTGAAAACTGCAGGAACTTCAAACCGGCACTAGGAAACAGACTGAGAAAGCAGAGAAAAAGTGTCCCCTGCAACACGTTCCCTTGGTGCTAGATGAACGAACGTCTTACCACTTGCTCAGTTCTGAGAGATAAGTGTGTGTGAAAGCCGTCCTTCAACTAGCTTGATGGGATCACAAAGTTTCTTTTCAGTAGCAAACTCCATTCCATACATATATATGGGTAAGTACTAGCTCCAACTCGGTTTTACAGTGAAAACTGCAGTAACTTCAAACCGGCACTAGGAAACAGACTGAGAAAGCAGAGAAATAGTGTCTCCTGCAACCCGTTCCCTTGCTGCTAGATGAACGAACGTCTCTCCAATTGCTCAGTTCTGAGAGTTAAGTGTGTTTGAAAGCCGTCCTTCCACTAGCTTGTTGGGAACACAATGTTTCTTTTCAGTTGCAAACTCCATTCCATACATATATATGGGGAAGTACAAGCTCCAAGTCGGTTTTACAGTGAAAAATGCAGGAACTTCAAACCGGCAGTAGGAAACAGACTGAGAAAGCAGAGAAAATGTGTCTCCTGCAACCCGTTCCCTTGGTGCTAGATGAACGAACGTCTCTCCAATTGCTCAGTTCTGAGAGATATGTGTGAGTGAAAGCCGTACTTCACCTAGCTTATTGGGAACACAAAGTTTCTTTTCAGTTGCAAACTCCATTCCATACATATATATGGGGAGGTACAAGCTCCAACTCGGTTTTACAGTGAAAACTGCAGGAACTTCAAACCGGCACTTGGAAACAGACTGAGAAAGCAGAGAGAATGTGTCTACTGCAACCCGTTCCCTTGGTGCTAGATGAACGAACGTCTCTCCACTTGCTCAGTTCTGAGAGATAAGTGTGTGTGAAAGCCGTCCTTCACCTAGCTTGTTGGGAACACAAAGTTTTTTTTCAGTTGCAAACTCCATTCCATACATATATATAGGGAGGTAGAAGCTCCAACTCGGTTTTACAGTGAAAACTGCAGGAACTTCAAACCGGCACTAGGAAACAGACTGAGAAAGCAGAGGAAAAGTGTCTCCTGCAACCCGTTCCCTTGGTGCTAGATGAACGAACGTCTCTCCACTTGCTCAGTTCTGGGAGATAAGTGTGTGTGAAAGCCGTTCTTCACCTAGCTTGTTGGGAACACAAAGTTTCTTTTCAGTTGCAAACTCCATTCCATACATATATATGGGTAGTTACTAGCTCCAACTCGGTTTTACAGTGAAAACTGCAGGAACTTCAAACCGGCACTAGGAAACAGACTGAGAAAGCAGAGAAAAATTGTCTCCTGCAACCCGTTCCCTTGGTGCTAGATGAACGAACGTCTCTCCACTTGCTCAGTTCTGAGAGATAAGTGTGTGTGAAAGCCGTCCTTCACCTAGCTTGTTGGGAACACAAAGTTTCTTTTCAGTTGCAAACTCCATTCCATACATATATATGGGGAGGTACAAGCTCCAACTCGGTTTTACAGTGAAAACTGCAGGAACTTCAAACCGGCACTTGGAAACAGACTGAGAAAGCAGAGGAAAATTGTCTCCTGCAACCCGTTCCCTTGGTGCTAGATGAACGAACGTCTCTCCACTTGCTCAGTTCTGAGAGATAAGTGTGTGTGAAAGCCGTCCTTCACCTATCTTGTTGGGAACACAAAGTTTTTTTTCAGTTGCAAACTCCATTCCATACATATATATAGGGAGGTAGAAGCTCCAACTCGGTTTTACAGTGAAAACTGCAGGAAATTCAAACCGGCACTAGGAAACAGACTGATAAAGAAGAGAATTAGTGTCTCCTGCAACCCGTTCCCTTGGTGCTAGATGAACGAACGTCTCTCCAATTGCTCAGTTCTGAGAGATAAGTGTGTGTGAAAGCCGTCCTTCAAATAGGTTGTTGGGAACACAAAGTTTCTTTTCAGTTGCAAACTCCATTCCATACATATATATGGGGAGATACTAGCTCCAACTCGGTTTGACAGTGAAAACTGCAGGAACTTCCAACCGGCACTAGGAAACAGACTGAGAAAGCAGAGGAAAAGTGTCTCCTGCAACCCGTTCCCTTGGTGCTAGATGAACGAACGTCTCTCCACTTGCTCAGTTCTGGGAGATAAGTGTGTGTGAAAGCCGTTCTTCACCTAGCTTGTTGGGAACACAAAGTTTCTTTTCAGTTGCAAACTCCATTCCATACATATATATGGGTAGGTACTAGCTCCAACTCGGTTTTACAGTGAAAACTGCAGGAACTTCAAACCGGCACTAGGAAACAGACTGAGAAAGCAGAGAAAAATTGTCTCCTGCAACCCGTTCCCTTGGTGCTAGATGAACGAACGTCTCTCCACTTGCTCAGTTCTGAGAGATAAGTGTGTGTGAAAGCCGTCCTTCACCTAGCTTGTTGGGAACACAAAGTTTCTTTTCAGTTGCAAACTCCATTCCATACACATATATGGGGAGGTACTAGCTCCAACTCAGTTTTACAGTGAAAACTGCAGGAACATCAAACCGGCACTAGGAAACATACTGAGACAGCAGAGAAAAAGTGTCTCCTGCAACCGTTCCCTTGGTGCCAGATGAACGAACGTCTCTCCACTTGCTCAGTTCTGAGAGATAAGTGTGTGTGAAAGCCGTCCTTCCAATAGCTTGTTGGGAACACAAAGTTTCTTTTCAGTTGCAAACTCCATTCCATACATATATATGGGGAGGTACAAGCTCCAACTCTGTTTTACAGTGAAAACTGCAGGAACTTCAAACAGGCACTAGGAAACAGACTGAGAAAGCAGAGAAAAAGTGTCTCCTGCAACCCGTTCCCTTGCTGCTAGATGAACGATCGTCTCTACACTTGCTCAGTTCTGAGAGATAAGTGTGTGTGAAAGCCGTCCTTCCACTAGCTTGTTGGGAACACAAAGTTTCTTTTCAGTTGCAAACACCATTCCATACATATATATGGGGAGGTACAAGCTCCAACTCGGTTTTACAGTGAAAACTGAAGGAACTTCAAACCGGCACTAGGAAACAGACTGAGATTGTAGAGAAAAAGTATCTCCTGCAACCCGTTCCCTTGGTGCTAGATGAACGAACATCTCTCCACTTGCTCAGTTCGGAGAGATAAGTGTGTGTGAAAGCCGTCCTTCACCTAGCTTGTTGGGAACACAAAGTTTCTTTTCACTTGCAAACTCCATTCCATACATATATATGGGGAGGTACTAGCTCCAACTCTGTTTTACAGTGAAAACTGCAGGAAATTCAAACCGGCACTAGGAAACAGACTGAGAAAGCAGAGAAAATGTGTCTCCTGCAAACCGTTCCCTTGGTGCTAGATGAACGAACGTCTCTCCACTTGCTCAGTTCTGAGAGTTAATTGTGTGTGAAAGCCGTCGTTCAACTAGGTTGTTGGGAACACAAAGTTTCTTTTCACTAGCAAACTCCATTCCATACATATATATGGGTAAGTACTAGCTCCAACTCGGTTTTACAGTGAAAACTGCAGTAACTTCAAACCGGCACTAGGAAACAGACTGAGAAAGCAGAGAAAAAGTGTCTCCTGCAACCCGTTCCCTTGCTGCTAGATGAACGAACGTCTCTCCACTTGCTCAGTTCTGAGAGTTAAGTGTGTTTGAAAGCCGTCCTTCCACTAGCTTGTTGGGAACACAATGTATCTTTTCAATTGCAAACTCCATTCCATACATATATATGGGGAGGTACAAGCTCCAACTCGGTTTTACAGTGAAAACTGCAGGAACTTCAAACCGGCACTAGGAAAAAGACTGAGAATGCAGAGAAAAAGTTTCTCCTGCAACCCGTTCCCTTGGTGCTAGATGAACGAACATCTCTCCACTTGCTCAGTTCGGAGAGATAAGTGTGTGTGAAAGCCGCCTTCACCTAGCTTGTTGGGAACACAAAGTTTCTTTTCAGTTGCAAACTCCATTCCATACATTTATATGGGGAGGTACTAGCTCCAACTCGGTTTTACAGTGAAAACTGCAGGAACTTCAAACCGGCACTAGGAAACAGACTGAGAAAGCAGAGAAAATGTGTCTCCTGCAACCCGTTCCCTTGGTGCTAGATGAACGAACGTCTCTCCACTTGCTCAGTTCTGAGAGATAATTGTGTGTGAAAGCCGTCGTTCAACTAGGTTGTTGGGAACACAAAGTTTCTTTTCAGTTGCAAACTCCATTCCATTCATATATATGGGGATGTACTAGATCCAACTCGGTTTTACAGTGAAAACTGCAGTAACTTCAAACCGGAACTAGGAAACAGACTGAGAAAGCAGAGAAAAAGTGTCCCCTGCAACCCGTTCCCTTGGTGCTAGATGAACGAACGTCTCTGCATTTGCTCAGTTCTGAGAGATAAGTGTGTGTGAAAGCCGTCCGTCACCTTGCTTGTTGGGAACACAAAGATTCTTTTCAGTTGCTAACTCCATTCCATACATATATATGGGGAGGTACTAGCTCCAACTCGGTTTTACAGTGAAAACTTCAGGAACTTCAAACCGGCACTAGGAAACAGACTGAGAAAGCAGAGAAAAAGTGTCTACTGCAACACTTTCCCTTGGTGCTAGATGAACGAACGTCTTACCACTTGCTCAGTTCTGAGAGATAAGTGTGTGTGAAAGCCGTCCTTCAACTAGCTTGATGGGAACACAAAGTTTCTTTTCACTAGCAAACTCCATTCCATACATATATATGGGTAAGTACTAGCTCCAACTCGGTTTTACAGTGAAAACTGCAGTAACTTCAAACCGGCACTAGGAAACAGACTGAGAAAGCAGAGAAAAAGTGTCTCCTGCAACCCGTTCCCTTGCTGCTAGATGAACGAACGTCTCTCCACTTGCTCAGTTCTGAGAGTTAAGTGTGTTTGAAAGCCGTCCTTCCACTAGCTTGTTGGGAACACAATGTTTCTTTTCAATTGCAAACTCCATTCCATACATATATATGGGGAGGTACAAGCTCCAACTCGGTTTTACAGTGAAAACTGCAGGAACTTCAAACCGGCACTAGGAAACAGACTGAGAATGCAGAGAAAAAGTTTCTCCTGCAACCCGTTCCCTTGGTGCTAGATGAACGAACATCTCTCCACTTGCTCAGTTCGGAGAGATAAGTGTGTGTGAAAGCCGTCCTTCACCTAGCTTGTTGGGAACACAAAGTTTCTTTTCAGTTGCAAACTCCATTCCATACATATATATGGGGAGGTACTAGCTCCAACTCGGTTTTACAGGGAAAACTGCAGGAACTTCAAACCGGCACTAGGAAACAGACTGAGAAAGCAGAGAAAATGTGTCTCCTGCAACCCGTTCCCTTGGTGCTAGATGAACGAACGTCTCTCCACTTGCTCAGTTCTGAGAGATAATTGTGTGTGAAAGCCGTCGTTCAACTAGGTTGTTGGGAACACAAAGTTTCTTTTCAGTTCCAAACTCCATTCCATACATACATATGGGGATGTACTAGATCCAACTCGGTTTTACAGTGAAAACTGCAGGAACTTCAAACCGGCACTAGGAAACAGACTGAGAAAGCAGAGAAAAAGTGTCCCCTGCAACCCGTTCCCTTGGTGCTAGATGAACGAACGTCTCTCCACTTGCTCAGTTCTGAGAGATAAGTGTGTGTGAAAGCCGTCCTTCACCTAGCTTGTTGGGAACACAAAGTTTCTTTTCAGTTGCAAACTCCATTCCATACATATATATGGGTAGGTACTAGCTCCAACTCGGTTTTACAGTGAAAACTGCAGGAACTTCAAACCGGCACTAGGAAACAGACTGAGAAAGCAGAGAAAATGTGTCTCCTGCAACCCGTTCCCTTGGTGCTAGATGAACGAACGTCTCTCCACTTGCTCAGTTCTGAGAGATAATTGTGTGTGAAAGCCGTCGTTCAACTAGGTTGTTGGGAACACAAAGTTTCTTTTCAGTTGCAAACTCCATTCCATACATATATATGGGGATGTACTAGATCCAACTCGGTTTTACAGTGAAAACTGCAGGAACTTCAAACCGGCACTAGGAAACAGACTGAGAAAGCAGAGAAAAATTGTCTCCTGCAACCCGTTCCCTTGGTGCTAGATGAACGAACGTCTCTCCACTTGCTCAGTTCTGAGAGATAAGTGTGTGTGAAAGCCGTCCTTCACCTAGCTTGTTGGGAACACAAAGTTTCTTTTCAGTTGCAAACTCCATTCCATACACATATATGGGGAGGTACTAGCTCCAACTCTGTTTTACAGTGAAAACTGCAGGAACATCAAACCGGCACTAGGAAACATACTGAGACAGCAGAGAAAAAGTGTCTCCTGCAACCGTTCCCTTGGTGCCAGATGAACGAACGTCTCTCCACTTGCTCAGTTCTGAGAGATAAGTGTGTGTGAAAGCCGTCCTTCCAATAGCTTGTTGGGAACACAAAGTTTCTTTTCAGTTGCAAACTCCATTCCATACATATATATGGGGAGGTACAAGCTCCAACTCTGTTTTACAGTGAAAACTGCAGGAACTTCAAACAGGCACTAGGAAACAGACTGAGAAAGCAGAGAAAAAGTGTCTCCTGCAACCCGTTCCCTTGCTGCTAGATGAACGATCGTCTCTCCACTTGCTCAGTTCTGAGAGATAAGTGTGTGTGAAAGCCGTCCTTCCACTAGCTTGTTGGGAACAAAAAGTTTCTTTTCAGTTGCAAACACCATTCCATACATATATATGGGGAGGTACAAGCTCCAACTCGGTTTTACAGTGAAAACTGAAGGAACTTAAAACCGGCACTAGGAAACAGACTGAGATTGCAGAGAAAAAGTTTCTCCTGCAACCCGTTCCCTTGGTGCTAGATGAACGAACATCTCTCCACTTGCTCAGTTCGGAGAGATAAGTGTGTGTGAAAGCCGTCCTTCACCTAGCTTGTTGGGAACACAAAGTTTCTTTTCAGTTGCAAACTCCATTCCATACATATATATGGGGAGGTACTAGCTCCAACTCGGTTTTACAGTGAAAACTGCAGGAAATTCAAACCGGCACTAGGAAACAGACTGAGAAAGCAGAGAAAATGTGTCTCCTGCAAACCGTTCCCTTGGTGCTAGATGAACGAACGTCTCTCCACTTGCTCAGTTCTGAGAGTTAATTGTGTGTGAAAGCCGTCGTTCAACTAGGTTGTTGGGAACACAAAGTTTCTTTTCACTAGCAAACTCCATTCCATACATATATATGGGTAAGTACTAGCTCCAACTCGGTTTTACAGTGAAAACTGCAGTAACTTCAAACCGGCACTAGGAAACAGACTGAGAAAGCAGAGAATATGTGTCTCCTGCAACCCGTTCCCTTGCTGCTAGATGAACGAACGTCTCTCCACTTGCTCAGTTCTGAGAGTTAAGTGTGTTTGAAAGCCGTCCTTCCACTAGCTTGTTGGGAACACAATGTATCTTTTCAATTGCAAACTCCATTCCATACATATATATGGGGAGGTACAAGCTCCAACTCGGTTTTACAGTGAAAACTGCAGGAACTTCAAACCGGCACTAGGAAACAGACTGAGAATGCAGAGAAAAAGTTTCTCCTGCAACCCGTTCCCTTGGTGCTAGATGAACGAACATCTCTCCACTTGCTCAGTTCGGAGACATAAGTGTGTGTGAAAGCCGTCCTTCACCTAGCTTGTTGGGAACACAAAGTTTCTTTTCAGTTGCAAACTCCATTCCATACATTTATATGGGGAGGTACTAGCTCCAACTCGGTTTTACAGTGAAAACTGCAGGAACTTCAAACCGGCACTAGGAAACAGACTGAGAAAGCAGAGAAAATGTGTCTCCTGCAACCCGTTCCCTTGGTGCTAGATGAACGAACGTCTCTCCACTTGCTCAGTTCTGAGAGATAATTGTGTGTGAAAGCCGTCGTTCAACTAGGTTGTTGGGAACACAAAGTTTCTTTTCAGTTGCAAACTCCATTCCATACATATATATGGGGATGTACTAGATCCAACTCGGTTTTACAGTGAAAACTGCAGGAACTTCAAACCGGTACTAGGAAACAGACTGAGAAAGCAGAGAAAAAGTGTCCCCTGCAACCCGTTCCCTTGGTGCTAGATGAACGAACGTCTCTGCATTTGCTCAGTTCTGAGAGATAAGTGTGTGTGAAAGCCGTCCGTCACCTTGCTTGTTGGGAACACAAAGATTCTTTTCAGTTGCTAACTCCATTCCATACATATATATGGGGAGGTACTAGCTCCAACTCGGTTTTACAGTGAAAACTGCAGGAACTTCAAACCGGCACTAGGAAACAGACTGAGAAAGCAGAGAAAAAGTGTCTACTGCAACACTTTCCCTTGGTGCTAGATGAACGAACGTCTTACCACTTGCTCAGTTCTGAGAGATAAGTGTGTGTGAAAGCCGTCCTTCAACTAGCTTGATGGGAACACAAAGTTTCTTTTCACTAGCAAACTCCATTCCATACATATATATGGGTAAGTACTAGCTCCAACTCGGTTTTACAGTGAAAACTGCCGTAACTTCAAACCGGCACTAGGAAACAGACTGAGAAAGCAGAGAAAAAGTGTCTCCTGCAACCCGTTCCCTTGCTGCTAGATGAACGAACGTCTCTCCACTTGCTCAGTTCTGAGAGTTAAGTGTGTTTGAAAGCCGTCCTTCCACTAGCTTGTTGGGAACACAATGTTTCTTTTCAATTGCAAACTCCATTCCATACATATATATGGGGAGGTACTAGCTCCAACTCGGTTTTACAGTGAAAACTGCAGGAACTTCAAACCGGCACTAGGAAACAGACTGAGAATGCAGAGAAAAAGTTTCTCCTGCAACCCGTTCCCTTGGTGCTAGATGAACGAACATCTCTCCACTTGCTCAGTTCGGAGAGATAAGTGTGTGTGAAAGCCGTCCTTCACCTAGCTTGTTGGGAACACAAAGTTTCTTTTCAGATTCAAACTCCATTCCATACATATATATGGGTAGGTACTAGCTCCAACTCGGTTTTACAGTGAAAACTGCAGGAACTTCAAACCGGCACTAGGAAACAGACTGAGAAAGCAGAGAAAAAGTTTCTCCTGCAAACCGTTCCCTTGGTGCTAGATGAACGAACGTCTCTCCACTTGCTCACATCTGAGAGATAAGTGTGTGTGAAAGCCGTCCTTCACCTAGCTTGTTGGGAACACAAAGATTGTTTTCAGTTGCAAACTCCATTCCATACATATATATGGGGAGGTAGAATCTCCACCTCGGTTTTACAGTGAAAACTGCAGGAACTTCAAACCGGCACTAGGAAACAGACTGAGAAAGCAGAGGAAAAGTGTCTCCTGCAACCCGTTCCCTTGGTGCTAGATGAACGAACGTCTCTGCATTTGCTCAGTTCTGAGAGATAAGTGTGTGTGAAAGCCGTCCGTCACCTTGCTTGTTGGGAACACAAAGATTCTTTTCAGTTGCTAACTCCATTCCATACATATATATGGGGAGGTACTAGCTCCAAATCGGGTTTACAGTGAAAACTGCAGGAACTTCAAACCGGCACTAGGAAACAGACTGAGAAAGCAGAGAAATAGTGTCTACTGCAACACGTTCCCTTGGTGCTAGATGAACGAACGTCTTACCACTTGCTCAGTTCTGAGAGATATGTGTCTGTGAAAGCCGTACTTCAACTAGCTTGATGGGATCACAAAGTTTCTTTTCAGTAGCAAACTCCATTCCATACATATATATGGGTAAGTACTAGCTCCAACTCGGTTTTACAGTGAAAACTGCAGTAACTTCAAACCGGCACTAGGAAACAGACTGAGAAAGCAGAGAAATAGTGTCTCCTGCAACCCGTTCCCTTGCTGCTAGATGAACGAACGTCTCTCCAATTGCTCAGTTCTGAGAGTTAAGTGTGTTTGAAAGCCGTCCTTCCACTAGCTTGTTGGGAACACAATGTTTCTTTTCAGTTGCAAACTCCATTCCATACATATATATGGGGAGGTACAAGCTCCAACACGGTTTTACAGTGAAAACTGCAGGAACTTCAAACCGGCACTAGGAAACAGACTGAGAATGCAGAGAAAAAGTTTCTCCTGCAACCCGTTCCCTTGGTGCTAGATGAACGAACATCTCTCCACTTGCTCAGTTCGGAGAGATAAGTGTGTGTGAAAGCCGTCCTTCACCTAGCTTGTTGGGAACACAAAGTTTCTTTTCAGTTGCAAACTCCATTCCATACATATATATGGGGAGGTACTAGCTACAACTCGGTTTTACAGTGAAAACTGCAGGAACTTCAAACCGGCACTAGGAAACAGACTGAGAAAGCAGAGAAAATGTGTCTCCTGCAACCCGTTCCCTTGGTGCTAGATGAACGAACGTCTCTCCACTTGCTCAGTTCTGAGAGATAATTGTGTGTGAAAGCCGTCTTTCAACTAGGTTGTTGGGAACACAAAGTTTCTTTTCAGTTGCAAACTCCATTCCATACATATATATGGGGATGTACTAGATCCAACTCGGTTTTACAGTGAAAACTGCAGGAACTTCAAACCGGCACTAGGAAACAGACTGAGAAAGCAGAGAAAAAGTGACTCCTGCAAACCTTTCCCTTGGTGCTAGATGAACGAACGTATCTACACTTGCTCAGTTCTGAGAGATAAGTGTGTGTGAAAGCCGTCCTTCACCTAGCTTGTTGGGAACACAAAGTTTCTTTTCAGTTGCAAACTCCATTCCATACATATATATGGGGAGGTACTAGCTCCAACTCGGTTTTACAGTGAAATCTGCAGGAACTTCAAACCGGCACTAGGAAACAGACTGAGAAAGCAGAGAAAAAGTTTCTCCTGCAAACCGTTCCCTTGGTGCTAGATGAACGAACGTCTCTCCACTTGCTCAGTTCTGAGAGATAAGTGTGTGTGAAAGCCGTCCTTCACCTAGCTTGTTGGGAACACAAAGATTGTTTTCAGTTGCAAACTCCATTCCATAAATATATATGGGGAGGTAGAAGCTCCACCTCGGTTTTACAGTGAAAACTGCAGGAACTTCAAACCGGCACTAGGAAACAGACTGAGAAAGCAGAGGAAAAGTGTCTCCTGCAACCCGTTCCCTTGGTGCTAGATGAACGAACGTCTCTCCACTTTCTCAGTTCTGAGAGATAAGTGTGAGTGAAAGCCGTCCTTCACCTAGCTTGTTGGGAACACAAAGTTTCTTTTCAGTTGCAAACTCCATTCCATACATATATATGTTGAGGTACAAGCTCCAAATCTGTTTGACAGTGAAAACTGCAGGAATTTCAAACAGGCACTAGGAAACAGACTGAGAAAGCAGAGAAAAAGTGTCTCCTGCAACCCGTTCCCTTGGTGCTAGATGAACGAACGTCTCTAAACTTGCTCATTTCTAAGGGATAAGTGTGTGTGAAAGCCGTCCTTCACCTAGCTTGTTGGGAACACAAAGATTCTTTTCACTTGCAAACTCCATTCCATACATATATATGGGGAGGTACTAGCTCCAACTCTATTTTACAGTGAAAACTGCAGGAACTTCAAACCGGAACTAGGAAACAGACTTAGAAAGCCGAGAAAAAGTGACTCCTGCAAACCTTTCCCTTGGTGCTAGATGAACGAACGTATCTACACTTGCTCAGTTCTGAGAGATAAGTGTGTGTGAAAGCCGTCCTTCACATAGCTTGTTGGGAACACAAAGTTTCTTTTCAGTTGCAAACTTCATTCCATACATATATATGGGGAGGTACTAGCTCCAACTCGGTTTTACAGTGAAATCTGCAGGAACTTCAAACCGGCACTAGGAAACAGACTGAGAAAGCAGAGAAAATGTTTCTCATGTAAACCGTTCCCTTGGTGCTAGATGAACGAACGTCTCTCCACTTGCTCAGTTCTGAGAGATAAGTGTGTGTGAAAGCCGTCCTTCACATAGCTTGTTGGGAACACAAACATTGTTTTCAGTTGCAAACTCCATTCCATACATATATATGGGGAGGTAGAATCTCCACCTCGGTTTTACAGTGAAAACTGCAGGAACTTCAAACCGGCACTAGGAAACAGACTGAGAAAGCAGAGGAAAAGTGTCTCCTGCAACCCGTTCCCTTGGTGCTAGATGAACGAACGTCTCTCCACTTTCTCAGTTCTGAGAGATAAGTGTGAGTGAAAGCCGTCCTTCACCTAGCTTGTTGGGAACACAAAGTTTCTTTTCAGTTGCAAACTCCATTCCATACATATATATGTGGAGGTACAAGCTCCAAATCTGTTTGACAGAGAAAACTGCAGGAATTTCAAACAGGCACTAGGAAACAGACTGAGAAAGCAGAGAAAAAGTGTCTCCTGCAACCCGTTCCCTTGGTGCTAGATGAACGAACGTCTCTCCACTTGCTCAGTTCTGAGAGATAAGTGTGTGTGAAAGCCGTACTTCACCTAGCTTGTTGGGAACACAAACTTTCTTTTCAGTTGCAAACTCCATTCCATACATATATATGGGGAGGTACTAGCTCCAACTCGGTTTTACAGTGTAAACTGCAGGAACTTCAAACCGGCACTAGGAAACAGACTGAGAATGCAGAGAAAAAGTGTCTCCTGCAACCCGTTCCCTTGGTGCTAGATGAACGAAAGTCTCTCCACTTGCTAAGTTCTGAGAGATAAGTGTGTGTGAAAGCCGTCCTTCACCTAGCTTGTTGGGAACACAAAGTTTCTTTTCAGTTGCAAACACCATTAAATAAATATATATGGGGAGGTACAAGCTCCAACTCTGTTTTCCAGTGAAAACTGCAAGAACTTCAAACCGGCACTAGGAAACATACTGAGAAAGCAGAGAAAATGTGTCTCCTGCAACCCGTTCCCTTGGTGCTAGATGAACGAACGTCTCTCCACTTGCTCAGTTCTGAGAGATAAGTGTGTGTGAAAGCCGTCCTTCACCTAGCTTGTTGGGAACACAAAGTTACTTTTCAGTTGCAACTCCATTCCATACATACATATGGGGATGTACAAGCTCCAACTCGGTTTGGCTGTGATAACTGCAGGAACTTTAAACCGGCACTAGGAAACAGACTGAGAAAGCAGAGAAAAAGTGTCTCCTGCAACCCGTTCCCTTGGTGCAAGATGAACGAACGTCTCTCCACTTGCTCAGTTCTGAGAGATAAGTGTCTGTGAAACCCGTCCTTCACCTAGCTTGTTGGGAACACAAAGTTTCTTTTCAGTTGCAAATTCCATTCCATACATACATATGGGGAGGTACAAGCTCCAACTCGGTTTTCCAGTGAAACCTGCAGGAACTTCAAACCGGCACTAGGAAACAGTCTGAGAAAGCAGAGAAAAAGTGTCTCCTGCAAACCGTTCCCTTGGTGCTAGATGAACGAACGTCTCTCCACTTGCTCAGTTCTGAGAGATAAGTGTGTGTGAAAGCCTTCCTTCAACTAGGTTGTTGGGAACACAAAGTTTCTTTTCAGTTGTAAACTCCATTCCATACATATATATGGAGAGGTACTAGCTCCAACTCTGTTTTACAGTGAAACCTGCAGGAACATCAAACCGGCACTAGGAAACAGACTGTGAAAGCAGAGAAAAACTGACTCCTGCAACCCGTTCCCTTGGTGCTAGATGAACGAACGACTGTCCACTTGCTCATTTCTGAGAGATAAGTCTGTGTGAAAGCCGTCCTTCACCTAGCTTGTTGGGAACACAAAGTTTTTTTTCTGTTGCAAACTCCATTCCATACATATATATGGGGAGGTATTAGCTCCTACTCGGTTGTACAGTGAAAACTGCAGGAACTTCAAACCGGCACTAGGAAACAGACTGAGAAAGCAGAGAAAATGTGTCTCCTGCTACCCGATCCCTTGGTGCTAGATGAACGAACGTCTCTCCACTTGCTCAGTTCTGAGAGATAATTGTGTGTGAAAGCCGTCCTTCACCTAGCTTGTTGGGAACACAAAGTTTCTTTTCAGTTGCAAACTCCATTCCATACATATATATGGGGAGGTACAAGCTCCAACTCGGTTTTCCAGTGAAAACTGCAAGAACTTCAAACCGGCACTAGGAAACAGACTGAGAAAGCAGAGAAAAAGTGTCTCCTGCAACCCGTTTCCTTGGTGCTAGATTAACGAACGTCTCTCCACTTGCTCAGTTCTGAGAGATATGTGTGAGTGAAAGCCGTACTTCACCTAGCTATTGGGAACAAAAAGTTTCTTTTCAGTTGCAAACTCCATTCCATACATATATATGGGGAGGTACTAGCTCCAACTCGGATTTACAGTGAAAACTGCAGGAACTTCAGACCGGCACTAGGAAACAGACTGAGAAAGCAGAGAAAATGTGTCTCCTGCTACCCGATCCCTTGGTGCTAGATGAACGAACGTCTCTCCACTTGCTCAGTTCTGAGAGATAATTGTGTGTGAAAGCCGTCCTTCACCTAGCTTGTTGGGAACACAAAGTTTCTTTTCAGTTGCAAACTCCATTCCATACATATATATGGGGAGGTACAAGCTCCAACTCGGTTTTCCAGTGAAAACTGCAAGAACTTCAAACCGGCACTAGGAAACAGACTGAGAAAGCAGAGAAATTGTGTCTCCTGCAACCCGTTCCCTTGGTGCTAGATGAACGAACGGCTCTCCACTTGCTCACTTCTGAGAGATAAGTGTGTGTGAAAGCCGTCCTTCACCTAGCTTGTTGGGAACACAAAGTTTTTTTTCAGTTGCAAACTCCATTCCATACATATATATGGGGAGATAGAAGCTCCAACTCGGTTTTCCAGTGAAAACTGCAGGAACATTAAACCGGCACTAGGAAACAGACTGAGAAAGCAGAGAAAAGTGTCTCCTGCAACGCGTTCCCTTGGTGCTAGATGAACGAACGTCTCTCCACTTGCTCAGTTCTGAGAGATATGTTTGGGTGAAAGCCGTCCTTCACCTACCTTGTTGGGAACACAAAGTTTCTTTTCAGTTGCAAACTCCATTCCATACATATATATGGGGAGGTACTAGCTCCAACTCAGTTTTGCAGTGAAAACTGCAGGAACATCAAACCGGCACTAGGAAACAGACTGAGACAGCAGAGAAATAGTGTCTCCTGCAACCCGTTCCCTTGGTGCCAGATGAACGAACGTCTCTCCACTTGCTCAGTTCTGAGAGATAAGTGTGTGTGAAAGCCGTCCTTCCACTAGCTTGTTGGGAACACAAAGTTTCTTTTCAGTTGCAAACTCCATTCCATACATATATATGGGGAATTACAAGCTCCAACTCTGTTTTACAATGAAAACTGCAGGAACTTCAAACAGGCACTAGGAAACAGACTGAGAAAGCAGAGAAAAAGTGTCTCCTGCAACCCGTTCCCTTGGTGCTAGATGAACGAACATCTCTCCACTTGCTCAGTTCGGAGAGATAAGTGTGTGTGAAAGCCGTCCTTCACCTAGCTTGTTGGGAACACAAAGTTTCTTTTCAGTTGCAAACTCCATTCCATACATATATATGGGGAGGTACTAGCTCCAACTCTGTTTTACAGTGAAAACTGCAGGAGCTTCAAACCGACACTAGGAAACAGACTGAGAAAGCAGAGAAAATGTGTCTCCTGCAACCCGTTCCCTTGGTGCTAGATGAACGAACGTCTCTCCACTTGCTCAGTTCTGAGAGATAAGTGTGTGTGAAAGCCGTCCTTCACCTAGCTTGTTGGGAACACAAAGATTCTTTTCAGTTGCAAACTCCATTCCATACATATATGTGGGGAGGTACAAGCTCCACCTCGTTTTGACAGTGAAAACTGCAGGAACTTCAAACCGGCAATAGGAAACAGACTGAGAAAGCAGAGAAAAAGTGTCTCCTGCAACCCGTTCCCTTGGTGCTAGATGAACGAACGTCTCTCTACTTGCTCAGTTCTAAGAGATAAGTGTGTGTGAAAGCCGTCCTTCACCTAGCTTGTTGGGAACACAAAGTTTCTTTTCAGTTGCAAACTCCATTCCATACATATATATGGGGAAGTTTTAGCTCCAACTCTGTGTTACAGTGAAATCTGCAGGAACTTCAAACCGGCACTAGGAAACAGACTGAGAAGGCAGAGAAATAGTGTTTCCTGCAACCCTTTCCCTTGGTGCTAGATGAACGAACGTCTCTCCACTTGCTCAGTTCTGAGAGATAATTGTGTGTGAAAGCCGTCTTTCACCTAGCTTGTTGGGAACACAAAGTTTCTTTTCAGTTTCAAACTCCAATCCATACATATATATGGGGAGGTACTAGCTCCAACTCGGTTTGACAGTGAAAACTGCAGGAACTTCAAACGGGCACTAGGAAACAGACTGAGAATGCAGTGAAAAAGTGCCTCCTGCCACCCGTTCCCTTGGTGCTAGATGAACGAAAGTCTCTCCACTTGCTCAGTTCTGAGAGATATGTGTGTGTGAAAGCCGTCCTTCACCTAGCTTCTTGGGAACACAAAGTTTCTTTTCAGTTGCAAACTCCATTCCATACATATATATGGTGAGGTACTAGCTCCAACTCGGTTTTAGAGTGAAAACTGCAGGAACTTCAAACCGGCACTAGGAAACAGACTGAGAAAGCAGAGAAAAAGTGTCTCCTGCAACCCGTTCCCTTGGTGCTAGATGAACGAACGTCTCTCCACTTTCTCAGTTCTGAGAGATAAGTGTGAGTGAAAGCCGTCCTTCACCTAGCTTGTTGGGAACACAAAGTTTCTTTTCAGTTGCAAACTCCATTCCATACATATATATGTGGAGGTACAAGCTCCAAATCTGTTTGACAGAGAAAACTGCAGGAATTTCAAACAGGCACTAGGAAACAGACTGAGAAAGCAGAGAAAAAGTGTCTCCTGCAACCCGTTCCCTTGGTGCTAGATGAACGAACGTCTCTCCACTTGCTCAGTTCTGAGAGATAAGTGTGTGTGAAAGCCGTACTTCACCTAGCTTGTTGGGAACACAAACTTTCTTTTCAGTTGCAAACTCCATTCCATACATATATATGGGGAGGTACTAGCTCCAACTCGGTTTTACAGTGTAAACTGCAGGAACTTCAAACCGGCACTAGGAAACAGACTGAGAATGCAGAGAAAAAGTGTCTCCTGCAACCCGATCCCTTGGTGCTAGATGAACGAACGTCTCTCCACTTGCTAAGTTCTGAGAGATAAGTGTGTGTGAAAGCCGTCCTTCACCTAGCTTGTTGGGAACACAAAGTTTCTTTTCAGTTGCAAACACCATTAAATAAATATATATGGGGAGGTACAAGCTCCAACTCGGTTTTCCAGTGAAAACTGCAAGAACTTCAAACCGGCACTAGGAAACATACTGAGAAAGCAGAGAAAATGTGTCTCCTGCAACCCGTTCCCTTGGTGCTAGATGAACGAACGTCTCTCCACTTGCTCAGTTCTGAGAGATAAGTGTGTGTGAAAGCCGTCCTTCACCTAGCTTGTTGGGAACACAAAGTTACTTTTCAGTTGCAAACTCCATTCCATACATACATATGGGGATGTACAAGCTCCAACTCGGTTTGGCTGTGATAACTGCAGGAACTTCAAACCGGCACTAGGAAACAGACTGAGAAAGCAGAGAAAAAGTGTCTCCTGCAACCCGTTCCCTTGGTGCAAGATGAACGAACGTCTCTCCACTTGCTCAGTTCTGAGAGATAAGTGTCTGTGAAACCCGTCCTTCACCTAGCTTGTTGGGAACACAAAGTTTCTTTTCAGTTGCAAATTCCATTCCATACATACATATGGGGAGGTACAAGCTCCAACTCGGTTTTCCAGTGAAACCTGCAGGAACTTCAAACCGGCACTAGGAAACAATCTGAGAAAGCAGAGAAAAAGTGTCTCCTGCAAACCGTTCCCTTGGTGCTAGATGAACGAACGTCTCTCCACTTGCTCAGTTCTGAGAGATAAGTGTGTGTGAAAGCCTTCCTTCAACTAGGTTGTTGGGAACACAAAGTTTCTTTTCAGTTGCAAACTCCATTCCATACATATATATGGAGAGGTACTAGCTCCAACTCTGTTTTACAGTGAAACCTGCAGGAACATCAAACCGGCACTAGGAAACAAACTGTGAAAGCAGAGAAAAACTGACTCCTGCAACCCGTTCCCTTGGTGCTAGATGAACGAACGACTGTCCACTTGCTCATTTCTGAGAGATAAGTGTGTGTGAAAGCCGTCCTTCACCTAGCTTGTTGGGAACACAAAGTTTTTTTTCTGTTGCAAACTCCATTCCATACATATATATGGGGAGGTATTAGCTCCTACTCGGTTGTACAGTGAAAACTGCAGGAACTTCAAACCGGCACTAGGAAACAGACTGAGAAAGCAGAGAAAATGTGTCTCCTGCTACCCGATCCCTTGGTGCTAGATGAACGAACGTCTCTCCACTTGCGCAGTTCTGAGAGATAATTGTGTGTGAAAGCCGTCCTTCACCTAGCTTGTTGGGAACACAAAGTTTCTTTTCAGTTGCAAACTCCATTCCATACATATATATGGAGAGGTACAAGCTCCAACTCGGTTTTCCAGTGAAAACTGCAAGAACTTCAAACCGGCACTAGGAAACAGACTGAGAAAGCAGAGAAAAAGTGTCTCCTGCAACCCGTTTCCTTGGTGCTAGATTAACGAACGTCTCTCCACTTGCTCAGTTCTGAGAGATATGTGTGAGTGAAAGCCGTACTTCAGCTAGCTATTGGGAACAAAAAGTTTCTTTTCAGTTGCAAACTCCATTCCATACATATATATGGGGAGGTACTAGCTCCAACTCGGATTTACAGTGAAAACTGCAGGAACTTCAGACCGGCACTAGGGAACAGACTGAGAAAGCAGAGAAAATGTGTCTCCTGCAACCCGTTCCTTTGGTCCTAGATGAACGATCGTCTCTCCACTTGCTCAGTTCTGAGAGATAAGTGTGTGTGAAAGCCTTCCTTCATCTAGATTGTTGGGTACACAAAGTTTCTTTTCAGTTGCAAACTCCATTCCATACATATATATGGGGAAGTACAAGCTCCAAGTCGGTTTTACAGTGAAAAATGCAGGAACTTCAAAACGGCACTAGGAAACAGACTGAGAAAGCAGAGAAATTGTGTCTCCTGCAACCCGTTCCCTTGGTGCTAGATGAACGAACGGCTCTCCACTTGCTCAGTTCTGAGAGATAAGTGTGTGTGAAAGCCGTCCTTCACCTAGCTTGTTGGGAACACAAAGTTTTTTTTCAGTTGCAAACTCCATTCCATACATATATATGGGGAGATAGAAGCTCCAACTCGGTTTTCCAGTGAAAACTGCAGGAACATTAAACCGGCACTAGGAAACAGACTGAGAAAGCAGAGAAAAGTGTCTCCTGCAACGCGTTCCCTTGGTGCTAGATGAACGAACGTCTCTCCACTTGCTCAGTTCTGAGAGATATGTTTGGGTGAAAGCCGTACTTCACCTAGCTTATTGGGAACACAAAGTTTCTTTTCAGTTGCAAACTCCCTTCCATACATATATATGGGGAGGTACAAGCTCCAACTCGGTTTTATAGTGAAAACTGCAGGAACTTCAAACCGGCACTAGGAAACAGACTGAGAAAGCAGAGAAAATGTGTCTCCTGCAACCCGTTCCCTTGGTGCTAGATGAACGAACGTCTCTCCACTTGCTCAGTTCTGAGAGATAAGTGTGTGTGAAAGCCGTCCTTCACCTAGCTTGTTGGGAACACAAAGTTTTTTTTCAGTTTCAAACTCCATTCCATACATATATATAGGGAGGTAGAAGCTCCAACTCGGTTTTACAGTGAAAACTGCAGGAAATTCAAACCGGCACTAGGAATCAGACTGAGAAAGCAGAGAAAAAGTGTCTCCTGCAACCCGTTCCCTTGGTGCTAGATGAACGAACGTCTCTCCACTTGCTCAGTTCTGAGAGATAAATGTGTGTGAAAGCCGTCCTTCACCTATCTTGTTGGGAAAACAAAGATTCTTTTCAGTTGCAAACTCCATTCCATACATATATATGGGGAGGTACTAGCTCCAACTCGGTTTTACAGTGAAAACTGCAGGAACTTCAAACCGGCACTAGGAAACAGACTGAGAAAGCAGAGAAAAAGTTTCTCCTGCAACAAGTTCCCTTGGTGCTAGATGAACGAAAGTCTCTCCACTTGCTCAGTTCTGAGAGATAAGTGTGTGTGAAAGCCGTCCTTCACCAAGCTTGTTGGGAACACAAAGTTTCTTTTCAGTTGCAAACTCCATTCCATACATATATATGGGGAGGTACTAGCTCCAACTCGGTTTTACAGTGAAAACTGCAGGAACTTCAAACCGGCACTAGGAAACAGACTGAGAAAGCAGAGAAAATGTGTCTCCTGCAACCCGTTCCCTTGGTGCTAGATGAACGAACGTCTCTCCACTTGCTCAGTTCTGAGAGATAAGTGTGTGTGAAAGCCGTCCTTCACCTACCTTGTTGGGAACACAAAGTTTCTTTTCAGTTGCAAACTCCATTCCATACATATATATGGGGAGGTACTAGCTCCAACTCAGTTTTGCAGTGAAAACTGCAGGAACATCAAACCGGCACTAGGAAACAGACTGAGACAGCAGAGAAATAGTGTCTCCTGCAACCCGTTCCCTTGGTGCCAGATGAACGAACGTCTCTCCACTTGCTCAGTTCTGAGAGATAAGTGTGTGTGAAAGCCGTCCTTCCACTAGCTTGTTGGGAACACAAAGTTTCTTTTCAGTTGCAAACTCCATTCCATACATATATATGGGGAATTACAAGCTCCAACTCTGTTTTACAATGAAAACTGCAGGAACTTCAAACAGGCACTAGGAAACAGACTGAGAAAGCAGAGAAAAAGTGTCTCCTGCAACCCGTTCCCTTGGTGCTAGATTAACGAACATCTCTCCACTTGCTCAGTTCGGAGAGATAAGTGTGTGTGAAAGCCGTCCTTCACCTAGCTTGTTGGGAACACAAAGTTTCTTTTCAGTTGCAAACTCCATTCCATACATATATATGGGGAGGTACTAGCTCCAACTCTGTTTTACAGTGAAAACTGCAGGAGCTTCAAACCGACACTAGGAAACAGACTGAGAAAGCAGAGAAAATGTGTCTCCTGCAACCCGTTCCCTTGGTGCTAGATGAACGAACGTCTCTCCACTTGCTCAGTTCTGAGAGATAAGTGTGTGTGAAAGCCGTCCTTCACCTAGCTTGTTGGGAACACAAAGATTCTTTTCAGTTGCAAACTCCATTCCATACATATATGTGGGGAGGTACAAGCTCCACCTCGGTTTGACAGTGAAAACTGCAGGAACTTCAAACCGGCAATAGGAAACAGACTGAGAAAGCAGAGAAAAAGTGTCTCCTGCAACCCGTTCCCTTGGTGCTAGATGAACGAACGTCTCTCTACTTGCTCAGTTCTAAGAGATAAGTGTTTGTGAAAGCCGTCCTTCACCTAGCTTGTTGGGAACACAAAGTTTCTTTTCAGTTGCAAACTCCATTCCATACATATATATGGGGAAGTTTTAGCTCCAACTCTGTGTTACAGTGAAATCTGCAGGAACTTCAAACCGGCACTAGGAAACAGACTGAGAAGGCAGAGAAATAGTGTTTCCTGCAACCCTTTCCCTTGGTGCTAGATGAACGAACGTCTCTCCACTTGCTCAGTTCTGAGAGATAATTGTGTGTGAAAGCCGTCTTTCACCTAGCTTGTTGGGAACACAAAGTTTCTTTTCAGTTTCAAACTCCAATCCATACATATATATGGGGAGGTACTAGCTCCAACTCGGTTTGACAGTGAAAACTGCAGGAACTTCAAACGGGCACTAGGAAACAGACTGAGAATGCAGTGAAAAAGTGCCTCCTGCAACCCGTACCCTTGGTGCTAGATGAACGAAAGTCTCTCCACTTGCTCAGTTCTGAGAGATATGTGTGTGTGAAAGCCGTCCTTCACCTAGCTTCTTGGGAACACAAAGTTTCTTTTCAGTTGCAAACTCCATTCCATACATATATATAGGGAGGTAGAAGCTCCAAGTCGGTTTTACAGTGAAAAATGCAGGAACTTCAAAACGGCACTAGGAAACAGACTGAGAAAGCAGAGAAATTGTGTCTCCTGCAACCCGTTCCCTTGGTGCTAGATGAACGAACGGCTCTCCACTTGCTCAGTTCTGAGAGATAAGTGTGTGTGAAAGCCGTCCTTCACCTAGCTTGTTGGGAACACAAAGTTTTTTTTCAGTTGCAAACTCCATTCCATACATATATATGGGGAGATAGAAGCTCCAACTCGGTTTTCCAGTGAAAACTGCAGGAACATTAAACCGGCACTAGGAAACAGACTGAGAAAGCAGAGAAAAGTGTCTCCTGCAACGCGTTCCCTTGGTGCTAGATGAACGAACGTCTCTCCACTTGCTCAGTTCTGAGAGATATGTTTGGGTGAAAGCCGTACTTCACCTAGCTTATTGGGAACACAAAGTTTCTTTTCAGTTGCAAACTCCCTTCCATACATATATATGGGGAGGTACAAGCTCCAACTCGGTTTTATAGTGAAAACTGCAGGAACTTCAAACCGGCACTAGGAAACAGACTGAGAAAGCAGAGAAAATGTGTCTCCTGCAACCCGTTCCCTTGGTGCTAGATGAACGAACGTCTCTCCACTTGCTCAGTTCTGAGAGATAAGTGTGTGTGAAAGCCGTCCTTCACCTAGCTTGTTGGGAACACAAAGTTTTTTTTCAGTTTCAAACTCCATTCCATACATATATATAGGGAGGTAGAAGCTCCAACTCGGTTTTACAGTGAAAACTGCAGGAAATTCAAACCGGCACTAGGAATCAGACTGAGAAAGCAGAGAAAAAGTGTCTCCTGCAACCCGTTCCCTTGGTGCTAGATGAACGAACGTCTCTCCACTTGCTCAGTTCTGAGAGATAAATGTGTGTGAAAGCCGTCCTTCACCTATCTTGTTGGGAAAACAAAGATTCTTTTCAGTTGCAAACTCCATTCCATACATATATATGGGGAGGTACTAGCTCCAACTCGGTTTTACAGTGAAAACTGCAGGAACTTCAAACCGGCACTAGGAAACAGACTGAGAAAGCAGAGAAAAAGTTTCTCCTGCAACAAGTTCCCTTGGTGCTAGATGAACGAAAGTCTCTCCACTTGCTCAGTTCTGAGAGATAAGTGTGTGTGAAAGCCGTCCTTCACCAAGCTTGTTGGGAACACAAAGTTTCTTTTCAGTTGCAAACTCCATTCCATACATATATATGGGGAGGTACTAGCTCCAACTCGGTTTTACAGTGAAAACTGCAGGAACTTCAAACCGGCACTAGGAAACAGACTGAGAAAGCAGAGAAAATGTGTCTCCTGCAACCCGTTCCCTTGGTGCTAGATGAACGAACGTCTCTCCACTTGCTCAGTTCTGAGAGATAAGTGTGTGTGAAAGCCGTCCTTCACCTACCTTGTTGGGAACACAAAGTTTCTTTTCAGTTGCAAACTCCATTCCATACATATATATGGGGAGGTACTAGCTCCAACTCAGTTTTGCAGTGAAAACTGCAGGAACATCAAACCGGCACTAGGAAACAGACTGAGACAGCAGAGAAATAGTGTCTCCTGCAACCCGTTCCCTTGGTGCCAGATGAACGAACGTCTCTCCACTTGCTCAGTTCTGAGAGATAAGTGTGTGTGAAAGCCGTCCTTCCACTAGCTTGTTGGGAACACAAAGTTTCTTTTCAGTTGCAAACTCCATTCCATACATATATATGGGGAATTACAAGCTCCAACTCTGTTTTACAATGAAAACTGCAGGAACTTCAAACAGGCACTAGGAAACAGACTGAGAAAGCAGAGAAAAAGTGTCTCCTGCAACCCGTTCCCTTGGTGCTAGATTAACGAACATCTCTCCACTTGCTCAGTTCGGAGAGATAAGTGTGTGTGAAAGCCGTCCTTCACCTAGCTTGTTGGGAACACAAAGTTTCTTTTCAGTTGCAAACTCCATTCCATACATATATATGGGGAGGTACTAGCTCCAACTCTGTTTTACAGTGAAAACTGCAGGAGCTTCAAACCGACACTAGGAAACAGACTGAGAAAGCAGAGAAAATGTGTCTCCTGCAACCCGTTCCCTTGGTGCTAGATGAACGAACGTCTCTCCACTTGCTCAGTTCTGAGAGATAAGTGTGTGTGAAAGCCGTCCTTCACCTAGCTTGTTGGGAACACAAAGATTCTTTTCAGTTGCAAACTCCATTCCATAAATATATGTGGGGAGGTACAAGCTCCACCTCGGTTTGACAGTGAAAACTGCAGGAACTTCAAACCGGCAATAGGAAACAGACTGAGAAAGCAGAGAAAAAGTGTCTCCTGCAACCCGTTCCCTTGGTGCTAGATGAACGAACGTCTCTCTACTTGCTCAGTTCTAAGAGATAAGTGTTTGTGAAAGCCGTCCTTCACCTAGCTTGTTGGGAACACAAAGTTTCTTTTCAGTTGCAAACTCCATTCCATACATATATATGGGGAAGTTTTAGCTCCAACTCTGAGTTACAGTGAAATCTGCAGGAACTTCAAACCGGCACTAGGAAACAGACTGAGAAGGCAGAGAAATAGTGTTTCCTGCAACCCTTTCCCTTGGTGCTAGATGAACGAACGTCTCTCCACTTGCTCAGTTCTGAGAGATAATTGTGTGTGAAAGCCGTCTTTCACCTAGCTTGTTGGGAACACAAAGTTTCTTTTCAGTTTCAAACTCCAATCCATACATATATATGGGGAGGTACTAGCTCCAACTCGGTTTGACAGTGAAAACTGCAGGAACTTCAAACGGGCACTAGGAAACAGACTGAGAATGCAGTGAAAAAGTGCCTCCTGCAACCCGTACCCTTGGTGCTAGATGAACGAAAGTCTCTCCACTTGCTCAGTTCTGAGAGATATGTGTGTGTGAAAGCCGTCCTTCACCTAGCTTCTTGGGAACACAAAGTTTCTTTTCAGTTGCAAACTCCATTCCATACATATATATGGGGAGGTACTAGCTCCAACCCGATTTTACAGTGAAAACTGCAGGAACTTCAAACCGGCACTAGGAAACAGACTGAGAAAGCAGAGAAAATGTGTCTCCTGCCACCCATTCCCTTGGTGCTAGATGAACGAACGTCTCTCCACTTGCTCAGTTCTGAGAGATAAGTGTGTGTGAAAGCCGTCCTTCACCTAGCTTGTTTGAACACAAAGTTTCTTTTCAGTTGCAAACTCCATTCCATACATATATATGGGAGGTACTAGCTCCAACTCGTTTTTACAGTGAAAACTGCAGGAACCTCAAACCGGCACTAGGAAACAGACTGAGAAAGCAGAGAAAAAGTGTCTCCTGCAACCCGTTCCCTTGGTGCTAGATGAATGAACGTGTCTCCACTTGCTCAGTTCTGAGAGATAAGTGTGTGTGAAAGCCGTCCTTCAACTAGCTTGTTGGGAACACAAAGTTTCTTTTCAGTTGCAAACTCCATTCCATACATATATATGGGTAGGTACAAGCTCCAACTCGGTTTGACAGTGAAAACTGCAGGAACTTCAAACCGGCACTAGGAAACAGACTGAGAAAGCAGAGAAAAAGTGTCTCCTGCAACCCGTTCCCTTGGTGCTAGATGAACGAAAGTCTCTCCACTTGCTCAGTTCTGAGAGATAAGTGTGTGTGAAAGCCGTCGTTCAACTAACTTGTTGGGAACAGAAAGTTTCTTTTCAGTTGCAAACTCCATTCCATACATATATATGGGGAGGTACTAGCTCCAACACGTTTTTACAGTGAAAACTGCAGGAACTTCAAACCGGCACTTGGAAACAGACTGAGAAAGCAGAGAAAAAGTGTCTCCTGCAACCCGTTCCCTTGGTGCTAGATGAACGAACGTCTCTCCACTTGCTCAGTTCTGAGAGATAAGTGTGTGTGAAAGCCGTCCTTCACCTAGCTTGTTGGGAACACAAAGTTTCTTTTTAGTTGCTAACTCCATTCCATACATATATATGGGGAGGTACTAGCTCCAACTCGGTTTTACAGTGAAAACTGCAGGAAATTCAAACCGGCACTAGGAATCAGACTGAGAAAGCAGAGAAAAAGTGTCTCCTGCAACCCGTTCCCTTGGTGCTAGATGAACGAACGTCTCTCCACTTGCTCAGTTCTGAGAGATAAATGTGTGTGAAAGCCGTCCTTCACCTATCTTGTTGGGAAAACAAAGATTCTTTTCAGTTGCAAACTCCATTCCATACATATATATGGGGAGGTACTAGCTCCAACTCGGTTTTACAGTGAAAACTGCAGGAACTTCAAACCGGCACTAGGAAACAGACTGAGAAAGCAGAGAAAAAGTTTCTCCTGCAACAAGTTCCCTTGGTGCTAGATGAACGAAAGTCTCTCCACTTGCTCAGTTCTGAGAGATAAGTGTGTGTGAAAGCCGTCCTTCACCAAGCTTGTTGGGAACACAAAGTTTCTTTTCAGTTGCAAACTCCATTCCATACATATATATGGGGAGGTACTAGCTCCAACTCGGTTTTACAGTGAAAACTGCAGGAACTTCAAACCGGCACTAGGAAACAGACTGAGAAAGCAGAGAAAATGTGTCTCCTGCAACCCGTTCCCTTGGTGCTAGATGAACGAACGTCTCTCCACTTGCTCAGTTCTGAGAGATAAGTGTGTGTGAAAGCCGTCCTTCACCTACCTTGTTGGGAACACAAAGTTTCTTTTCAGTTGCAAACTCCATTCCATACATATATATGGGGAGGTACTAGCTCCAACTCAGTTTTGCAGTGAAAACTGCAGGAACATCAAACCGGCACTAGGAAACAGACTGAGACAGCAGAGAAATAGTGTCTCCTGCAACCCGTTCCCTTGGTGCCAGATGAACGAACGTCTCTCCACTTGCTCAGTTCTGAGAGATAAGTGTGTGTGAAAGCCGTCCTTCCACTAGCTTGTTGGGAACACAAAGTTTCTTTTCAGTTGCAAACTCCATTCCATACATATATATGGGGAATTACAAGCTCCAACTCTGTTTTACAATGAAAACTGCAGGAACTTCAAACCGGCAATAGGAAACAGACTGAGAAAGCAGAGAAAAAGTGTCTCCTGCAACCCGTTCCCTTGGTGCTAGATGAACGAACGTCTCTCTACTTGCTCAGTTCTAAGAGATAAGTGTGTGTGAAAGCCGTCCTTCACCTAGCTTGTTGGGAACACAAAGTTTCTTTTCAGTTGCAAACTCCATTCCATACATATATATGGGGAAGTTTTAGCTCCAACTCTGTGTTACAGTGAAATCTGCAGGAACTTCAAACCGGCACTAGGAAACAGACTGAGAAGGCAGAGAAATAGTGTTTCCTGCAACCCTTTCCCTTGGTGCTAGATGAACGAACGTCTCTCCACTTGCTCAGTTCTGAGAGATAATTGTGTGTGAAAGCCGTCTTTCACCTAGCTTGTTGGGAACACAAAGTTTCTTTTCAGTTTCAAACTCCAATCCATACATATATATGGGGAGGTACTAGCTCCAACTCGGTTTGACAGTGAAAACTGCAGGAACTTCAAACGGGCACTAGGAAACAGACTGAGAATGCAGTGAAAAAGTGCCTCCTGCAACCCGTTCCCTTGGTGCTAGATGAACGAAAGTCTCTCCACTTGCTCAGTTCTGAGAGATATGTGTGTGTGAAAGCCGTCCTTCACCTAGCTTCTTGGGAACACAAAGTTTCTTTTCAGTTGCAAACTCCATTCCATACATATATATGGGGAGGTACTAGCTCCAACCCGATTTTACAGTGAAAACTGCAGGAACTTCAAACCGGCACTAGGAAACAGACTGAGAAAGCAGAGAAAATGTGTCTCCTGCCACCCATTCCCTTGGTGCTAGATGAACGAACGTCTCTCCACTTGCTCAGTTCTGAGAGATAAGTGTGTGTGAAAGCCGTCCTTCACCTAGCTTGTTTGAACACAAAGTTTCTTTTCAGTTGCAAACTCCATTCCATACATATATATGGGAGGTACTAGCTCCAACTCGTTTTTACAGTGAAAACTGCAGGAACCTCAAACCGGCACTAGGAAACAGACTGAGAAAGCAGAGAAAAAGTGTCTCCTGCAACCCGTTCCCTTGGTGCTAGATGAATGAACGTGTCTCCACTTGCTCAGTTCTGAGAGATAAGTGTGTGTGAAAGCCGTCCTTCAACTAGCTTGTTGGGAACACAAAGTTTCTTTTCAGTTGCAAACTCCATTCCATACATATATATGGGTAGGTACAAGCTCCAACTCGGTTTGACAGTGAAAACTGCAGGAACATCAAACCGGCACTAGGAAACAGACTGAGAAAGCAGAGAAAAAGTGTCTCCTGCAACCCGTTCCCTTGGTGCTAGATGAACGAAAGTCTCTCCACTTGCTCAGTTCTGAGAGATATGTGTGTGTGAAAGCCGTCCTTCACCTAGCTTCTTGGGAACACAAAGTTTCTTTTCAGTTGCAAACTCCATTCCATACATATATATGGGGAGGTACTAGCTCCAACCCGATTTTACAGTGAAAACTGCAGGAACTTCAAACCGGCACTAGGAAACAGACTGAGAAAGCAGAGAAAATGTGTCTCCTGCCACCCATTCCCTTGGTGCTAGATGAACGAACGTCTCTCCACTTGCTCAGTTCTGAGAGATAAGTGTGTGTGAAAGCCGTCCTTCACCTAGCTTGTTTGAACACAAAGTTTCTTTTCAGTTGCAAACTCCATTCCATACATATATATGGGAGGTACTAGCTCCAACTCGTTTTTACAGTGAAAACTGCAGGAACCTCAAACCGGCACTAGGAAACAGACTGAGAAAGCAGAGAAAAAGTGTCTCCTGCAACCCGTTCCCTTGGTGCTAGATGAATGAACGTGTCTCCACTTGCTCAGTTCTGAGAGATAAGTGTGTGTGAAAGCCGTCCTTCAACTAGCTTGTTGGGAACACAAAGTTTCTTTTCAGTTGCAAACTCCATTCCATACATATATATGGGTAGGTACAAGCTCCAACTCGGTTTGACAGTGAAAACTGCAGGAACTTCAAACCGGCACTAGGAAACAGACTGAGAAAGCAGAGAAAAAGTGTCTCCTGCAACCCGTTCCCTTGGTGCTAGATGAACGAAAGTCTCTCCACTTGCTCAGTTCTGAGAGATAAGTGTGTGTGAAAGCCGTCGTTCAACTAACTTGTTGGGAACAGAAAGTTTCTTTTCAGTTGCAAACTCCATTCCATACATATATATGGGGAGGTACTAGCTCCAACACGTTTTTACAGTGAAAACTGCAGGAACTTCAAACCGGCACTTGGAAACAGACTGAGAAAGCAGAGAAAAAGTGTCTCCTGCAACCCGTTCCCTTGGTGCTAGATGAACGAACGTCTCTCCACTTGCTCAGTTCTGAGAGATAAGTGTGTGTGAAAGCCGTCCTTCACCTAGCTTGTTGGGAACACAAAGTTTCTTTTTAGTTGCTAACTCCATTCCATAGATATATATGGGGAGGTACTAGCTCCAACTCGGTTTTACAGTGAAAACTGCAGGAAATTCAAACCGGCACTAGGAATCAGACTGAGAAAGCAGAGAAAAAGTGTCTCCTGCAACCCGTTCCCTTGGTGCTAGATGAACGAACGTCTCTCCACTTGCTCAGTTCTGAGAGATAAATGTGTGTGAAAGCCGTCCTTCACCTATCTTGTTGGGAAAACAAAGATTCTTTTCAGTTGCAAACTCCATTCCATACATATATATGGGGAGGTACTAGCTCCAACTCGGTTTTACAGTGAAAACTGCAGGAACTTCAAACCGGCACTAGGAAACAGACTGAGAAAGCAGAGAAAAAGTTTCTCCTGCAACAAGTTCCCTTGGTGCTAGATGAACGAAAGTCTCTCCACTTGCTCAGTTCTGAGAGATAAGTGTGTGTGAAAGCCGTCCTTCACCAAGCTTGTTGGGAACACAAAGTTTCTTTTCAGTTGCAAACTCCATTCCATACATATATATGGGGAGGTACTAGCTCCAACTCGGTTTTACAGTGAAAACTGCAGGAACTTCAAACCGGCACTAGGAAACAGACTGAGAAAGCAGAGAAAATGTGTCTCCTGCAACCCGTTCCCTTGGTGCTAGATGAACGAACGTCTCTCCACTTGCTCAGTTCTGAGAGATAAGTGTGTGTGAAAGCCGTCCTTCACCTACCTTGTTGGGAACACAAAGATTCTTTTCAGTTGCAAACTCCATTCCATACATATATATGGGGAGGTACTAGCTCCAACTCAGTTTTGCAGTGAAAACTGCAGGAACATCAAACCGGCACTAGGAAACAGACTGAGACAGCAGAGAAATAGTGTCTCCTGCAACCCGTTCCCTTGGTGCCAGATGAACGAACGTCTCTCCACTTGCTCAGTTCTGAGAGATAAGTGTGTGTGAAAGCCGTCCTTCCACTAGCTTGTTGGGAACACAAAGTTTCTTTTCAGTTGCAAACTCCATTCCATACATATATATGGGGAATTACAAGCTCCAACTCTGTTTTACAATGAAAACTGCAGGAACTTCAAACAGGCACTAGGAAACAGACTGAGAAAGCAGAGAAAAAGTGTCTCCTGCAACCCGTTCCCTTGGTGCTAGATGAACGAACATCTCTCCACTTGCTCAGTTCGGAGAGATAAGTGTGTGTGAAAGCCGTCCTTCACCTAGCTTGTTGGGAACACAAAGTTTCTTTTCAGTTGCAAACTCCATTCCATATATATATATGGGGAGGTACTAGCTCCAAATCTGTTTTACAGTGAAAACTGCAGGAGCTTCAAACCGACACTAGGAAACAGACTGAGAAAGCAGAGAAAATGTGTCTCCTGCAACCCGTTCCCTTGGTGCTAGATGAACGAACGTCTCTCCACTTGCTCAGTTCTGAGAGATAAGTGTGTGTGAAAGCCGTCCTTCACCTAGCTTGTTGGGAACACAAAGATTCTTTTCAGTTGCAAACTCCATTCCATACATATATGTGGGGAGGTACAAGCTCCACCTCGGTTTGACAGTGAAAACTGCAGGAACTTCAAACCGGCAATAGGAAACAGACTGAGAAAGCAGAGAAAAAGTGTCTCCTGCAACCCGTTCCCTTGGTGCTAGATGAACGAACGTCTCTCTACTTGCTCAGTTCTAAGAGATAAGTGTGTGTGAAAGCCGTCCTTCACCTAGCTTGTTGGGAACACAAAGTTTCTTTTCAGTTGCAAACTCCATTCCATACATATATATGGGGAAGTTTTAGCTCCAACTCTGTGTTACAGTGAAATCTGCAGGAACTTCAAACCGGCACTAGGAAACAGACTGAGAAGGCAGAGAAATAGTGTTTCCTGCAACCCTTTCCCTTGGTGCTAGATGAACGAACGTCTCTCCACTTGCTCAGTTCTGAGAGATAATTGTGTGTGAAAGCCGTCTTTCACCTAGCTTGTTGGGAACACAAAGTTTCTTTTCAGTTTCAAACTCCAATCCATACATATATATGGGGAGGTACTAGCTCCAACTCGGTTTGACAGTGAAAACTGCAGGAACTTCAAACGGGCACTAGGAAACAGACTGAGAATGCAGTGAAAAAGTGCCTCCTGCAACCCGTTCCCTTGGTGCTAGATGAACGAAAGTCTCTCCACTTGCTCAGTTCTGAGAGATATGTGTGTGTGAAAGCCGTCCTTCACCTAGCTTCTTGGGAACACAAAGTTTCTTTTCAGTTGCAAACTCCATTCCATACATATATATGGGGAGGTACTAGCTCCAACCCGATTTTACAGTGAAAACTGCAGGAACTTCAAACCGGCACTAGGAAACAGACTGAGAAAGCAGAGAAAATGTGTCTCCTGCCACCCATTCCCTTGGTGCTAGATGAACGAACGTCTCTCCACTTGCTCAGTTCTGAGAGATAAGTGTGTGTGAAAGCCGTCCTTCACCTAGCTTGTTTGAACACAAAGTTTCTTTTCAGTTGCAAACTCCATTCCATACATATATATGGGAGGTACTAGCTCCAACTCGTTTTTACAGTGAAAACTGCAGGAACCTCAAACCGGCACTAGGAAACAGACTGAGAAAGCAGAGAAAAAGTGTCTCCTGCAACCCGTTCCCTTGGTGCTAGATGAATGAACGTGTCTCCACTTGCTCAGTTCTGAGAGATAAGTGTGTGTGAAAGCCGTCCTTCAACTAGCTTGTTGGGAACACAAAGTTTCTTTTCAGTTGCAAACTCCATTCCATACATATATATGGGTAGGTACAAGCTCCAACTCGGTTTGACAGTGAAAACTGCAGGAACTTCAAACCGGCACTAGGAAACAGACTGAGAAAGCAGAGAAAAAGTGTCTCCTGCAACCCGTTCCCTTGGTGCTAGATGAACGAAAGTCTCTCCACTTGCTCAGTTCTGAGAGATAAGTGTGTGTGAAAGCCGTCGTTCAACTAACTTGTTGGGAACAGAAAGTTTCTTTTCAGTTGCAAACTCCATTCCATACATATATATGGGGAGGTACTAGCTCCAACACGTTTTTACAGTGAAAACTGCAGGAACTTCAAACCGGCACTTGGAAACAGACTGAGAAAGCAGAGAAAAAGTGTCTCCTGCAACCCGTTCCCTTGGTGCTAGATGAACGAACGTCTCTCCACTTGCTCAGTTCTGAGAGATAAGTGTGTGTGAAAGCCGTCCTTCACCTAGCTTGTTGGGAACACAAAGTTTCTTTTTAGTTGCTAACTCCATTCCATACATATATATGGGGAGGTACTAGCTCCAACTCGGTTTTACAGTGAAAACTGAAGGAACATCAAACCTTCACTAGGGAACAGACTGAGAAAGCAGAGAAAATGTGTCTCCTGCAACACGTTCCCTTGGTGCTAGGTGAACGAACGTCTCTCCCCTTGTCAGTTCTGAGAGATATATGTGTGTGAAAGCCGTCCTTCACCTAGCTTGTTGGGAACACAAAGATTCTTTTCAGTTGCAAACTCCATTGCATACATATATACGGGGAGGTTCTAGCTCCAACTCGGTGTTACAGTGAAAACTGCAGGAACTTCAAACCGGCACTAGGAAACAGAATGAGAAAGCAGAGAAATAGTGTTTCCTGCAACCCGTTCCCTTTTTGCTAGATGAACGAACGTCTCTCCACTTGCTCAGTTCTGAGAGATAAGTGTGTGTGAAGCCGTCCTTCAACTAGCTTGTTGGGAACACAAAGTTTCTTTTCAGTTGCAAACTCCAATCCATACATATATATGGGGAGGTACTAGCTCAAACTCGGTTTGACAGTGAAAACTGCAGGAACTTCAAACCGGCACTAGGAAACAGACTGAGAAAGAGGAGAAAAAGTGTCTCCTGCAACCCGTTCCCTTGGTGCTAGATGAACGAAAGTCTCTCCACTTGCTCAGTTCTCAGAGATATGTGTGTGTGAAAGCCGTCCTTCACCTAGCTTCTTGGGAACACAAAGTTTCTTTTCAGTTGCAAAATCCATTCCATACATATATATGGATAGGTACAAGCTCCAACTCGATTTTACAGTGAAAACTGCAGGAACTTCAAACCGGCACTAGAAACAGACTGAGAAAGCATAGAAAAAGTGTCTCCTGCAACCTGTTCCCTTGGTGCTAGATGAACGAACGTCTCTCCACTTGCTCAGTTCTGAGAGATAATTGTGTGTGAAAGCCGTACTTCACCTAGCTTGTTGGGAACACATAGTTTCTTTTCAGTTGCAAACTCCATTCCATACATATATAAGGGGATGTACTAGCTCCAACACGGTTTTACAGTTAAAACTGCAGGAACATCAAACCGGCACTAGGAAACAGACTGAGAAAGCAGAGAAAAAGTGGCTCCTGCAAACCGTTCCCTTGGTGCTAGATGAACGAACGTCTCTCCAATTGCTCAGTTCTGAGATCTAATTGTGTATGAAAGCCGTCCTTCACCTATCTTGTTGGGAACACAAAGATTCTTTTAAGTTGCAAACTCCATTCCGTACATATATATGGGGAAGTAGAAGCTTCAAATCGGTTTACAGTGAAAACTGCAGGAACCTCAAATCGGCACTAGGAAACAGAATGAGAAAGCAGAGAAAAAGTGTCTCCTGCAACCCGTTCCCTTGGTGCTAGATGAACGAAAGTCTCTCCACTTGCTCAGTTCTGAGAGATAAGTGTGTGTGAAAGCCGTCGTTCAACTAGCTTGTTGGGAACAGAAAGTTTCTTTTCAGTTGCAAACTCCATTCCATACATATATATGGGGAGGTACTAGCTCCAACTCGGTTTTACAGTGAAAACTGCAGGAACTTCAAACCGGCACTAGGAAACAGACTGAGAAAGCAGAGAAGAAGTGTCCCCTGCAACCCGTTCCCTTGGTGGTAGATGAACGAACGTCTTACCACTTGCTCAGTTCTGAGAGATAAGTGTGTGTGAAAGCCGTCCGTCACCTTGCTTGTTGGGAACACAAAGATTCTTTTCAGTTGCTAACTCCATTCCATACATATATATGGGGAGGTACTAGCTCCAAATCGGGTTTACAGTGAAAACTGCAGGAACTTCAAACCGGCACTAGGAAACAGACTGAGAAAGCAGAGAAAAAGTGTCTACTGCAACACGTTCCCTTGGTGCTAGATGAACGAACCTCTTACCACTTGCTCAGTTCTGAGAGATAAGTGTGTGTGAAAGGCGTCCTTCAACTAGCTTGATGGGATCACAAAGTTTCTTTTCAGTAGGAAACTCCATTCCATACATATATATGGGTAAGTTCTAGCTCCAACTCGGTTTTACAGTGAAAACTGCAGTAACTTCAAACCGGCACTAGGAAACAGACTGAGAAAGCAGAGAAATAGTGTCTCCTGCAACCCGTTCCCTTGCTGCTAGATGAACGAACGTCTCTCCAATTGCTCAGTTCTGAGAGTTAAGTGTGTTTGAAAGCCGTCCTTCCACTAGCTTGTTGGGAACACAATGTTTCTTTTCAGTTGCAAACTCCATTCCATACATATATATGGGGAGGTACAAGCTCCAACTCGGTTTTACAGTGAAAACTGCAGGAACTTCAAACCGGCACTAGGAAACAGACTGAGAATGCAGAGAAAAAGTTTCTCCTGCAACCCGTTCCCTTGGTGCTAGATGAACGAACATCTCTCCACTTGCTCAGTTCGGAGAGATAAGTGTGTGTGAAAGCCGTCCTTCACCTAGCTTGTTGGGAACACAAAGTTTCTTTTCAGTTGCAAACTCCATTCCATACATATATATGGGGAGGTACTAGCTCCAAATCGGTTTTACAGTGAAAACTGCAGGAACTTCAAACCGGCACTAGGAAACAGACTGAGAAAGCAGAGAAAATGTGTCTCCTGCAACCCGTTCCCTTGGTGCTAGATGAACGAACGTCTCTCCACTTGCTCAGTTCTGAGAGATAATTGTGTGTGAAAGCCGTACTTCACCTAGCTTGTTGGGAACACATAGTTTCTTTTCAGTTGCAAACTCCATTCCATACATATATAAGGGGATGTACTAGCTCCAACACGGTTTTACAGTTAAAACTGCAGGAACATCAAACCGGCACTAGGAAACAGACTGAGAAAGCAGAGAAAAAGTGGCTCCTGCAAACCGTTCCCTTGGTGCTAGATGAACGAACGTCTCTCCAATTGCTCAGTTCTGAGATCTAATTGTGTATGAAAGCCGTCCTTCACCTATCTTGTTGGGAACACAAAGATTCTTTTAAGTTGCAAACTCCATTCCGTACATATATATGGGGAAGTAGAAGCTTCAAATCGGTTTACAGTGAAAACTGCAGGAACCTCAAATCGGCACTAGGAAACAGAATGAGAAAGCAGAGAAAAAGTGTCTCCTGCAACCCGTTCCCTTGGTGCTAGATGAACGAAAGTCTCTCCACTTGCTCAGTTCTGAGAGATAAGTGTGTGTGAAAGCCGTCGTTCAACTAGCTTGTGGGGAACAGAAAGTTTCTTTTCAGTTGCAAACTCCATTCCATACATATATATGGGGAGGTACTAGCTCCAACTCGGTTTTACAGTGAAAACTGCAGGAACTTCAAACCGGCACTAGGAAACAGACTGAGAAAGCAGAGAAGAAGTGTCCCCTGCAACCCGTTCCCTTGGTGGTAGATGAACGAACGTCTTACCACTTGCTCAGTTCTGAGAGATAAGTGTGTGTGAAAGCCGTCCGTCACCTTGCTTGTTGGGAACACAAAGATTCTTTTCAGTTGCTAACTCCATTCCATACATATATATGGGGAGGTACTAGCTCCAAATCGGGTTTACAGTGAAAACTGCAGGAACTTCAAACCGGCACTAGGAAACAGACTGAGAAAGCAGAGAAAAAGTGTCTACTGCAACCCGTTCCCTTGCTGCTAGATGAACGAACGTCTCTCCAATTGCTCAGTTCTGAGAGTTAAGTGTGTTTGAAAGCCGTCCTTCCACTAGCTTGTTGGGAACACAATGTTTCTTTTCAGTTGCAAACTCCATTCCATACATATATATGGGGAGGTACAAGCTCCAACTCGGTTTTACAGTGAAAACTGCAGGAACTTCAAACCGGCACTAGGAAACAGACTGAGAATGCAGAGAAAAAGTTTCTCCTGCAACCCGTTCCCTTGGTGCTAGATGAACGAACATCTCTCCACTTGCTCAGTTCGGAGAGATAAGTGTGTGTGAAAGCCGTCCTTCACCTAGCTTGTTGGGAACACAAAGTTTCTTTTCAGTTGCAAACTCCATTCCATACATATATATGGGGAGGTACTAGCTCCAAATCGGTTTTACAGTGAAAACTGCAGGAACTTCAAACCGGCACTAGGAAACAGACTGAGAAAGCAGAGAAAATGTGTCTCCTGCAACCCGTTCCCTTGGTGCTAGATGAACGAACGTCTCTCCACTTGCTCAGTTCTGAGAGATAATTGTGTGTGAAAGCCGTCGTTCAACTAGGTTGTTGGGAACACAAAGTTTCTTTTCAGTTGCAAACTCCATTCCATACATATATATGGGGATGTACTAGATCCAACTCGGTTTTACAGTGAAAACTGCAGGAACTTCAAACCGGCACTAGGAAACAGACTGAGAAAGCAGAGAAAAAGTGACTCCTGCAAACCTTTGCCTTGGTGCTAGATGAACGAACGTCTCTACACTTGCTCAGTTCTGAGAGATAAGTGTGTGTGAAAGCCGTCCTTCACCTAGCTTGTTGGGAACACAAAGTTTCTTTTCAGTTGCAAACTCCATTCCATACATATATATGGGGAGGTAGTAGCTCCAACTCGGTTTTACAGTGAAATCTGCAGGAACTTCAAACCGGCACTAGGAAACAGACTGAGAAAGCAGAGAAAAAGTTTCTCCTGCAAACCGTTCCCTTGGTGCTGGATGAACGAACGTCTCTCCACTTGCTCAGTTGTGAGAGATAAGTGTGTGTGAAAGCCGTCCTTCACCTAGCTTGTTGGGAACACAAAGATTGTTTTCAGTTGCAAACTCCATTCCATACATATATATGGGGAGGTAGAAGCTCCACCTCGGTTTTACAGTGAAAACTGCAGGAACTTCAAACCGGCACTAGGAAACAGACTGAGAATGCAGAGAAAAAGTTTCTCCTGCCACCCGTTCCCTTGGTGCTAGATGAACGAACATCTCTCCACTTGCTCAGTTCGGAGAGATAAGTGTGTGTGAAAGCCGTCCTTCCACTAGCTTGTTGGGAACACAAAGTTTCTTTTCAGTTGCAAACTCCATTCCATACATATATATGGGGAGGTACTAGCTCCAACTCGGTTTTACAGTGAAAACTGCAGGAACTTCAAACCGGCACTAGGAAACAGACTGAGAAAGCAGAGAAAATGTGTCTCCTGCAACCCGTTCCCTTGGTGCTAGATGAACGAACGTCTCTCCACTTGCTCAGTTCTGAGAGATAATTGTGTGTGAAAGCCGTCGTTCAACTAGGTTGTTGGGAACACAAAGTTTCTTTTCAGTTGCAAACTCCATTCCATACATATATATGGGGATGTACTAGATCCAACTCGGTTTTCCAGTGAAACCTGCAGGAACTTCAAACCGGCACTAGGAAACAGACTGAGAAAGCAGAGAAAAAGTGTCCCCTGCAACCTGTTCCCTTGGGGCTAGATGAACGAACGTCTCTGCATTTGCTCAGTTCTGAGAGATAAGTGTGTGTGAAAGCCGTCCGTCACCTTGCTTGTTGGGAACACAAAGATTCTTTTCAGTTGCTAACTCCATTCCATACATATATATGGGGAGGTTCTAGCTCCAAATCGGGTTTACAGTGAAAACTGCAGGAACTTCAAACCGGCACTAGGTAACAGACTGAGAAAGCAGAGAAAAAGTGTCTACTGCAACACGTTCCCTTGGTGCTAGATGAACGAACGTCTTACCACTTGCTCAGTTCTGAGAGATAAGTGTGTGTGAAAGTCGTCCTTCAACTAGCTTGATGGGATCACAAAGTTTCTTTTCAGTAGCAAACTCCATTCCATACATATATATGGGTAAGTACTAGCTCCAACTCGGTTTTACAGTGAAAACTGCAGTAACTTCAAACCGGCACTAGGAAACAGACTGAGAAAGCGGAGAAATAGTGTCTCCTGCAACCCGTTCCCTTGCTGCTAGATGAACGAACGTCTCTCCAATTGCTCAGTTCTGAGAGTTAAGTGTGTTTGAAAGCCGTCCTTCCACTAGCTTGTTGGGAACACAATGTTTCTTTTCAGTTGCAAACTCCATTCCATACATATATATGGGGAGGTACAAGCTCCAACTCGGTTTTACAGTGAAAACTGCAGGAACTTCAAACCGGCACTAGGAAACAGACTGAGAATGCAGAGAAAAAGTTTCTCCTGCAACCCGTTCCCTTGGTGCTAGATGAACGAACATCTCTCCACTTGCTCAGTTCGGAGAGATAAGTGTGTGTGAAAGCCGTCCTTCACCTAGCTTGTTGGGAACACAAAGTTTCTTTTCAGTTGCAAACTCCATTCCATACATATATATGGGGAGGTACTAGCTCCAACTCGGTTTTACAGTGAAATCTGCAGGAACTTCAAACCGGCACTAGGAAACAGACTGAGAAAGCAGAGAAAAATTTCTCCTGCAAACCGTTCCCTTGGTGCTAGATGAACGAACGTCTCTCCACTTGCTCAGTTCTGAGAGATAAGTCTGTGTGAAAGCCGTCCTTCACCTAGCTTGTTGGGAACACAAAGTTTTTTTTCTGTTGCAAATCCATTCCATACATATATATGGGGAGGTATTAGCTCCTACTCGGTTGTACAGTGAAAACTGCAGGAACTTCAAACCGGCACTAGGAAACAGACTGAGAAAGCAGAGAAAATGTGTCTCCTGCTACCCGATCCCTTGGTGCTAGATGAACGAACGTATCTCCACTTGCTCAGTTCTGAGAGATAATTGTGTGTGAAAGCCGTCCTTCACCTAGCTTGTTGGGAACACAAAGTTTCTTTTCAGTTGCAAACTCCATTCCATACATATATATGGGGAGGTACAAGCTCCAACTCGGTTTTCCAGTGAAAACTGCAAGAACTTCAAACCGGCACTAGGAAACAGACTGAGAAAGCAGAGAAAAAGTGTCTCCTGCAACCCGTTTCCTTGGTGCTAGATTAACGAACGTCTCTCCACTTGCTTAGTTCTGAGAGATATGTGTGAGTGAAAGCCGTACTTCACCTAGCTATTGGGAACAAAAAGTTTCTTTTCAGTTGCAAACTCCATTCCATACATATATATGGGGAAGTACAAGCTCCAAGTCGGTTTTACAGTGAAAAATGCAGGAACTTCAAAACGGCACTAGGAAACAGACTGAGAAAGCAGAGAAAATGTGTCTCCTGCAACCCGTTCCCTTGGTGCTAGATGAACGAACGGCTCTCCACTTGCTCAGTTCTGAGAGATAAGTGTGTGTGAAAGCCGTCCTTCACCTTGCTTGTTGGGAACACAAAGTTACTTTTCAGTTGCAAACTCCATTCCATACATACATATGGGGATGTACAAGCTCCAACTCGGTTTGGCTGTGAAAACTGCAGGAACTTCAAACCGGCACTAGGAAACAGACTGAGAAAGCAGAGAAAAAGTGTCTCCTGCAACCCGTTCCCTTGGTGCAAGATGAACGAACGTCTCTCCACTTGCTCAGTTCTGAGAGATAAGTGTGTGTGAAACCCGTCCTTCACCTAGCTTGTTGGGAACAAAAAGTTTCTTTTCAGTTGCAAATTCCATTCCATACATACAAATGGGGAGGTACAAACTCCAACTCGGTTTTCCAGTGAAACCTGCAGGAACTTCAAACCGGCACTAGGAAACAGTCTGAGAAAGCAGAGAAAAAGTGTCTCCTTCAAACCGTTCCCTTGGTGCTAGATGAACGAACGTCTCTCCACTTGCTCAGTTCTGAGAGATAAGTGTGTGTGAAAGCCTTCCTTCAACTAGGTTGTTGGGAACACAAAGTTTCTTTTCAGTTGCAAACTCCATTCCATACATATATATGGAGAGGTACTAGCTCCAACTCTGTTTTACAGTGAAACCTGCAGGAACATCAAACCGGCACTAGGAAACAGACTGTGAAAGCAGAGAAAAACTGACTCCTGCAACCCGTTCCCTTGGTGCTAGATGAACGAACGACTGTCCACTTGCTCATTTCTGAGAGATAAGTCTGTGTGAAAGCCGTCCTTCACCTAGCTTGTTGGGAACACAAAGTTTTTTTTCTGTTGCAAATCCATTCCATACATATATATGGGGAGGTATTAGCTCCTACTCGGTTGTACAGTGAAAACTGCAGGAACTTCAAACCGGCACTAGGAAACAGACTGAGAAAGCAGAGAAAATGTGTCTCCTGCTACCCGATCCCTTGGTGCTAGATGAACGAACGTCTCTCCACTTGCTCAGTTCTGAGAGATAATTGTGTGTGAAAGCCGTCCTTCACCTAGCTTGTTGGGAACACAAAGTTTCTTTTCAGTTGCAAACTCCATTCCATACATATATATGGGGAGGTACAAGCTCCAACTCGGTTTTCCAGTGAAAACTGCAAGAACTTCAAACCGGCACTAGGAAACAGACTGAGAAAGCAGAGAAAAAGTGTCTCCTGCAACCCGTTTCCTTGGTGCTAGATTAACGAACGTCTCTCCACTTGCTTAGTTCTGAGAGATATGTGTGAGTGAAAGCCGTACTTCACCTAGCTATTGGGAACAAAAAGTTTCTTTTCAGTTGCAAACTCCATTCCATACATATATATGGGGAAGTACAAGCTCCAAGTCGGTTTTACAGTGAAAAATGCAGGAACTTCAAAACGGCACTAGGAAACAGACTGAGAAAGCAGAGAAAATGTGTCTCCTGCAACCCGTTCCCTTGGTGCTAGATGAACGAACGGCTCTCCACTTGCTCAGTTCTGAGAGATAAGTGTGTGTGAAAGCCGTCCTTCACCTTGCTTGTTGGGAACACAAAGTTTTTTTTCAGTTGCAAACTCCATTCCATACATATATATGGGGAGATAGAAGCTCCAACTCGGTTTTCCAGTGAAAACTGCAGGAACATTAAACCGGCACTAGGAAACAGACTGAGAAAGCAGAGAAAAGTGTCTCCTGCAACGCGTTCCCTTGGTGCTAGATGAACGAACGTCTCTCCACTTGCTCAGTTCTGAGAGATATGTTTGGGTGAAAGCCGTACTTCACCTAGCTTATTGGGAACACAAAGTTTCTTTTCAGTTGCAAACTCCCTTCCATACATATATATGGGGAGGTACAAGCTCCAACTCGGTTTTATAGTGAAAACTGCAGGAACTTCAAACCGGCACTAGGAAACAGACTGAGAAAGCAGAGAAAATGTGTCTCCTGCAACCCGTTCCCTTGGTGCTAGATGAACGAACGTCTCTCCACTTGCTCAGTTCTGAGAGATAAGTGTGTGTGAAAGCCGTCCTTCACCTAGCTTGTTGGGAACACAAAGTTTTTTTTCAGTTGCAAACTCCATTCCATACATATATATATGGAGGTAGAAGCTCCAACTCGGTTTTACAGTGAAAACTGCAGGAAATTCAAACCGGCACTAGGAATCAGACTGAGAAAGCAGAGAAAAAGTGTCTCCTGCAACCCCTTCCCTTGGTGCTAGATGAACGAACGTCTCTCCACTTGCTCAGTTCTGAGAGATAAATGTGTGTGAAAGCCGTCCTTCACCTATCTTGTTGGGAAAACAAAGTTTCTTTTCAGTTGCAAACTCCATTCCATACATATATATGGGGAGGTACTAGCTCCAACTCGGATTTACAGTGAAAACTGCAGGAACTTCAAACCGGCACTAGGAAACAGACTGAGAAAGCAGAGAAAATGTGTCTCCTGCAACCCGTTCCCTTGGTGCTAGATGAACGAACGTCTCTCCACTTGCTCAGTTCTGAGAGATAAGTGTGTGTGAAAGCCGTCCTTCACCTACCTTGTTGGGAACACAAAGTTTCTTTTCAGTTGCAAACTCCATTCCATACATATATATGGGGAGGTACTAGCTCCAACTCAGTTTTGCAGTGAAAACTGCAGGAACATCAAACCGGCACTAGGAAACAGACTGAGACAGCAGAGAAATAGTGTTTCCTGCAACCCGTTCCCTTGTTGCCAGATGAACGAACGTCTCTCAACTTGCTCAGTTCTGAGAGATAAGTGTGTGTGAAAGCCGTCCTTCCACTAGCTTGTTGGGAACACAAAGTTTCTTTTCAGTTGCAAACTCCATTCCATACATATATATGGGGAATTACAAGCTCCAACTCTGTTTTACAATGAAAACTGCAGGAACTTCAAACAGGCACTAGGAAACAGACTGAGAAAGCAGAGAAAAAGTGTCTCCTGCAACCCGTTCCCTTGCTGCTAGATGAACGAACGTCTCTCCTCTTGCTCAGTTCTGACAGATAAGTGTGTGTGAAAGCCGTCCTTCCACTAGCTTGTTGGGAACAGAAAGTTTCTTTTCAGTTGCAAACTCCATTCCATACATATATATGGGGAGGTACAAGCTCCAACTCGGTTTTACATTGAAAACTGCAGGAACTTCAAACCGGCACTAGGAAACAGACTGAGAATGCAGAGAAAAAGTTTCTCCTGCAACCCGTTCCCTTGGTGCTAGATGAACGAATATCTCTCCACTTGCTCAGTTCGGAGAGATAAGTGTGTGTGAAAGCCGTCCTTCAACTAGCTTGTTGGGAACACAAAGTTTCTTTTCAGTTGCAAACTCCATTCCATACATATATATGGGGAGGTACTAGCTCCAACTCTGTTTTACAGTGAAAACTGCAGGACCTTCAAACCGGCACTAGGAAACAGACTGAGAAAGCAGAGAAAATGTGTCTCCTGCAACCCGTTCCCTTGGTGCTAGATGAACGAACGGCTCTCCACTTGCTCAGTTCTGAGAGATAAGTGTGTGTGAAAGCCGTCCTTCACCTTGCTTGTTGGGAACACAAAGTTTTTTTTCAGTTGCAAACTCCATTCCATACATATATATGGGGAGATAGAAGCTCCAACTCGGTTTTCCAGTGAAAACTGCAGGAACATTAAACCGGCACTAGGAAACAGACTGAGAAAGCAGAGAAAAGTGTCTCCTGCAACGCGTTCCCTTGGTGCTAGATGAACGAACGTCTCTCCACTTGCTCAGTTCTGAGAGATATGTTTGGGTGAAAGCCGTACTTCACCTAGCTTATTGGGAACACAAAGTTTCTTTTCAGTTGCAAACTCCCTTCCATACATATATATGGGGAGGTACAAGCTCCAACTCGGTTTTATAGTGAAAACTGCAGGAACTTCAAACCGGCACTAGGAAACAGACTGAGAAAGCAGAGAAAATGTGTCTCCTGCAACCCGTTCCCTTGGTGCTAGATGAACGAACGTCTCTCCACTTGCTCAGTTCTGAGAGATAAGTGTGTGTGAAAGCCGTCCTTCACCTAGCTTGTTGGGAACACAAAGTTTTTTTTCAGTTGCAAACTCCATTCCATACATATATATATGGAGGTAGAAGCTCCAACTCGGTTTTACAGTGAAAACTGCAGGAAATTCAAACCGGCACTAGGAATCAGACTGAGAAAGCAGAGAAAAAGTGTCTCCTGCAACCCCTTCCCTTGGTGCTAGATGAACGAACGTCTCTCCACTTGCTCAGTTCTGAGAGATAAATGTGTGTGAAAGCCGTCCTTCACCTATCTTGTTGGGAAAACAAAGTTTCTTTTCAGTTGCAAACTCCATTCCATACATATATATGGGGAGGTACTAGCTCCAACTCGGATTTACAGTGAAAACTGCAGGAACTTCAAACCGGCACTAGGAAACAGACTGAGAAAGCAGAGAAAATGTGTCTCCTGCAACCCGTTCCCTTGGTGCTAGATGAACGAACGTCTCTCCACTTGCTCAGTTCTGAGAGATAAGTGTGTGTGAAAGCCGTCCTTCACCTACCTTGTTGGGAACACAAAGTTTCTTTTCAGTTGCAAACTCCATTCCATACATATATATGGGGAGGTACTAGCTCCAACTCAGTTTTGCAGTGAAAACTGCAGGAACATCAAACCGGCACTAGGAAACAGACTGAGACAGCAGAGAAATAGTGTTTCCTGCAACCCGTTCCCTTGTTGCCAGATGAACGAACGTCTCTCAACTTGCTCAGTTCTGAGAGATAAGTGTGTGTGAAAGCCGTCCTTCCACTAGCTTGTTGGGAACACAAAGTTTCTTTTCAGTTGCAAACTCCATTCCATACATATATATGGGGAATTACAAGCTCCAACTCTGTTTTACAATGAAAACTGCAGGAACTTCAAACAGGCACTAGGAAACAGACTGAGAAAGCAGAGAAAAAGTGTCTCCTGCAACCCGTTCCCTTGCTGCTAGATGAACGAACGTCTCTCCTCTTGCTCAGTTCTGACAGATAAGTGTGTGTGAAAGCCGTCCTTCCACTAGCTTGTTGGGAACAGAAAGTTTCTTTTCAGTTGCAAACTCCATTCCATACATATATATGGGGAGGTACAAGCTCCAACTCGGTTTTACATTGAAAACTGCAGGAACTTCAAACCGGCACTAGGAAACAGACTGAGAATGCAGAGAAAAAGTTTCTCCTGCAACCCGTTCCCTTGGTGCTAGATGAACGAATATCTCTCCACTTGCTCAGTTCGGAGAGATAAGTGTGTGTGAAAGCCGTCCTTCAACTAGCTTGTTGGGAACACAAAGTTTCTTTTCAGTTGCAAACTCCATTCCATACATATATATGGGGAGGTACTAGCTCCAACTCTGTTTTACAGTGAAAACTGCAGGACCTTCAAACCGGCACTAGGAAACAGACTGAGAAAGCAGAGAAAATGTGTCTCCTGCAACCCGTTCCCTTGGTGCTAGATGAACGAACGTCTCTCCACTTGCTCAGTTCTGAGAGATAAGTGTGTGTGAAAGCCGTCCTTCACCTAGCTTGTTGGGAACACAAAGATTCTTTTCAGGTGCAAACTCCATTCCATACATATATGTGGGGAGGTACAAGCTCCACCTCGGTTTGAAAGTGAAAACTGCAGGAACTTCAAACCGGCAATAGGAAACAGACTGAGAAAGCAGAGAAAAAGTGTCTCCTGCAACCCGTTCCCTTGGGGCTAGATGAACGAACGTCTCTAAACTTGCTCATTTCTAAGAGATAAGTGTGTGTGAAAGCCGTCCTTCACCTAGCTTGTTGGGAACACAAAGTTTCTTTTCAGTTGCAAACTCCATTCCATAAATATATATTGGGATGTACTAGCTCCAACTCTGTTTTACAGTGAAAACTGCAGGAACTTCAAACCGGCACTAGGAAACAGACTGAGAATGCAGAGAAATAGTGTCTCCTGCAACCCGTTCCCTTGGTGCTAGATGAACGAACGTCTCTCTACTTGCTCAGTTCTAAGAGATAAGTGTGTGTGAAAGCCGTCCTTCACCTAGCTTGTTGGGAACACAAAGTTTCTTTTCAGTTGCAAACTCCATTCCATACATATATATGGGGAAGTTTTAGCTCCAACTCGGTGTTACAGTGAAATCTGCAGGAACTTCAAACCGGCACTAGGAAACAGACTGAGAAGGCAGAGAAATAGTGTTTCCTGCAACCCGTTCCCTTGGTGCTAGATGAACGAACGTCTCTCCACTTGCTCAGTTCTGAGAGATAATTGTGTGTGAAAGCCGTCTTTCACCTAGCTTGTTGGGAACACAAAGTTTCTTTTCAGTTTCAAACTGCAATCCATACATATATATGGGGAGGTACTAACTCCAACTCGGTTTGACAGTGAAAACTGCAGGAACTTCAAACGGGCACTAGGAAACAGACTGAGAATGCAGTGAAAAAGTGCCTCCTGCAACCCGTTCCCTTGGTGCTAGATGAACGAAAGTCTCTCCACTTGCTCAGTTCTGAGAGATATGTGTGTGTGAAAGCCGTCCTTCACCTAGCTTCTTGGGAACACAAAGTTTCTTTTCAGTTGCAAACTCCATTCCATACATATATATGGGGAGGTACTAGCTCCAACTCGATTTTACAGTGAAAACTGCAGGAACTTCAAACCGGCACTAGGAAACAGACTGATAAAGCAGAGAAAATGTGTCTCCTGCCACCCGTTCCCTTGGTGCTAGATGAACGAACGTCTCTCCACTTGCTCAGTTCTGAGAGATAAGTGTGTGTGAAAGCCGTCCTTCACCTAGCTTGTTTGAACACAAAGTTTCTTTTCAGTTGCAAACTCCATTCCATACATATATATGGGAGGTACTAGCTCCAACTCGTTTTTACAGTGAAAACTGCAGGAACCTCAAACCGTCACTAGGAAACAGACTGAGAAAGCAGAGAAAAAGTGTCTCCTGCAACCCGTTCCCTTGGTGCTAGATGAATGAACGTGTCTCCACTTGCTCAGTTCTGAGAGATAATTGTGTGTGAAAGCCGTCCTTCAACTAGCTTGTTGGGAACACAAAGTTTCTTTTCAGTTGCAAACTCCATTCCATACATATATATGGGTAGGTACAAGCTCCAACTCGGTTTGACAGTGAAAACTGCAGGAACTTCAAACCGGCACTAGGAAACAGACTGAGAAAGCAGAGAAAAAGTGTCTCCTGCAACCCGTTCCCTTGGTGCTAGATGAACGAAAGTCTCTCCACTTGCTCAGTTCTGAGAGATAAGTGTGTGTGAAAGCCGTCGTTCAACTAGCTTGTTGGTAACAGAAAGTTTCTTTTCAGTTGCAAACTCCATTCCATACATATATATGGGGAGGTACTAGCTCCAACACGTTTTTACAGTGAAAACTGCAGGAACTTCAAACCGGCACTTGGAAACAGACTGAGAAAGCAGAGAAAAAGTGTCTCCTGCAACCCGTTCCCTTGGTGCTAGATGAACGAACGTCTCTCCACTTGCTCAGTTCTGAGAGATAAGTGTGTGTGAAAGCCGTCCTTCACCTAGCTTGTTGGGAACACAAAGTTTCTTTTTAGTTGCTAACTCCATTCCATACATATATATGGGGAGGTACTAGCTCCAACTCGGTTTTACAGTGAAAACTGCAGGAACTTCAAACCTTCACTAGGGAACAGACTGAGAAAGCAGAGAAAATGTGTCCCCTGCAACACGTTCCCTTGGTGCTAGGTGAACGAACGTCTCTCCCCTTGTCAGTTCTGAGAGATATATGTGTGTGAAAGCCGTCATTCACCTAGCTTGTTGGGAACACAAAGTTTCTTTTCAGTTGCAAACTCCATTCCATACATATATACGGGGAGGTTCTAGCTCCAACTCGGTGTTACAGTGAAAACTGCAGGAACTTCAAACCGGCACTAGGAAACAGAATGAGAAAGCAGAGAAATAGTGTTTCCTGCAACCCGTTCCCTTTTTGCTAGATGAACGAAAGTCTCTCCACTTGCTCAGTTCTCAGAAATATGTGTGTGTGAAAGCCGTCCTTCACCTAGCTTCTTGGGAACACAAAGTTTCTTTTCAGTTACAAAATCCATTCCATACATATATATGGAGAGGTACAAGCTCCAAATCGATTTTACAGTGAAAACTGCAGGAACTTCAAACCGGCACTAGGAAACATACTGAGAAAGCAGAGAAAAAGTGTCTCCTGCAACCCGTTCCCTTGGTGCTAGATGAACGAACGTCTCTCCACTTGCTCAGTTCTGAGAGATAATTGTGTGTGAAAGCCGTACTTCACCTAGCTTGTTGGGAACACATAGTTTCTTTTCAGTTGCAAACTCCATTCCATACATATATAAGGGGATGTACTAGCTCCAACACGGTTTTACAGTTAAAACTGCAGGAACATCAAACCGGCACTAGGAAACAGACTGAGAAAGCAGAGAAAAAGTGGCTCCTGCAAACCGTTCCCTTGGTGCTAGATGAACGAACGTCTCTCCACTTGCTCAGTTCTGAGATCTAATTGTGTATGAAAGCCGTCCTTCACCTATCTTGTTGGGAACACAAAGATTCTTTTAAGTTGCAAACTCCATTCCGTACATATATATGGGGAAGTAGAAGCTTCAAATTGGTTTACAGTGAAAACTGCAGGAACCTCAATTCGGCACTAGGGAACAGAATGAGAAAGCAGAGAAAAAGTGTCTCCTGCCACCCGTTCGCTTGGTGCTAGATGAACAAAAGTCTCTCCACTTGCTCAGTTCTGAGAGATAAGTGTGTGTGAAAGCCGTCTTTCAACTAGCTTGTTGGGAACATAAAGTTTCTTTTCAGTTGCAAATTCCATTCCATAAATATATATGGGTAGGTACTAGATCCAACTCGGTTTTACAGTGAAAATTGCAGGAACTTCATACCGGCACTAGGAAAAAGACTGAGAAAGCAGAGAAAAAGTGTCTCCTGCAACCCGTTCCCTTGGTGCTAGATGAACGAACGTCTCTCCACTTGCTCAGTTCTGAGAGATAAGTGTGTGTGAAAGCCGTCCTTCAACTAGCTTGTTGGGAACACAAAGTTTCTTTTCAGTTGCTAACTCCATTCCATGCATATATATGGGGAGGTACAAGCTCCAACTCGGTTTTACAGTGAAAACTGCAGGAACTTCAAACCGGCACTAGGAAACAGACTGAGAAAGCAGAGAAAATGTGTCTCCTGCAACCCGTTCCCTTGGTGCTAGATGAACGAACGTCTCTCCACTTTCTCAGTTCTGAGAGATAAATGTGTGTGAAAGCCGTCCTTCACCTAGCTTGTTGGGAACACAAAGTTTCTTTTCAGTTGCAAACTCCATTCCATACATATATATGGGAAGGTTCTAGCTCCAAATCGGTGTTACAGTGAAAACTGCAGGAACTTCCAACCGGCACTAGGAAACAGACTGAGAAAGCAGAGAAATAGTGTTTCCTGCAACCCGTTCCCTTGGTGCTAGATGAACGAACGTCTCTCTACTTGCTCAGTTCTGAGAGATAAGTGTGTGTGAAAGCCGCCCTTCACCTAGCTTGTTGGGAACACAAAGTTTCTTTTCAGTTGCAAACTCCATTCCATACATATATATGGGGATGTACTAGCTCCAACTCGTTTTTACAGTGAAAACTGCAGGAACATCAAACCGGCACTAGGAAACAGACTGAGAAAGCAGAGAAAATGTGTCCTGCAAACCGTTCCCTTGGTTCTAGATGTACGAACGTCTCTCCACTTGCTCAGTTCTGAGATCAATGTGTGTATGAAAGCCGTCCTTCACCTAACTTGTTGGGAACACAAAGATTCTTTTAAGTTGCAAACTCCATTCCATACCTATATATGGGGAGGTACTAGCTCCAACTCGATTTTACAGTGAAAACTGCAGGAACTTCAAACCGGCACTAGGAAACAGACTGAGAAAGCAGAGAAATAGTGTCTCCTGCAACCCGTTCCCTTGGTGCTAGATGAACGAACGTCTCTCTACTTTCTCAGTTCTGAGAGATAAGTGTGTGTGAAAGCCGTCCTTCACCTAGATTGTTGGGAACACAAAGTTTCTTTTCAGTTGCAAACTCCATTCCATACATATATATGGGGAGGTTCTAGCTCCAACTCGGTGTTACAGTGAAAACTGCAGGAACTTCAAACCGGCACTAGGAAACAGACTGTGAAAGCAGAGAAATAGTGTTTCCTGCAACCCGTTCCCTTGGTGCTAGATGAATGAACGTCTTTCCACTTGCTCAGTTCTGAGAGATATTTGTGTGTGAAAGCCGTCCTTCACCTAGGTTGTTGGGAACACAAAGTTTCTTTTCAGTTTCAAACTCCACTCCATCCATATATATGGGGAGGTACTAGCTCCAACTCGCTTTGACAGTGAAAACTGCAGGATCTTCAAACCGGCACTAGGAAACAGACTGAGAAAGCAGAGAAAAAGTGTCTCCTGCAACCCGTTCCTTTTGTGCTAGATGAACGAAAGTCTCTCCACTTGCTCAGTTCTGAGAGATAAGTGTGTGTGAAAGCCGTACTTCACCTAGCTTCTTGGGAACACTAAGTTTCTTTTCAGTTGCAAACTCCATTCCATACATATATATGGGGAGGTAATAGCTCCAACTCGATTTTACAGTGAAAACTGCAGGAACTTCAAACCGGCACTAGGAAACAGACTGAGAAAACAGAGAAAAAGTGTCCCCCGCAACCCGTTCCCTTGGTGTTAGATGAACGAACGTCTCTGCACTTGTCAGTTCTGAGAGATAAGTGTGTGTGAAAGCCTTCCTTCACCTAGCTTGTTTGAACACAAAGTTTCTTTTCAGTTGCAAACTCCATTCCATACATATATATGGGGAGGTACAAGCTCCAACTCGGTTTTACAGTGAAAACTGCAGGAACCTCAAACCGGCACTAGGAAACAGACTGAGAAAGCAGAGAAAAAGTGTCTCCTGCAACCCGTTCCCTTGGTGCTAGATGAATGAACGTCTCTCCACTTGCTAAGTTCTGAGAGATAAGTGTGTGTGAAAGCCGTCCTTCACCTAGCTTGTTGGGAACACAAAGTTTCTTTTCAGTTGCAAACTCCATTCCATACATATATATGGGAAGGTTCTAGCTACAACTCGGTGTTACAGTGAAAAATGCAGGAACTTCAAACCGGCACTAGGAAACAGACTGAGAAAGCACAGAAATAATTTTCCCTGCAACCCGTTCCCTTGGTGCTAGATGAACGAACGTCTCTCCACTTGCTCAGATCTGAGAGATAAGTGTGTGTGAAGCCGTCCTTCACCTATCTTCTTGGGAACACAATGTTTCTTTTCAGTTGCAAACTCCATTCCATACATATATATGGGGAGGTACTAGCTCCAACTCGGTTTTACAGTGAAAACTGCAGGAACTTCAAACCGGCACTAGGAAACATACTGAGACAGCAGAGAAAAACTGTCTCCTGCAACCCGTTCCCTTGGTGCTAGATGAACGAACGTCTCTCCACTTGCTCAGTTCTGAGAGATAAGTGTGTGTGAAAACCGTCCTTCACCTAGCTTGTTGGGAACACAAAGTTTCTTTTCAGTTGCAAACTCCATTCCAAACATATATATGGGGATGTACTAGCTCCAACTCTGTTTTACAGTGAAAACTGCAGGAACATCAAACCGGCACTAGGAAACAGACTGAGAAAGCAGAGAAAATGTGTCTCCTGCAAACCGTTCCCTTGGTGCTAGATGAACGAACGTCTCTCCACTTGCTCAGTTCTGAGATCAAAGTGCGTATGAAAGCCGTCCTTCACCTAACTTGTTGGGAACACAAAGATTCTTTTAAGTTGCAAACTCCATTCCATACATATATATGGGGAGGTAGAAGCTCCAAATCTGTTTTACAGTGAAAACTGCAGGAACTTCAAACCGGCACTAGGAAACAGACTGAGAAAGCAGAGAAAAAGTGTCTCCTGCAACCCGTTCCCTTGGTGCTAGATGAACGAACGTCTCTCTACTTGCTCAGTTCTGAGAGATAAGTGTGTGTGAAAGCCGTCCTTCACCTAGATTGTTGGGAACACAAAGTTTCTTTTCAGTTGCAAACTCCATTCCATACATATATATGGGGAGGTACTAGCTCCAACTCGATTTTACAGTGAAAACTGCAGGAACTTCAAACCGGCACTAGGAAACAGACTGAGAAAGCAGAGAAAAAGTGTCTCCTGCAACCCGTTCCCTTGGTGCTAGATGAACGAACGTCTCTCCACTTGCTCAGTTCTGAGAGATAAGTGTGTGTGAAAGCCGCCCTTCACCTAGCTTGTTGGGAACACAAAGTTTCTTTTCAGTTGCAAACTCCATTCCATACATATATATGGGGAGGTACTAGCTCCAACTCGGTTTTACAGTGAAAACTGCAGGAACATCAAACCGGCACTAGGAAACAGACTGAGAAAGCAGAGAAAATGTGTCTCCTGCAAACTGTTCCCTTGGTGCTAGATGAACGAAAGTCTCTCCACTTGCTCAGTTCTGAGATCAAAGTGTGTATGAAAGCCGTCCTTCACCTAACTTGTTGGGAACACAAAGATTCTTTTAAGTTGCAAACTCCATTCCATACATATATATGGGGAGGTACTAGCTCCAACTCGATTTTACAGTGAAAACTGCAGGAACTTCAAACCGGCACTAGGAAACAGAGTGAGAAAGCAGAGAAATAGTGTCTCCTGCAACCCGTTCCCTTGCTGCTAGATGAACGAACGTCTCTCTACTTGCTCAGTTCTGAGAGATAAGTGTGTGTGAAAGCCGTCCTTCACCTAGATTGTTGGGAACACAAAGTTTCTTTTCAGTTGCAAACTCCATTCCATACATATATATGGGGAGGTTCTAGCTCCAACTCGGTTTTACAGTGAAAACTGCAGGAACTTCAAACCGGCACTAGGAAACAGACTGTGAAAGCAGAGAAATAGTGTTTCCTGCAACCCGTTCCCTTGGTGCTAGATGAACGAACGTCTCTCCACTTGCTCAGTTCTGAGAGATATTTGTGTGTGAAAGCCGTCCTTCACCTAGCTTGTTGGGAACACAAAGTTTCTTTTCAGTTTCAAACTCCACTCCATCCATATATATGGGGAGGTACTAGCTCCAACTCGCTTTGACAGTGAAAACTGCAGGAACTTCAAACCGGCACTAGGAAACAGACTGAGAAAGCAGAGAAAAAGTGTCTCCTGCAACCCGTTCCTTTTGTGCTAGATGAACGAAAGTCTCTCCACATGCTCAGTTCTGAGAGATAAGTGTGTGTGAAAGCCGTACTTCACCTAGCTTCTTGGGAACACTAAGTTTCTTTTCAGTTGCAAACTCCATTCCATACATATATATGGGGAGGTACTAGCTCCAACTCGATTTTACAGTGAAAACTGCAGGAACTTCAAACCGGCACTAGGAAACAGACTGAGAAAACAGAGAAAAAGTGTCCCCCGCAACCCGTTCCCTTGGAGCTAGATGAACGAACGTCTCTCCACTTGCTCAGTTCTGAGAGATAAGTGTGTGTGAAAGCCTTCCTTCAACTAGCTTGTTTGAACACAAAGTTTCTTTTCAGTTGCAAACTCCATTCCATACATATATATGGGGAGGTACTAGCTCCAACTAGGTTTTACAGTGAAAACTGCAGGAACCTCAAACCGGCACTAGGAAACAGACTGAGAAAGCAGAGAAAAAGTGTCTCCTGCAACCCGTTCCCTTGGTGCTAGATGAATGAACGTCTCTCCACTTGCTCAGTTCTGAGAGAAAAGTGTGTGTGAAAGCCGTCCTTCACCTAGCTTGTTGGGAACACAAAGTTTCTTTTCAGTTGCAAACTCCATTCCATACATATATATGGGTAGGTACAAGCTCCAACTCGGTTATACAGTGAAAACTGCAGGAACTTCAAATCGGCACTAGGAAACAGACTGAGAAAGCAGAGAAAAAGTGTCTCCTGCAACCCGTTCCCTTGGTGCTAGATGAACGAACGTCTCTCCACTTGCTCAGTTCTGAGAGATATTTGTGTGTGAAAGCCGTCCTTCACCTAGCTTGTTGGGAACACAAAGTTCCTTTTCAGTTTCAAACTCCACTCCATCCATATATATGGGGAGGTACTAGCTCCAACTCGGTTTGACAGTGAAAACTGCAGGAACTTCAAACCGGCACTAGGAAACAGACTGAGAAAGCAGAGAAAAAGTGTCTCCTGCAACCCGTTCCCTTGGTGCTAGATGAACGAAAGTCTCTCCACTTGCTCAGTTCTGAGAGATAAGTGTGTGTGAAAGCCGTCCTTCAACTAGCTTCTTGGGAACACAAAGTTTCTCTTCAGTTGCCAACTCCATTCCATACATATATATGGGGAGGTACAAGCTCCAACTCGATTTTACAGTGAAAACTGCAGGAACTTCAAACCGGCACTAGGAAACAGACTGAGAAAGCAGAGAAAAAGTGTCTCCTGCAACCCGTTCGCTTGGTGCTAGATGAACGAACGTCTCTCCACTTGCTCAGTTCTGAGAGATAAGTGTGTGTGAAAGCCGTCCTTCACCTAGCTTGTTGGGAACACAAAGTTTCTTTTCAGTTGCAAATTCCATTCCATACATATATATGGGGATGTACTAGCTCCAACTCGGTTTTACAGTGAAAACTGCAGGAACATCAAACCGGCACTAGGAAACAGACTGAGAAAGCAGAGAAAATGTGTCTCCTGCAAACCGTTCCCTTGGTGCTAGATGAACGAACGTCTCTCCACTTGCTCAGTGCTGAGATCAAAGTGTGTATGAAAGCCGTCCTTCACCTAACTTGTTGGGAACACAAAGATTCTTTTAAGTTGCAAACTCCATTCCATACATATATATGGGGAGGTAGAAGCTCCAAATCGGTTTTACAGTGAAAACTGCAGGAACTTCAAACCGGCACTAGGAAACAGACTGAGAAAGCAGAGAAAAAGTGTCTCATGCAACCCGTTCCCTTGGTGCTAGATGAACGAACGTCTCTCTACTTGCTCAGTTCTGAGAGATAAGTGTGTGTGAAAGCCGTCCTTCACCTAGCTTGTTGAGAACACAAAGTTTCTTTTCAGTTGCAAACTCCATTCCATACATATATATGGGGAGGTTCTAGCTCCAAATCTGTGTTACAGTGAAAACTGCAGGAACTTCAAACCGGCACTAGGAAACAGACTGAGAAATCAGAGAAATAATGTTTCCTGCAACCCGTTCCCTTGGTGCTAGATGAACGAACGTCTCTCCACTTGCTCAGTTCTGAGAGATATTTGTGTGTGAAAGCCGTCCTTCACCTAGCTTGTTGGGAACACAAAGTTTCTTTTCAGTTTCAAACTCCACTCCATCCAAATATATGGGGAGGTACTACCTCCAACTCGGTTTGACAGTGAAAACTGCAGGAACTTCAAACCGGCACTAGGAAACAGACTGAGAAAGCAGAGAAAAAGTGTCTCCTGCAACCCGTTCCTTTTGTGCTAGATGAACGAAAGTCTCTCCACTTGCTCAGTTCTGAGAGATAAGTGTGTGTGAAAGCCGTCCTTCACCTAGCTTCTTGGGAGCACAGAGTTTCTTTTCAGATGCAAACTCCATTCCATACATATAAATGGGGAGGTACTAGCTCCTACTCGATTTTACAGTGAAAACTGCAGGAACTTCAAACCGGCACTAGGAAACAGACTGAGAAAGCAGAGAAAAAGTGTCCCCCGCAACCCGTTCCCTTGGTGCTAGATGAACGAACGTCTCTACACTTGCTCAGTTCTGAGAGATAAGTGTGTGTGAAAGCCTTCCTTCACCTAGCTTGTTTGAACACAAAGTTTCTTTTCAGTTGCAAACTCCATTCCATACATATATATGGGGAGGTACTAGCTCCAACTCGCTTTTACAGTGAAAACTGCAGGAACTTCAAACCGGCACTAGGAAACAGACTGAGAAAGCAGAGAAAATGTGTCTCCTGCAACCCGTTCCCTTGGTGCTAGATGAACGAACGTCTCTCCACTTGCTCAGTTCTGAGAGATAAGTGTGTGTGAAAGCCGTCTTTCACCTAGCTTGTTGGGAACACAAAGTTTCTTTTCAGTTGCAAACTCCATTCCATACATATATATGGGGAGGTACAAGCTCCAACTCGGTTTTAGAGTGAAAACTGCAGGAACGTCAAACCGGCACTAGGAAACAGACTGAGAAAGCAGAGAAAAAGTGTCTCCTGCAACCCGTTCCCTTGGTGCTAGATGAACGAACGTCTCTGCACTTGCTCAGTTCTGAGAGATAAGTGTGTGTGAAAGCCGTTCTTCACCTAGCTTGGTGGGAACACAAAGTTTCTTTTCAGTTGCCAACTGCATTCCATACATATATATGGGAGGTACAAGCACCAACTCGGTTTTACAGTGAAAACTGCAGGAACTTCAAACCGGCACTAGGAAAGAAACTGAGGAAGCAGAGAAAAAGTGTCTCCTGCAACCCGTTCCCTTGGTGCTAGATGAACGAACGTCTCTCCACTTGCTCAGTTCTGAGAGCTAAGTGTGTGTGAAAGCCGTCCTTCACCTAGCTTGTTGGGAACACAAAGTTTATTTTCAGTTGCAAACTCCATTCCATACATATATATGGGGAGGTACTAGCTCCAACTCGGTTTGACAGTGAAAACTGCAGGAACTTCAAACCGTCACTAGGAAACAGACTGAGAAGGCAGAGAAAATGTGTCTCCTTCAATCCGTTCCCTTGGTGCTAGATGAACGAAGGTCTCTCCACTTGCTCAGTTCTGAGAGATAAGTGTGTGTGAAAGCCGTCCTTCACCTATCTTGTTGGGAACACAAAGTTTCTTTTCAGTTGCAAACTCCATTCCATACATATATATGGGGAGGTACTAGCTCCAACTCGGTTTTACAGTGAAAACTGCAGGAACTTCAAACCGGCAGTAGGAAACAGATGAGAAAGCAGAGAAAAAGTGTCTCCTGCAACCCGTTCCCTTGGTGCTAGATGAACGAACGTCTCTCCACTTGCTCAGTTCTGAGAGATAAGTGTGTGTGAAAGCCGTCCTTCAACTAGCTTGTTGGGAACACAAAGTTTCTTTTCAGTTGCCAACTCCATTCCATACATATTTATGGGGAGGTACTAGCTCCAACACGGTTTTACAGTGAAAACTGCAGGAACTTCAAACCGGCACTAGGAAACAGACTGAGAAAGCAGAGAAAAAGTGTCTCCTGCAACCCGTTCCCTTGGTGCTAGATGAACGAACGTCTCTCCACTTGCTCAGTTCTGAGAGATAAGTGTGTGTGAAAGCCGTACTTCACCTAGCTTGTAGGGAACACAAAGTTTCTTTTCAGTTGCAAACACCATTCCATACATATATAAGGGGAGGTTCTAGCTCCTACTCGGATTGAAAGTGAAAAATGCAGGAACTTCAAACCGGCACTAGGAAACAGACTGAGAAAGCAGAGAAAAGTGTCTCCTGCATCTCGTTCCCTTGGTGCTAGATGAACGAACTTCTCTCCACTTGCTCAGTTCTGAGAGATAAGTGTGTGTGAAAGCCGTCCTTCACCTAGCTTGTTGGGAACACAAAGTTTCTTTTCAGTTGCAAACTCCATTCCATACATATATATGGGGAGGTACAAGCTCCAACTCGGTTTTACAGTGAAAACTGCAGGAACGTTAAACCGGCACTAGGAAACATACTGATAAAGCAGAGAAAAAGTGTCTCCTGCAACCCTTTCCCTTGGTGCTACATGAACAAACGTCTCTGCACTTGCTCAGTTCTGAAAGATAAGTGTGTGTGAAAGCCGTTCTTCACCTAGCTTGGTGGGAACACAAAGTTTCTTTTCAGTTGCAAACTCCATTCCATACATATATATGGGGAGGTACAAGCTCCAACTCGGTTTTACAGTGAAAACTGCAGGAACTTCAAACCGGCACTAGGAAACAGAATGAGAAAGCGGAGAAAATGTGTCTCCTGCAACCCGTTCCCTTGGTGCTAGATGACCGAACGTCTCTCCACTTGCTCTGTTCTGAGAGATATGTGTGTGTGAAAGCCGTCCTTCACCTAGCTTATTGGGAACACAAAGTTTCTTTACAGTTGCAAACTCCAATCCATACATATATAAGGGGAGGTACTAGCTCCAACTCGGTTTGACAGTGAAAACTGCAGGAACTTCAAACCGGCACTAGGAAACAGACTGAGAAGCAGAGAAAAAGTGTCTCCTGCAACCCGTTCCCTTGGTGCTAGATGAACGAACGTCTCTCCACTTGCTCAGTTCTGAGAGATAAGTGTGTGTGAAAGCCGTACTTCACCTAGCTTGTTGGGAAAACAAAGTTTCTTTTCAGTTGGAAACTCCATTCCATACATATATAAGGGGAGGTACTAGCTCCAACTCGGATTGAAAGTGAAAAATGCAGGAACTTCAAACCGGCACTAGGAAACAGACTGAGAAAGCAGAGAAAAAGTGTCTCCTGCAACTCGTTCCCTTGTTGCTAGATGAACGAACATCTCTCCACTTGCTCAGTTCTGAGAGATAAGTGTGTGTGAAAGCCGTCCTTCACCTAGCTTGTTGGGAACACAAAGTTTCTTTTCAGTTGCAAACTCCATTCCATACATATATATGGGGAGGTACAAGCTCCAACTCGGTTTTACAGTGAAAACTGCAGGAACGTTAAACCGGCACTAGGAAACATACTGATAAAGCAGAGAAAAAGTGTCTCCTGCAACCCTTTCCCTTGGTGCTACATGAACAAACGTCTCTGCACTTGCTCAGTTCTGAGAGATAAGTGTGTGTGAAAGCCGTCCTTCACCTAGCTTGTTGGGAACACAAAGTTTCTTTTCAGTTGCAAACTCCATTCCATACATATATATGGGGAGGTACAAGCTCCAACTCGGTTTTACAGTGAAAACTGCAGGAACGTTAAACCGGCACTAGGAAACATACTGATAAAGCAGAGAAAAAGTGTCTCCTGCAACCCTTTCCCTTGGTGCTACATGAACAAACGTCTCTGCACTTGCTCAGTTCTGAGAGATAAGTGTGTGTGAAAGCCGTTCTTCACCTAGCTTGGTGGGAACACAAAGTTTCTTTTCAGTTGCAAACTCCAATCCATACATATATATGGGGAGGTACAAGCTCCAACTCGATTTTACAGTGAAAACTGCAGGAACTTCAAACCGGCACTAGGAAACAGAATGAGAAAGCGGAGAAAAAGTGTCTCCTGCAACCCGTTCCCTTGGTGCTAGATGACCGAACGTCTCTCCACTTGCTCTGTTCTGAGAGATATGTGTGTGTGAAAGTCGTCCTTAACCTAGCTTGTTGGGAACACAAAGTTTCTTTTCAGTTGCAAACACCATTCCATACATATATAAGGGGAGGTACTAGCTCCAACTCCGATTCAAAGTGAAAACTGCAGGAACTTCAAACCGGCACTAGGAAACAGACTGAGAAAGCAGAGAAAAAGTGTCTCCTGCAACCCGTTCCCTTGGTGCTAGATGAACGAACGTCTCTCCACTTGCTCAGTTCTGAGAGATAAGTGTGTGTGAAAGCCGTCTTTCACCTAGCTTGTTGGGAACACAAAGTTTCTTTTCAGTTGCAAACTCCATTCCATACATATATATGGGGAGGTACAAGCACCAACTCGGTTTTAGAGTGAAAACTGCAGGAACGTCAAACCGGCACTAGGAAACAGACTGAGAAAGCAGAGAAAAAGTGTCTCCTGCAACCCGTTCCCTTGGTGCTAGATGAACGAACGTCTCTGCACTTGCTCAGTTCTGAGAGATAAGTGTGTGTGAAAGCCGTTCTTCACCTAGCTTGGTGGGAACACAAAGTTTCTTTTCAGTTGCCAACTGCATTCCATACATATATATGGGAGGTACAAGCACCAACTCGGTTTTACAGTGAAAACTGCAGGAACTTCAAACCGGCACTAGGAAAGAAACTGAGGAAGCAGAGAAAAAGTGTCTCCTGCAACCCGTTCCCTTGGTGCTAGATGAACGAACGTCTCTCCACTTGCTCAGTTCTGAGAGCTAAGTGTGTGTGAAAGCCGTCCTTCACCTAGCTTGTTGGGAACACAAAGTTTATTTTCAGTTGCAAACTCCATTCCATACATATATATGGGGAGGTACTAGCTCCAACTCGGTTTGACAGTGAAAACTGCAGGAACTTCAAACCGTCACTAGGAAACAGACTGAGAAGGCAGAGAAAATGTGTCTCCTTCAATCCGTTCCCTTGGTGCTAGATGAACGAAGGTCTCTCCACTTGCTCAGTTCTGAGAGATAAGTGTGTGTGAAAGCCGTCCTTCACCTATCTTGTTGGGAACACAAAGTTTCTTTTCAGTTGCAAACTCCATTCCATACATATATATGGGGAGGTACTAGCTCCAACTCGGTTTTACAGTGAAAACTGCAGGAACTTCAAACCGGCAGTAGGAAACAGATGAGAAAGCAGAGAAAAAGTGTCTCCTGCAACCCGTTCCCTTGGTGCTAGATGAACGAACGTCTCTCCACTTGCTCAGTTCTGAGAGATAAGTGTGTGTGAAAGCCGTCCTTCAACTAGCTTGTTGGGAACACAAAGTTTCTTTTCAGTTGCCAACTCCATTCCATACATATTTATGGGGAGGTACTAGCTCCAACACGGTTTTACAGTGAAAACTGCAGGAACTTCAAACCGGCACTAGGAAACAGACTGAGAAAGCAGAGAAAAAGTGTCTCCTGCAACCCGTTCCCTTGGTGCTAGATGAACGAACGTCTCTCCACTTGCTCAGTTCTGAGAGATAAGTGTGTGTGAAAGCCGTACTTCACCTAGCTTGTAGGGAACACAAAGTTTCTTTTCAGTTGCAAACACCATTCCATACATATATAAGGGGAGGTTCTAGCTCCTACTCGGATTGAAAGTGAAAAATGCAGGAACTTCAAACCGGCACTAGGAAACAGACTGAGAAAGCAGAGAAAAGTGTCTCCTGCAACTCGTTCCCTTGGTGCTAGATGAACGAACTTCTCTCCACTTGCTCAGTTCTGAGAGATAAGTGTGTGTGAAAGCCGTCCTTCACCTAGCTTGTTGGGAACACAAAGTTTCTTTTCAGTTGCAAACTCCATTCCATACATATATATGGGGAGGTACAAGCTCCAACTCGGTTTTACAGTGAAAACTGCAGGAACGTTAAACCGGCACTAGGAAACATACTGATAAAGCAGAGAAAAAGTGTCTCCTGCAACCCTTTCCCTTGGTGCTACATGAACAAACGTCTCTGCACTTGCTCAGTTCTGAAAGATAAGTGTGTGTGAAAGCCGTTCTTCACCTAGCTTGGTGGGAACACAAAGTTTCTTTTCAGTTGCAAACTCCATTCCATACATATATATGGGGAGGTACAAGCTCCAACTCGGTTTTACAGTGAAAACTGCAGGAACTTCAAACCGGCACTAGGAAACAGAATGAGAAAGCGGAGAAAAAGTGTCTCCTGCAACCCGTTCCCTTGGTGCTAGATGACCGAACGTCTCTCCACTTGCTCTGTTCTGAGAGATATGTGTGTGTGAAAGCCGTCCTTCACCTAGCTTATTGGGAACACAAAGTTTCTTTACAGTTGCAAACTCCAATCCATACATATATATGGGGAGGTACTAGCTCCAACTCGGTTTGACAGTGAAAACTGCAGGAACTTCAAACCGGCACTAGGAAACAGACTGAGAAGCAGAGAAAAAGTGTCTCCTGCAACCCGTTCCCTTGGTGCTAGATGAACGAAAGTCTCTCCACTTGCTCAGTTCTGAGAGATAAGTGTGTGTGAAAGCCGTACTTCACCTAGCTTGTTGGGAAAACAAAGTTTCTTTTCAGTTGGAAACTCCATTCCATACATATATAAGGGGAGGTACTAGCTCCAACTCGGATTGAAAGTGAAAAATGCAGGAACTTCAAACCGGCACTAGGAAACAGACTGAGAAAGCAGAGAAAAAGTGTCTCCTGCAACTCGTTCCCTTGTTGCTAGATGAACGAACATCTCTCCACTTGCTCAGTTCTGAGAGATAAGTGTGTGTGAAAGCCGTCCTTCACCTAGCTTGTTGGGAACACAAAGTTTCTTTTCAGTTGCAAACTCCATTCCATACATATATATGGGGAGGTACAAGCTCCAACTCGGTTTTACAGTGAAAACTGCAGGAACGTTAAACCGGCACTAGGAAACATACTGATAAAGCAGAGAAAAAGTGTCTCCTGCAACCCTTTCCCTTGGTGCTACATGAACAAACGTCTCTGCACTTGCTCAGTTCTGAGAGATAAGTGTGTGTGAAAGCCGTTCTTCACCTAGCTTGGTGGGAACACAAAGTTTCTTTTCAGTTGCAAACTCCAATCCATACATATATATGGGGAGGTACAAGCTCCAACTCGATTTTACAGTGAAAACTGCAGGAACTTCAAACCGGCACTAGGAAACAGAATGAGAAAGCGGAGAAAAAGTGTCTCCTGCAACCCGTTCCCTTGGTGCTAGATGACCGAACGTCTCTCCACTTGCTCTGTTCTGAGAGATATGTGTGTGTGAAAGCCGTCCTTCACCTAGCTTATTGGGAACACAAAGTTTCTTTACAGTTGCAAACTCCAATCCATACATATATATGGGGAGGTACTAGCTCCAACTCGGTTTGACAGTGAAAACTGCAGGAACTTCAAACCGGCACTAGGAAACAGACTGAGAAGCAGAGAAAATGTGTCTCCTGCAACCCGTTCCCTTGGTGCTAGATGAACGAACGTCTCTCCACTTGCTCAGTTCTGAGAGATAATTGTGTGTGAAAGCCGTACTTCACCTAGCTTGTTGGGAAAACAAAGTTTCTTTTCAGTTGGAAACTCCATTCCATACATATATATTGGGAGGTACTAGCTCCAAATCGGTTTGACAGTGAAAACTGCAGGAACTTCAAACCGGCACTAGGAAACAGACTGAGAAAGCAGAGAAAAAATATCTCCTGCCACCCGTTCCCTTGGTGCTAGATGAACGAACGTCTCTCCACTTGCTCAGTTCTGAGAGATAAGTGTGTGTGAAAGCCGTCCTTCACCTAGCTTGTTGGGAACACAAAGTTTCTTTTCAGTGGCAAACTCCATTCCATACATATATATGGGAGGAACAAGCACCAACTCGGTTTTACAGTGAAAACTGCAGGAACTTCAAACCGGCACTAGGAAAGAGACTGAGGAAGCAGAGAAAAAGTGTCTCCTGCAACCCGTTCCCTTGGTGCTAGATGAACGAACGTCTCTCCACTTGCTCAGTTCTGAGAGCTAAGTGTGTGTGAAAGCCGTCCTTCACCTAGCTTGTTGGGAACACAAAGTTTATTTTCAGTTGCAAACTCCATTCCATACATATATATGGGGAGGTACTAGCTCCAACTCGGTTTGACAGTGAAAACTGCAGGAACTTCAAACCGTCACTAGGAAACAGACTGAGAAGGCAGAGAAAATGTGTCTCCTTCAATCCGTTCCCTTGGTGCTAGATGAACGAAGGTCTCTCCACTTGCTCAGTTCTGAGAGATAAGTGTGTGTGAAAGCCGTCCTTCAACTAGCTTGTTGGGAACACAAAGTTTCTTTTCAGTTGCCAACTCCATTCCATACATATTTATGGGGAGGTACTAGCTCCAACACGGTTTTACAGTGAAAACTGCAGGAACTTCAAACCGGCACTAGGAAACAGACTGAGAAAGCAGAGAAAAAGTGTCTCCTGCAACCCGTTCCCTTGGTGCTAGATGAACGAACGTCTCTCCACTTGCTCAGTTCTGAGAGATAAGTGTGTGTGAAAGCCGTACTTCACCTAGCTTGTAGGGAACACAAAGTTTCTTTTCAGTTGCAAACACCATTCCATACATATATAAGGGGAGGTTCTAGCTCCTACTCGGATTGAAAGTGAAAAATGCAGGAACTTCAAACCGGCACTAGGAAACAGACTGAGAAAGCAGAGAAAAGTGTCTCCTGCAACTCGTTCCCTTGGTGCTAGATGAACGAACTTCTCTCCACTTGCTCAGTTCTGAGAGATAAGTGTGTGTGAAAGCCGTCCTTCACCTAGCTTGTTGGGAACACAAAGTTTCTTTTCAGTTGCAAACTCCATTCCATACATATATGTGGGGAGGTACAAGCTCCAACTCGGTTTTACAGTGAAAACTGCAGGAACGTTAAACCGGCACTAGGAAACATACTGATAAAGCAGAGAAAAAGTGTCTCCTGCAACCCTTTCCCTTGGTGCTACATGAACAAACGTCTCTGCACTTGCTCAGTTCTGAAAGATAAGTGTGTGTGAAAGCCGTTCTTCACCTAGCTTGGTGGGAACACAAAGTTTCTTTTCAGTTGCAAACTCCATTCCATACATATATATGGGGAGGTTCAAACTCCAACTCGGTTTTACAGTGAAAACTGCAGGAACTTCAAACCGGCACTAGGAAACAGAATGAGAAAGCGGAGAAAAAGTGTCTCCTGCAACCCGTTCCCTTGGTGCTAGATGACTGAACGTCTCTCCACTTGCTCTGTTCTGAGAGATATGTGTGTGTGAAAGCCGTCCTTCACCTAGCTTATTGGGAACACAAAGTTTCTTTACAGTTGCAAACTCCAATCCATACATATATATGGGGAGGTACTAGCTCCAACTCGGTTTGACAGTGAAAACTGCAGGAACTTCAAACCGGCACTAGGAAACAGACTGAGAAGCAGAGAATAAGTGTCTCCTGCAACCCGTTCCCTTGGTGCTAGATGAACGAACGTCTCTCCACTTGCTCAGTTCTGAGAGATAAGTGTGTGTGAAAGCCGTACTTCACCTAGCTTGTTGGGAAAACAAAGTTTCTTTTCAGTTGGAAACTCCATTCCATACATATATAAGGGGAGGTACTAGCTCCAACTCGGATTGAAAGTGAAAAATGCAGGAACTTCAAACCGGCACTAGGAAACAGACTGAGAAAGCAGAGAAAAAGTGTCTCCTGCAACTCGTTCCCTTGGTGCTAGATGAACGAACATCTCTCCACTTGCTCAGTTCTGAGAGATAAGTGTGTGTGAAAGCCGTCCTTCACCTAGCTTGTTGGGAACACAAAGTTTCTTTTCAGTTGCAAACTCCATTCCATACATATATATGGGGAGGTACAAGCTCCAACTCGGTTTTACAGTGAAAACTGCAGGAACGTTAAACCGGCACTAGGAAACATACTGATAAAGCAGAGAAAAAGTGTCTCCTGCAACCCTTTCCCTTGGTGCTACATGAACAAACGTCTCTGCACTTGCTCAGTTCTGAGAGATAAGTGTGTGTGAAAGCCGTTCTTCACCTAGCTTGGTGGGAACACAAAGTTTCTTTTCAGTTGCAAACTCCAATCCATACATATATATGGGGAGGTACAAGCTCCAACTCGATTTTACAGTGAAAACTGCAGGAACTTCAAACCGGCACTAGGAAATAGAATGAGAACGCGGAGAAAAAGTGTCTCCTGCAACCCGTTCCCTTGGTGCTAGATGACCGAACGTCTCTCCACTTGCTCTGTTCTGAGAGATATGTGTGTGTGAAAGCCGTCCTTCACCTAGCTTATTGGGAACACAAAGTTTCTTTACAGTTGCAAACTCCAATCCATACATATATATGGGGAGGTACTAGCTCCAACTCGGTTTGACAGTGAAAACTGCAGGAACTTCAAACCGGCACTAGGAAACAGACTGAGAAGCAGAGAAAAAGTGTCTCCTGCAACCCGTTCCCTTGGTGCTAGATGAACGAACGTCTCTCCACTTGCTCAGTTCTGAGAGATAATTGTGTGTGAAAGCCGTACTTCACCTAGCTTGTTGGGAAAACAAAGTTTCTCTTCAGTTGGAAACTCCATTCCATACATATATATTGGGAGGTACTAGCTCCAAATCGGTTTGACAGTGAAAACTGCAGGAACTTCAAACCGGCACTAGGAAAAAGACTGAGAAAGCAGAGAAAAAATATCTCCTGCCACCCGTTCCCTTGGTGCTAGATGAACGAACGTCTCTCCACTTGCTCAGTTCTGAGCGATAAGTGTGTGTGAAAGCCGTCCTACACCTAGCTTGTTGGGAACACAAAGTTTCTTTTCAGTGGCAAACTCCATTCCATACATATATATGGGAGGAACAAGCACCAACTCGGTTTTACAGTGAAAACTGCAGGAACTTCAAACCGGCACTAGGAAAGAGACTGAGGAAGCAGAGAAAAAGTGTCTCCTGCAACCCGTTCCCTTGGTGCTAGATGAAAGAACGTCTCTGCCCTTGCTCAGTTCTGAGAGATAAGTGTGTGTGAAAGCCGTCCTTCACCTAGCTTGTTGGGAACACAAAGTTTCTTTTCAGTTACAAACTCCAATTCTTACATATATATGGGGAGGTACTAGCTCCAACTGGGTTTGACAGTGAAAACTGCAGGAACTTCAAACCGGTACTAGGAAACAGACTGAGAAAGCAGAGAAAAAGTGTCTCCTGCAACCCGTTCCTTTTGTGCTAGATGAACTAAAGTCTCTCCACTTGCTCAGTTCTGAGAGATAAGTGTGTGTGAAAGCCGTCCTTCACCTAGCTTCTTGGGAACACAAAGTTTCTTTTCAGTTGCAAACTCCATTCCATAAATATATATGGGGAGGTACTAGCTCCAACACGGTTTTACAGTGAAAACTGCAGGAACCTCAAACCGGCACTAGGAAACAGACTGAGAAAGCAGAGAAAAAGTGTCTCCTGCAACCCGTTCCCTTGGTGCTAGATGAATGAACGTCTCTACACTTGCTCAGTTCTGAGAGATATGTGTGTGTGAAAGCCGTCCTTCACCTAGCTTGTTGGGAACACAAAGTTTCTTTTCAGTTGCAAACTCCATTCCATACATATATATGGGTAGGTACAAGCTCCAACTCGGTTTTACAGTGAAAACTGCAGGAATTTCAAACCGGCACTAGGAAACAGACTGAGAAAGCAGAGAAATAGTGTCTCCTGCAACCCGTTCCCTTGGTGCTAGATGAACGAACGTCTCTCCACTTGCTCAGTTCTGAGAGATAAGTGTGTGTGAAAGCCGTCCTTCACCTAGCTTGTTGGGAACACAAAGTTTCTTTTCAGTTGCAACCACCATTCCATACATATATAATGGGAGGTACTAGCTCCAACACGGATTGAAAGTGAAAACTGCAGGAACTTCAAACCGGCACTAGGAAACAGTCTGAGAAAGCAGAGAAAAAGTGTCTCCTGCAACCCGTTCCCTTGGTGCTAGATGAACGAACGTCTCTCCACTTGCTCAGTTCTGAGAGATAAGTGTGTGTGAAAGCCGTCCTTCACCTACCTTGTAGGGAACACAAAGTTTCTTTTCAGTTGCAAACTCCATTCCATACATATATATGGGGAGGTACTAGCTCCAACTCGGTTTTACAGTGAAAACTGCAAGAACTTCAAACCGGCACTAGGAAACAGACTGAGAAAGCAGAGAAAAAGTGTCTCCTGCAACCCTTTCCCTTGGTGCTACATGAACAAACGTCTCTGCACTTGCTCAGTTCTGAGAGATAAGTGTGTGTGAAAGCCGTTCTTCACCTAGCTTGGTGGGAACACAAAGTTTCTTTTCAGTTGCAAACTCCAATCCATACATATATATGGGGAGGTACAAGCTCCAACTCGATTTTACAGTGAAAACTGCAGGAACTTCAAACCGGCACTAGGAAACAGACTGAGAAAGCAGAGAAAAAGTGTCTCCTGCAACTCGTTCCCTTGGTGCTAGATGAACGAACATCTCTCCACTTGCTCAGTTCTGAGAGATAAGTGTGTGTGAAAGCCGTCCTTCACCTAGCTTGTTGGGAACACAAAGTTTCTTTTCAGTTGCAAACTCCATTCCATACATATATATGGGGAGGTACAAGCTCCAACTCGGTTTTACAGTGAAAACTGCAGGAACGTTAAACCGGCACTAGGAAACATACTGATAAAGCAGAGAAAAAGTGTCTCCTGCAACCCTTTCCCTTGGTGCTACATGAACAAACGTCTCTGCACTTGCTCAGTTCTGAGAGATAAGTGTGTGTGAAAGCCGTTCTTCACCTAGCTTGGTGGGAACACAAAGTTTCTTTTCAGTTGCAAACTCCAATCCATACATATATATGGGGAGGTACAAGCTCCAACTCGATTTTACAGTGAAAACTGCAGGAACTTCAAACCGGCACTAGGAAACAGAATGAGAACGCGGAGAAAAAGTGTCTCCTGCAACCCGTTCCCTTGGTGCTAGATGACCGAACGTCTCTCCACTTGCTCTGTTCTGAGAGATATGTGTGTGTGAAAGCCGTCCTTCACCTAGCTTATTGGGAACACAAAGTTTCTTTACAGTTGCAAACTCCAATCCATACATATATATGGGGAGGTACTAGCTCCAACACGGTTTGACAGTGAAAACTGCAGGAACTTCAAACCGGCACTAGGAAACAGACTGAGAAGCAGAGAAAAAGTGTCTCCTGCAACCCGTTCCCTTGGTGCTAGATGAACGAACGTCTCTCCACTTGCTCAGTTCTGAGAGATAATTGTGTGTGAAAGCCGTACTTCACCTAGCTTGTTGGGAAAACAAAGTTTCTTTTCAGTTGGAAACTACATTCCATACATATATATTGGGAGGTTCTAGCTCCAAATCGGTTTGACAGTGAAAACTGCAGGAACTTCAAACCGGCACTAGGAAACAGACTGAGAAAGCAGAGAAAAAATATCTCCTGCCACCCGTTCCCTTGGTGCTAGATGAACGAACGTCTCTCCGCTTGCTCAGTTCTGAGCGATAAGTGTGTGTGAAAGCCGTCCTTCACCTAGCTTGTTGGGAACACAAAGTTTCTTTTCAGTGGCAAACTCCATTCCATACATATATATGGGAGGAACAAGCACCAACTCGGTTTTACAGTGAAAACTGCAGGAACTTCAAACCGGCACTAGGAAAGAGACTGAGGAAGCAGAGAAAAAGTGTCTCCTGCAACCCGTTCCCTTGGTGCTAGATGAAAGAACGTCTCTGCCCTTGCTCAGTTCTGAGAGATAAGTGTGTGTGAAAGCCGTCCTTCACCTAGCTTGTTGGGAACACAAAGTTTCTTTTCAGTTACAAACTCCAATTCTTACATATATATGGGGAGGTACTAGCTCCAACTGGGTTTGACAGTGAAAACTGCAGGAACTTCAAACCGGTACTAGGAAACAGACTGAGAAAGCAGAGAAAAAGTGTCTCCTGCAACCCGTTCCTTTTGTGCTAGATGAACTAAAGTCTCTCCACTTGCTCAGTTCTGAGAGATAAGTGTGTGTGAAAGCCGTCCTTCACCTAGCTTCTTGGGAACACAAAGTTTCTTTTCAGTTGCAAACTCCATTCCATACATATATATGGGGAGGTACTAGCTCCAAATCGATTTTACAGTGAAAACTGCAGGAACTTCAAACCGGCACTAGGAAACAGACTGAGAAAGCAGAGAAAAAGTGTCCCCCGCAACCCGTTCCCTTGGTGCTAGATGAACGAACGTCTCTCCACTAGCTCAGTTCTGAGAGATAAGTGTGTGTGAAAGCCTTCCTTCACCTAGCTTGTTTGAACACAAAGTTTCTTTTCAGTTGCAAACTCCATTCCATAAATATATATGGGGAGGTACTAGCTCCAACACGGTTTTACAGTGAAAACTGCAGGAACCTCAAACCGGCACTAGGAAACAGACTGAGAAAGCAGAGAAAAAGTGTCTCCTGCAACCCGTTCCCTTGGTGCTAGATGAATGAACGTCTCTCCACTTGCTCAGTTCTGAGAGATATGTGTGTGTGAAAGCCGTCCTTCACCTAGCTTGTTGGGAACACAAAGTTTCTTTTCAGTTGCAAACTCCATTCCATACATATATATGGGTAGGTACAAGCTCCAACTCGGTTTTACAGTGAAAACTGCAGGAACTTCAAACCGGCACTAGGAAACAGACTGAGAAAGCAGAGAAATAGTGTCTCCTGCAACCCGTTCCCTTGGTGCTAGATGAACGAACGTCTCTCCACTTGCTCAGTTCTGAGAGATAAGTGTGTGTGAAAGCCGTCCTTCACCTAGCTTGTTGGGAACACAAAGTTTCTTTTCAGTTGCAACCACCATTCCATACATATATAATGGGAGGTACTAGCTCCAACACGGATTGAAAGTGAAAACTGCAGGAACTTCAAACCGGCACTAGGAAACAGTCTGAGAAAGCAGAGAAAAAGTGTCTCCTGCAACCCGTTCCCTTGGTGCTAGATGAACGAACGTCTCTCCACTTGCTCAGTTCTGAGAGATAAGTGTGTGTGAAAGCCGTCCTTCACCTAGCTTGTTGGGAACACAAAGTTTCTTTTCATTTGCAAACTACATTCCATACATATATATGGGAGGTACAAGCTCCAAATCGGTTTTACAGTGAAAACTGCAGGAACTTCAAACCGGCACTAGGAAAGAGACTGAGGAAGCAGAGAAAAAGTGTCTCCTGCAACCCGTTCCCTTGGTGCTAGATGAACGAACGTCTCTCCACTTGCTCAGTTCTGACAGATAAATGTGTGTGAAAGCCGTTCTTCACCTAGCTTGTTGGGAACACAAATATTATTTTCAGTTGCAAACTCCATTCCATACATATATATGGGGAGGTACTAGCTCCAACTCGGTTTGACAGTGAAAACTGCAGGAACTTCAAACCGTCACTAGGAAACAGACTGAGAAGGCAGAGAATATGTGTCTCCTTCAATCCGTTCCCTTGGTGCTAAATGAACGAAGGTCTCTCCACTTGCTCAGTTCTGAGAGATAAGTGTGTGTGAAAGCCGTCCTTCACCTAGCTTGTTGGGAACACAAAGTTTCTTTTCAGTTGAAAACTCCATTCCATACATATATATGGGGAGGTACTAGCACCAACTCGGTTTTACAGTGAAAACTGCAGGAACTTCAAACCGGCACTAGGAATCAGACTGAGAAAGCAGAGAAAAAGTGTCTCCTGCAACCCGTTCCCTTGGTGCTAGATGAACGAACGTCTCTCCACTTGCTCAGTTCTGAGAGATAATTGTGTGTGAAAGCCGTCCTTCACCTAGCTTGTTGGGAACACAAAGTTTCTTTTCAGTTGCAAACTCCATTAAATACATATATATTGGGAGGTAGAAGCTAAAACTCGGTTTTACAGTGAAAACTGCAGGAACTTCAAACCGGCACTAGGAAACAGACTGAGAAAGCAGAGAAAAACTGTCGCCTGCAACCCGTTCCCTTGGTGCTAGATGAACGAACGTCTCTACACTTGCTCAGTTCTGAGAAATATGTGTGTGTTAAAGCCGTCCTTCACCTAGCTTGTTGGGAACACAAAGTTTCTTTTCAGTTGCAAACTCCATTTCATACATATATATGGGTAGGTACTAGCTCCAACTCCGTTTTACAGTGAAAACTGCAGGAACTTCAAACCGGCACTAGGAAACAGACTGAGAAAGCAGAGAAAAAGTGTCTCCTGCAACCCGTTCCCTTGGTGCTAGATGAACGAACGTCTCTCCACTTGCTCTGTTCTGAGAGATAAGTGTGTGTGAAAGCCGTCCTTCAACTAGCTTGTTGGGAACACAAAGTTTCTTTTCAGTTGCAAACTCCATTCCATACATATATATGGGGAGGTACAAGCTCCAACTCAGTTTTACAGTGAAAACTGCAGGAACTTCAAACCGACACTAGGAAACAGACTGAGACAGCAGAGAAAAAGTGTCTCCTGCAACCCGTTCCCTTGGTGCTAGATGAACGAACGTCTCTCCACTTGCTCATTTCTGAGAGATAAGTGTGTGTGAAAGCCGTTCTTCACCTAGCTTGGTGGGAACACAAAGTTTCTTTTCAGTTGCAAACTCCATTCCATACATATATATGGGGAGGTACAAGCTCCAACTCAGTTTTACAGTGAAAACTGCAGGAACTTCAAACCGACACTAGGAAACAGACTGAGACAGCAGAGAAAAAGTGTCTCCTGCAACCCGTTCCCTTGGTGCTAGATGAACGAACGTCTCTCCACTTGCTCATTTCTGAGAGATAAGTGTGTGTGAAAGCCGTTCTTCACCTAGCTTGTTGGGAACACAAAGTTTCTTTTCAGTTGCAAACTCCATTCCATACATATATATGGGGAGGTACAAGCTCCATCTCGGTTTTACAGTGAAAACTGCAGGAACTTCAAACCGGCACTAGGAAACAGACTGAGAAAGCAGAGAAAAATTTTCACCTGCAACCCGTTCCATTGGTGCTAGATGAACGAACGTCTCTCCACTTCTCAGTTCCGAGGGATAAGTGTGTGTGAAAGCCGTCCTTCACCTAGCTTGTTGGGAACACAAAGTTTCTTTTCAGTTGCAAACTCCATTCCATACATATATATGGGGAGGTACTAGCTCCAACTCGGTTTTACAGTGAAAACTGCAGGAACTTCAAACCGGCACTAGGAAAGAGAATGAGAAAGCGGAGAAAAAGTGTCTCCTGCAACCCGTTCCCTTGGTGCTAGATGAACGAACGTCTCTCCACTTGCTCAGTTCTGAGAGATAAGTGTGTGTGAAAGCCGTCCTTCACCTAGCTTGTTGGGAACACAAAGGTTCTTTTCAGTTGCAAACTACATTCCATACATATATATGGGGAGGTACAATCTCCAACTCGGTGTTACAGTGAAAACTGCAGGAACTTCAAACCGGCACTAGGAAACAGACTGAGAAAGCAGAGAAAAAGTGTCTCCTGCAACCCGTTCCCTTGCTGCTAGATGAACGAACGTCTCTCCACTTGCTCAGTTCTGAGGGATAAGTGTGTGTGAAAGCCGTCCTTCACCTAGCTTGTTGGGAACACAAAGTTTCTTTTCAGTTGCAAACATCATTCCATACATATATAAGGGGAGGTACTAGCTCCAACTCGGTTTTACAGTGAAAATTGCAGGAACTTCAAACCGGCACTAGGAAACAGATGAGAAAGCAGAGAAAAGTGTCTCCTGCAACCCGTTCCCTTGGTGCTAGATGAACGAACGTCTCTCCACTTGCTCAGTTTTGAGAGATAAGTGTGTGTTAAAGCCGTACTTCACCTAGCTTGTTGGGAACACAAAGTTTCTTTTCATTTGCCAACTCCATTCCATACATATATATGGGGAGGTACTAGCTCCAACACTGTTTTACAGTGAAAACTGCAGGAACTTCAAACCGGCACTAGGAAACAGACTGAGAAAGCAGAGAAAAACTGTCGCCTGCAACCCGTTCCCTTGGTTCTAGATGAACGAACGTCTCTACACTTGCTCAGTTCTGAGAGATAAGTGTGTGTGAAAGCCGTTCTTCACCTAGCTTGTTGGGAACACAAAGTTTCTTTTCAGTTGCAAACACGATTCCATACATATATATGGGGAGGTACTAGCTCCAACTCCGTTTTACAGTGAAAACTGCAGGAACTTCAAACGGGCACTAGGAAACAGACTGAGAAAGCAGAGAAAAAGTGTCTCCTGCAACCCGTTCCCTTGGTGCTAGATGAACGAACGTCTCTCCACTTGCTCATTTCTGAGAGATACGTGTGTGTGAAAGCCGTTCTTCACCTAGCTTGTTGGGAACACAAAGTTTCTTTTCAGTTGCAAACTCCATTCCATACAAATATATGGGGAGGTACAAGATCCATCTCGGTTTTACAGTGAAAACTGCAGGAACTTCAAACCGGCACTAGGAAACAGACTGAGAAAGCAGAGAAAAAGTGTCTCCTGCAACCCGTTCCCTTGGTGCTAGATGAACGAACGTCTCTCCACTTCTCAGTTCCGAGGGATAATTGTGTGTGAAAGCCTTCCTTCAACTAGCTTGTTGGGAACACAAAGTTTCTTTTCAGTTGCAAACTCCATTCCATACATATATATGGGGAGGTACAAGCTCCAACTCGGTTTTACCGTGAAAACTGCAGGAACTTCAAACCGGCACTAGGAAACAGACTGAGAAAGGAGAGAAAAAGTGTCTCCTGCAACTCGTTCCCTTGGTGCTAGATGAACGAACGTCTCTCCACTTGCTCAGTTCTGAGAGATAAGTGTGTGTGAAAGCCGTCCTTCACCTAACATGTTGGGAACACAAAGTTTCTTTTCAGTTGCAAACTCCATTCCATATATATATGGGGAGGTACTAGCTCCAATTCTGTTTTTACAGTGAAAACTGCAGGAACTTCAAACCGGCACTAGGAAACAGACTGAGAAAGCAAAGAAAAAGTGTCTCCTGCAACAAGTTCCCTTGGTGCTAGATGAACGAACGTCTCTCCACTTGCTAAGTTCTGAGAGATAAGTGTGTGTGAAAGCCGCCTTCACCTAGCTTGTTGGGAACACAAAGTTTCTTTTCAGTTGCAAACTCCAATCCATACATATATATGGGGAGGTAGAAGCTCCAAATCGGTGTTACAGTGAAAACTGCAGGAACTTCAAACGGCACTAGGAAACAGACTGAGAAAGCAGAGAAAATGTGTCTCCTGCTATCCGTTACCTTGGTGCTAGATGAACGAACGTCTCTTCACTTGCTCAGTTCTGAGATATATGTGTGTGTGAAAGCCGTCCTTCACCTAGCTTGTTGGGTACACAAAGTTCCTTTTCAGTTGCCAACACCATTCCATACATATATATGGGGAGGTACTAGCTCCAACTCGGTTTTACAGTGAAAACTGCAGGAACTTCAAACCGGCACTAGGAAACAGACTGAGAAAGCAGAGAAAAAGTGTCGCCTGCCACCCGTTCCCTTGGTGCTAGATGAACGAACGTCTCTACACTTGCTCAGTTCTGAGAGATAAGTGTGTGTGATAGCCGTCCTTCACCTAGCTTGTTGGGAACACAAAGTTTCTTTTCAGTTGCAAACTCCATTCCATACATATATATGGGGAGGTACTACCTCCAACTCCGTTTTAAAGTGAAAACAGCAGGATCTTCAAACCGGCACTAGGAAACAGACTGAGAAAGCAGAGAAAAAGTGTCTCCTGCAACCCGTTCACTTGGTGCTAGATGAACGAACGTCTCTCCACTTGCTCTGTTCTGAGAGATAAGTGTGTGTGAAAGCCGTCCTTCACCTAGCTTTTTGGGAACACAAAGTTACTTTTCAGTCGCAAACTCCATTCCATACATATATATGGGGAGGTACAAGCTCCAACTCTGTTTGACAGTGAAAACTGCAGGAACTTCAAACCGGCACTAGGAAACAGACTGAGACAGCAGAGAAAAAGTGTCTCCTGCAACCAGTTCCCTTGGTGCTAGATGAACGAACGTCTCTCCACTTGCTCAGTTCTGAGAGATAATTGTGTGGGAAAGCCGTTCTTCACCTAGCTTGTTGGGAACACAAAGTTTCTTTTCAGTTGCAAACTCCATTCCATACATATATATGGGGAGGTACAAGCTCCATCTCGGTTTTACAGTGAAAACTGCAGGAACTTCATACCGGCACTAGGAAACAGACTGAGAAAGCAGAGAAAAAGTGTCTCCTGCAACCCGTTCCCTTGGTGCTAGATGAACGAACGTCTCTCCACTTCTCAGTTCCGAGGGATAAGTGTGTGTGAAAGCCTTCCTTCAACTAGCTTGTTGGGAACACAAAGTTTCTTTTCAGTTGCAAACTCCATTCCATACATATATATGGGGAGGTACAAGCTCCAACTCGGTTTTACCGTGAAAACTGCAGGAACTTCAAACCGGCACTAGGAAACAGACTGAGAAAGCAGAGAAAAAGTGTCTCCTGCAACACGTTCCCTTGGTGCTAGATGAACGAACGTCTCTCCACTTGCTCAGTTCTGAGAGATAAGTGTGTGTGAAAGCCGTCCTTCAACTAGCTTGTTGGGAACACAAAGTTTCTTTTCAGTTGCAAACTCCATTCCATATATATATATGGGGAGGTAGAAGCTCCAACTCTGTTTTACAGTGAAAACTGCAGGAACTTCAAACCGTCACTAGGAAACAGACTGAGAAAGCAGAGAAAAAGTGTCTCCTGCAACCCGTTCCCTTGGTGCTAGATGAACGAACCTCTCTCCACTTGCTCAGTTCTGAGAGATATGTGTGTGTGAAAGCCGTCCTTCACCTAGCTTGTTGGGTACACAAAGTTTCTTTTCAGTTGCCAACACCATTCCTTACATATATATGGGGAGGTACTAGCTCCAACTCGGTTTTACAGTGAAAACTGCAGGAACTTCAAACCGGCACTAGGAAACAGACTGAGACAGCAGAGAAAAAGTGTCTCCTGCAACCCGTTCCCTTGGTGCTAGATGAATGAACTTCTCTCCACTTGCTCAGTTCTGAGAGATAAGTGTGTGTGAAAGCCGCCTTCATCTATCTTGTTGGGAACACAAAGTTTCTTTTCAGTTGCAAAATCCATTCCATACATATATATAGGGAGGTACTAGTTCCAACTCGGTGTTACAGTGAAAACTGCAGGAACTTCAAACCGGCACTAGGAAACAGAATGAGAAAGCCGAGAAAAAGTGTCTCATGCAACCCGTTTCCTTGGTGCTAGATGAACGAACGTCTCTCCACTTGCTCAGTTCTGAGAGATTAGTGTGTGTGAAAGCCGTCCTTCCCCTAGCTTGTTGGGAACACAAAGTTTCTTTTCACTTGGAAACTCCATTCCATACATATATATGTGGAGGTTCAAGCTTCAACACGTTTTTACAGTGAAAACTGCAGGAACTTCAAACCGGCACCAGGAAACAGACTGAGAAAGCAGAGAAAAAGTGTCTCCTGCAACCCGTTCCCTTGGTGCTAGATGAACGAACGTCTCTCCACTTGCTCAGTTCTGAGAGATAAGTGTGTGTGAAAGCCGTCCTTCTCCTAGCTTGCTGGGAACACAAAGTTTCTTTTTAGTTGCAAACTCCAATCCATACATATATATGGGGAGGTAGAGCTCCAACTCGGTGTTACAGTGAAAACTGCAGGAACTTCAAACCGGCACTAGGAAACAGACTGAGAAAGCAGAGAAAAAGTGTCTCCTGCAACCCGTTCCCTTGGTGCTAGATGAACGAACGTCTCTCCACTTGCTCAGTTCTGAGAGATAAGTGTGTGTGAAAGCCGTACTTCCCCTAGCTTGTTGGGAACACAAAGTTTCTTTTCACTTGGAAACTCATTCCATACATATATATGTGGAGGTTCAAGCTTCAACACGTTTTTACAGTGAAAATTGCAGGAACTTCAAACCGGCACCAGGAAACAGACTGAGAAAGCAGAGAAAAAATGTCTCCTGCAACCCGTTCCCTTGGTGCTAGATGAACGAACGTCTCTCCACTTGCTCAGTTCTGAGAGATAATTGTGTGTGAAAGCCGTCCTTCACCTAGCTTGTTGGAAACACAAAGTTTCTTTTCAGTTGCAAACTCCATTCCATACATATATATGGGGAGGTACTAGCTCCAACTCGATTTTACAGTGAAAACTGCAGGAACTTCAAACCAGCACTAGGAAACAGACTGACAAAGCAAAGAAAAAGTGTCTCCTGCAACCCGTTCCCTTGGTGCTAGATGAACGAACGTCTCTCCACTTGCTAAGTTCTGAGAGATAAGTGTGTGTGAAAGCCGTCCTTCACCTAGCTTGTTGGGAACACAAAGTTTCTTTTTAGTTGCCAACTCCAATCCATACATATATATGGGGAGGTAGAGCTCCAACTCGGTGTTACAGTGAAAACTGCAGGAACTTCAAACCGGCACTAGGAAACAGACTGAGAAAGCCGAGAAAAAGTGTCTCCTGCAACCCGTTCCCTTGGTGCTAGATGAACGAACGTCTCTCCACTTGCTCAGTTCTGAGTGATAAGTGTGTGTGAAAGCCGTCCTTCAATTAGCTTGTTGGGAACACAAAGTTTCTTTTCAGTTGGAAACTCCATTCCATACATATATATGTGGAGGTTCAAGCTCCAACACGGTTTTACAGTGAAAACTGCAGGAAATTCAAACCGGCACAAGGAAACAGAATGAGAAAGCAGAGAAAAATTGTCTCCTGCAACCCGTTCCATTCGTGCTAGATGAACGAACGTCTCTCCACTTGCTCAGTTCTGAGAGATAAGTGTGTGTGAAAGCCGCCTTCACCTAGCTTGTTTGGAACACAAAGTTTCTTTTCAGTTGCAAAATCCATTCCATACATATATATGGGGAGGTACTAGCTCAAACTCGGTGTTACAGTGAAAACTGCAGGAACTTCAAACCGGCACTAGGAAACAGACTGAGAAAGCAGAGAAAAAATGTCTCCTGCAAACCTTTCCCTTGGTGCTAGATGAACGAACGTCTCTCCACTTGCTCAGTTCTGAGAGATTAGAGTGTTAGAAAGCCGTCGTTCACCTAGCTTGTTGGGAACACAAAGTTTCTTTTCAGTTGCAAACTCCATTCCATGCATATATATGGGGAGGTACAAGCTCCAACTCGGTTTTACAGTGAAAACTGCAGGAACTTCAAACCGGCACTAGGAAACAGACTGGGAAAGCAGAGAAAAAGTGTCTCCTGCAACCCGTTCCCTTGGTGCTAGATGAACGAACGTCTCTCCACTTGCTCAGTTCCGAGAGATAAGTGTGTGTGAAAGCCGTCCTTCACCTAGCTTGTAGGGAACACAAAGATTCTTTTGATTTTCAAAATCCATTCCATACATATATATGGGGAGGTACTAACTCCAACTCGGTGTTACAGTGAAAACTGCAGGAACTTCAAACCGGCACTAGGAAACAGACTGAGAAAGCAGAGAAAAAGTGTCTCCTGCAACCAGTTCCCTTGGTGCTAGATGAACGAACGTCTCACCACTTGCTCAGTTCTGAGAGATATGTGTGTGTGAAAGCCGTTCTTCACCTAGCTTGTTGGGTACACAAAGTTTCTTTTCAGTTGCCAACACCATTCCATACATATATATGGGGAGGTACTAGCTCCAACTCGGTTTTACAGTGAAAACTGCAGGAACTTCAAACCGGCACTAGGAAACAGACTGAGAAAGCAGAGAAAATGTGTCTCCTGCAACCCGTTCCCTTGGTGCTAGATGAACGAACGTCTCTCCACTTGCTCAGTTCTGAGAGATATGTGTGTGTGAAAGCCGCCTTCACCTAGCTTGTTGGGAACACAAAGATTCTTTTCAGTTGCAAAATCCATTCCATACATATATATGGGGAGGTACTAGCTCCTACTCGGTGTTACAGTGAAAACTGCAGGAACTTCAAACCGGCACCAGGAAACAGACTGAGAAAGCCGAGAAAAAGTGTCTCCTGCAACCCGTTCCCTTGGTGCTAGATGAACGAACGTCTCTCCACTTGCTCAGTTCTGAGAGATAAGTGTGTGTGAAAGCCGTACTTCACCTAGCTTGTTGGGAACACAAAGTTTCTTTTCAGTTGGAAACTCCATTCCATACATATATATGTGGAGGTTCAAGCTCCAACACGGTATTACAGTGAAAACTGCAGGAACTTCAAACCGGCACCAGGAAACTGACTGAGAAAGCAGAGAAATAGTGTCTCCTGCAACCCGTTCCCTTGGTGCTAGATGAACGAACGTCTCTCCACTTGCTCAGTTCTGAGAGATATGTGTGTGTGAAAGCCGTCCTTCACCTAGCTTGTTGGGAACACAAAGTTTCTTTTCAGTTGCAAACTCCATTCCATACATATATATGGGGAGGTACTAGCTGCAACTCGATTTTACAGTGAAAACTGCAGGAACTTCAAACCGGCACTAGGAAACAGACTGAGAAAGCAGAGAAAAAGTGTCTACTGCAACACGTTCCCTTGGTGCTAGATGAACGAACGTCTCTCCAATTGCTCATTTCTGAGAGATAAGTGTGTGTGAAAGCCGCTCTTCACCTAGCTTGTTGGGAACACAAAGTTTCTTTTCAGTTGCAAACTCCATTCCATACATATATATGGGGAGGTACTAGCTCCAACTCGGTTTTACAGTGAAAACTGCAGGAACTTCAAACCGGCACTAGGAAACAGTCTGAGAAAGCAGAGAAAAAGTGTCTCCTGCAACCCTTTCCCTTGGTCTAGATGAACGAACGTCTCTCCACTTGCTCAGTTCTCAGAGATTAGTGTGTGTGAAAGCCGTCCTTCACCTAGCTTGTTGGGAACACAAAGTTTCTTTTCAGTTGCAAACTCCATTCCATACATATATATGGGGAGGTTCTAGCTCCAACTCGGTTTTACAGTGAAAACTGCAGGAACTTCAAACCGGCACTAGGAAACAGACTGGGAAAGCAGAGAAAAAGTGTCTCCTGCAACCCGTTCCCTTGGTGCTAGATGAACGAACGTCTCTCCACTTGCTCAGTTCCGAGAGATAAGTGTGTGTGAAAGCCGTCCTTCACCTAGCTTGTAGGGAACACAAAGATTCTTTTGATTTTCAAAATCCATTCCATACATATATATGGGGAGGTACTAACTCCAACTCGGTGTTACAGTGAAAACTGCAGGAACTTCAAACCGGCACTAGGAAACAGACTGAGAAAGCAGAGAAAAAGTGTCTCCTGCAACCAGTTCCCTTGGTGCTAGATGAACGAACGTCTCACCACTTGCTCAGTTCTGAGAGATATGTGTGTGTGAAAGCCTTTCTTCACCTAGCTTGTTGGGTACACAAAGTTTCTTTTCAGTTGCCAACACCATTCCATACATATATATGGGGAGGTACTAGCTCCAACTCGGTTTTACAGTGAAAACTGCAGGAACTTCAAACCGGCACTAGGAAACAGACTGAGAAAGCAGAGAAAATGTGTCTCCTGCAACCCGTTCCCTTGGTGCTAGATGAACGAACGTCTCTCCACTTGCTCAGTTCTGAGAGATAAGTGTGTGTGAAAGCCGTACTTCACCTAGCTTGTTGGGAACACAAAGTTTCTTTTCAGTTGGAAACTCCATTCCATACATATATATGTGGAGGTTCAAGCTCCAACACGGTATTACAGTGAAAACTGCAGGAACTTCAAACCGGCACCAGGAAACTGACTGAGAAAGCAGAGAAAAAGTGTCTCCTGCAACCCGTTCCCTTGGTGCTAGATGAACGAACGTCTCTCCACTTGCTCAGTTCTGAGAGATATGTGTGTGTGAAAGCCGTCCTTCAACTAGCTTGTTGGGAACACAAAGTTTCTTTTCAGTTGCAAACTCCATTCCATACATATATATGGGGAGGTACTAGCTGCAACTCGATTTTACAGTGAAAACTGCAGGAACTTCAAACCGGCACTAGGAAACAGACTGAGAAAGCAGAGAAAAAGTGTCTCCTGCAACCCGTTCCCTTGGTGCTAGATGAACGAACGTCTCTCCAATTGCTCATTTCTGAGAGATAAGTGTGTGTGAAAGCCGCTCTTCACCTAGCTTGTTGGGAACACAAAGTTTCTTTTCAGTTGCAAACTCCATTCAATACATATATATGGGGAGGTACTAGCTCCAACTCGGTTTTACAGTGAAAACTGCAGGAACTTCAAACCGGCACTAGGAAACAGTCTGAGAAAGCAGAGAAAAAGTGTCTCCTGCAACCCTTTCCCTTGGTCTAGATGAACGAACGTCTCTCCACTTGCTCAGTTCTCAGAGATTAGTGTGTGTGAAAGCCGTCCTTCACCTAGCTTGTTGGGAACACAAAGTTTCTTTTCAGTTGCAAACTCCATTCCATACATATATATGGGGAGGTTCTAGCTCCAACTCGGTTTTACAGTGAAAACTGCAGGAACTTCAAACCGGCACTAGGAAACAGACTGAGAAAGCAGAGAAAAAGTGTCTCCTGCAACCCTTTCCCTTGGTGCTAGATGAACGAACGTCTCTCCACTTGCTCAGTTCCGAGAGATAAGTGTGTGTGAAAGCCGCCTTCACCTAGCTTGTTTGGAACACAAAGTTTCTTTTCAGTTGCAAAATCCATTCCATACATATATATGGGGAGGTACTAGCTCCAACTCGGTGTTACAGTGAAAACTGCAGGAACTTCAAACCGGCACTAGGAAACAGACTGAGAAAGCAGAGAAAAAATGTCTCCTGCAAACCTTTCCCTTGGTGCTAGATGAACGAACGTCTCTCCACTTGCTCAGTTCTGAGAGATTAGAGTGTTAGAAAGCCGTCGTTCACCTAGCTTGTTGGGAACACAAAGTTTCTTTTCAGTTGCAAACTCCATTCCATGCATATATATGGGGAGGTACAAGCTCCAACTCGGTTTTACAGTGAAAACTGCCGGAACTTCAAACCGGCACTAGGAAACAGACTGGGAAATCAGAGAAAAAGTGTCTCCTGCAACCCGTTCCCTTGGTGCTAGATGAACGAACGTCTCTCCACTTGCTCAGTTCCGAGAGATAAGTGTGTGTGAAAGCCGTCCTTCACCTAGCTTGTAGGGAACACAAAGATTCTTTTGATTTTCAAAATCCATTCCATACATATATATGGGGAGGTACTAACTCCAACTCGGTGTTACAGTGAAAACTGCAGGAACTTCAAACCGGCACTAGGAAACAGACTGAGAAAGCAGAGAAAAAGTGTCTCCTGCAACCAGTTCCCTTGGTGCTAGATGAACGAACGTCTCACCACTTGCTCAGTTTTGAGAGATATGTGTGTGTGAAAGCCGTTCTTCACCTAGCTTGTTGGGTACACAAAGTTTCTTTTCAGTTGCCAACACCATTCCATACATATATATGGGGAGGTACTAGCTCCAACTCGGTTTTACAGTGAAAACTGCAGGAACTTCAAACCGGCACTAGGAAACAGACTGAGAAAGCAGAGAAAATGTGTCTCCTGCAACCCGTTCCCTTGGTGCTAGATGAACGAACGTCTCTCCACTTGCTCAGTTCTGAGAGATATGTGTGTGTGAAAGCCGCCTTCACCTAGCTTGTTGGGAACACAAAGATTATTTTCAGTTGCAAAATCCATTCCATACATATATATGGGGAGGTACTAGCTCCTACTCGGTGTTACAGTGAAAACTGCAGGAACTTCAAACCGGCACCAGGAAACAGACTGAGAAAGCCGAGAAAAAGTGTCTCCTGCAACCCGTTCCCTTGGTGCTAGATGAACGAACGTCTCTCCACTTGCTCAGTTCTGAGAGATAAGTGTGTGTGAAAGCCGTACTTCACCTAGCTTGTTGGGAACACAAAGTTTCTTTTCAGTTGGAAACTCCATTCCATACATATATATGTGGAGGTTCAAGCTCCAACACGGTATTACAGTGAAAACTGCAGGAACTTCAAACCGGCACCAGGAAACTGACTGAGAAAGCAGAGAAATAGTGTCTCCTGCAACCCGTTCCCTTGGTGCTAGATGAACGAACGTCTCTCCACTTGCTCAGTTCTGAGAGATATGTGTGTGTGAAAGCCGTCGTTCACCTAGCTTGTTGGGAACACAAAGTTTCTTTTCAGTTGCAAACTCCATTCCATGCATATATATGGGGAGGTACAAGCTCCAACTCGGTTTTACAGTGAAAACTGCAGGAACTTCAAACCGGCACTAGGAAACAGACTGGGAAAGCAGAGAAAAAGTGTCTCCTGCAACCCGTTCCCTTGGTGCTAGATGAACGAACGTCTCTCCACTTGCTCAGTTCCGAGAGATAAGTGTGTGTGAAAGCCGTCCTTCACCTAGCTTGTAGGGAACACAAAGATTCTTTTGATTTTCAAAATCCATTCCATACATATATATGGGGAGGTACTAACTCCAACTCGGTGTTACAGTGAAAACTGCAGGAACTTCAAACCGGCACTAGGAAACAGACTGAGAAAACAGAGAAAATGTGTCTCCTGCAACCCGTTCCCTTGGTGCTAGATGAACGAACGTCTCTCCACTTGCTCAGTTCTGAGAGATATGTGTGTGTGAAAGCCGCCTTCACCTAGCTTGTTGGGAACACAAAGATTCTTTTCAGTTGCAAAATCCATTCCATACATATATATGGGGAGGTACTAGCTCCAACTCGGTTTTACAGTGAAAACTGCAGGAACTTCAAACCGGCACCAGGAAACAGACTGAGAAAGCCGAGAAAAAGTGTCCCCTGCAACCCGTTCCCTTGGTGCTAGATGAACGAACGTCTCTCCACTTGCTCAGTTCTGAGAGATAAGTGTGTGTGAAAGCCGTACTTCACCTAGCTTGTTGGGAACACAAAGTTTCTTTTCAGTTGGAAACTCCATTCCATACATATATATGTGGAGGTTCAAGCTCCAACACGGTATTACAGTGAAAACTGCAGGAACTTCAAACCGGCACCAGGAAACTGACTGAGAAAGAAGAGAAATAGTGTCTCCTGCAACCCGTTCCCTTGGTGCTAGATGAACGAACGTCTCTCCACTTGCTCAGTTCTGAGAGATATGTGTGTGTGAAAGCCGTCCTTCACCTAGCTTGTTGGGAACACAAAGTTTCTTTTCAGTTGCAAACTCCATTCCATACATATATATGGGGAGGTACTAGCTGCAACTCGATTTTACAGTGAAAACTGCAGGAACTTCAAACCGGCACTAGGAAACAGACTGAGAAAGCAGAGAAAAAGTGTCTCCTGCAACCCGTTCCCTTGGTGCTAGATGAACGAACGTCTCTCCAATTGCTCATTTCTGAGAGATAAGTGTGTGTGAAAGCCGCTCTTCACCTAGCTTGTTGGGAACACAAAGTTTCTTTTCAGTTGCAAACTCCATTCCATACATATATATGGGGAGGTACTAGCTCCAACTCGGTTTTACAGTGAAAACTGCAGGAACTTCAAACCGGCACTAGGAAACAGTCTGAGAAAGCAGAGAAAAAGTGTCTCCTGCAACCCTTTCCCTTGGTCTAGATGAACGAACGTCTCTCCACTTGCTCAGTTCTCAGAGATTAGTGTGTGTGAAAGCCGTCCTTCACCTAGCTTGTTGGGAACACAAAGTTTCTTTTCAGTTGCAAACTCCATTCCATACATATATATGGGGAGGTTCTAGCTCCAACTCGGTTTTACAGTGAAAACTGCAGGAACTTCAAACCGGCACTAGGAAACAGACTGAGAAAGCAGAGAAAAAGTGTCTCCTGCAACCCTTTCCCTTGGTGCTAGATGAACGAACGTCTCTCCACTTGCTCAGTTCCGAGAGATAAGTGTGTGTGAAAGCCGCCTTCACCTAGCTTGTTTGGAACACAAAGTTTCTTTTCAGTTGCAAAATCCATTCCATACATATATATGGGGAGGTACTAGCTCCAACTCGGTGTTACAGTGAAAACTGCAGGAACTTCAAACCGGCACTAGGAAACAGACTGAGAAAGCAGAGAAAAAATGTCTCCTGCAAACCTTTCCCTTGGTGCTAGATGAACGAACGTCTCTCCACTTGCTCAGTTCTGAGAGATTTGAGTGTTAGAAAGCCGTCGTTCACCTAGCTTGTTGGGAACACAAAGTTTCTTTTCAGTTGCAAACTCCATTCCATGCATATATATGGGGAGGTACAAGCTCCAACTCGGTTTTACAGTGAAAACTGCAGGAACTTCAAACCGGCACTAGGAAACAGACTGGGAAAGCAGAGAAAAAGTGTCTCCTGCAACCCGTTCCCTTGGTGCTAGATGAACGAACGTCTCTCCACTTGCTCAGTTCCGAGAGATAAGTGTGTGTGAAAGCCGTCCTTCACCTAGCTTGTAGGGAACACAAAGATTCTTTTGATTTTCAAAATCCATTCCATACATATATATGGGGAGGTACTAACTCCAACTCGGTGTTACAGTGAAAACTGCAGGAACTTCAAACCGGCACTAGGATACAGACTGAGAAAGCAGAGAAAAAGTGTCTCCTGCAACCAGTTCCCTTGGTGCTAGATGAACGAACGTCTCACCACTTGCTCAGTTCTGAGAGATATGTGTGTGTGAAAGCCGTTCTTCACCTAGCTTGTTGGTTACACAAAGTTTCTTTTCAGTTGCCAACACCATTCCATACATATATATGGGGAGGTACTAGCTCCAACTCGGTTTTACAGTGAAAACTGCAGGAACTTCAAACCGGCACTAGGAAACAGACTGAGAAAGCAGAGAAAATGTGTCTCCTGCAACCCGTTCCCTTGGTGCTAGATGAACGAACGTCTCTCCACTTGCTCAGTTCTGAGAGATATGTGTGTGTGAAAGCCGCCTTCACCTAGCTTGTTGGGAACACAAAGATTCTTTTCAGTTGCAAAATCCATTCCATACATATATATGGGGAGGTACTAGCTCCTACTCGGTGTTACAGTGAAAACTGCAGGAACTTCAAACCGGCACCAGGAAACAGACTGAGAAAGCCGAGAAAAAGTGTCTCCTGCAACCCGTTCCCTTGGTGCTAGATGAACGAACGTCTCTCCACTTGCTCAGTTCTGAGAGATAAGTGTGTGTGAAAGCCGTACTTCACCTAGCTTGTTGGGAACACAAAGTTTCTTTTCAGTTGGAAACTCCATTCCATACATATATATGTGGAGGTTCAAGCTCCAACACGGTATTACAGTGAAAACTGCAGGAACTTCAAACCGGCACCAGGAAACTGACTGAGAAAGCAGAGAAATAGTGTCTCCTGCAACCCGTTCCCTTGGTGCTAGATGAACGAACGTCTCTCCACTTGCTCAGTTCTGAGAGATATGTGTGTGTGAAAGCCGTCCTTCACCTAGCTTGTTGGGAACACAAAGTTTCTTTTCAGTTGCAAACTCCATTCCATACATATATATGGGGAGGTACTACCTGCAACTCTATTTTACAGTGAAAACTGCAGGAACTTCAAACCGGCACTAGGAAACAGACTGAGAAAGCAGAGAAAAAGTGTCTCCTGCAACCCGTTCCCTTGGTGCTAGATGAACGAACGTCTCTCCAATTGCTCATTTCTGAGAGATAAGTGTGTGTGAAAGCCGCTCTTCACCTAGCTTGTTGGGAACACAAAGTTTCTTTTCAGTTGCAAACTCCATTCCATACATATATATGGGGAGGTACTAGCTCCAACTCGGTTTTACAGTGAAAACTGCAGGAACTTCAAACCGGCACTAGGAAACAGTCTGAGAAAGCAGAGAAAAAGTGTCTCCTGCAACCCTTTCCCTTGGTCTAGATGAACGAACGTCTCTCCACTTGCTCAGTTCTCAGAGATTAGTGTGTGTGAAAGCCGTCCTTCACCTAGCTTGTTGGGAACACAAAGTTTCTTTTCAGTTGCAAACTCCATTCCATACATATATATGGGGAGGTTCTAGCTCCAACTCGGTTTTACAGTGAAAACTGCAGGAACTTCAAACCGGCACTAGGAAACAGACTGAGAAAGCAGAGAAAAAGTGTCTCCTGCAACCCTTTCCCTTGGTGCTAGATGAACGAACGTCTCTCCACTTGCTCAGTTCCGAGAGATAAGTGTGTGTGAAAGCCGTCCTTCACCTAGCTTGTTGGGAACACAAAGTTTCTTTTCAGTTGCAAACCCCATTCCATACATATATATGGGGAGGTACAAGCTCCAACTCGGTTTTACAGTGAAAAGTGCAGGAACTTCAAACCGGCACTAGGAAACAGACTGAGAAAGCAGAGAAAAAATGTCTCCTGCAACCCTTTCCTTGGTGCTAGATGAACGAACGTCTCTCCACTTGCTCAGTTCTGAGAGATAAGTGTGTGTGAAAGCCGTCCTTCACCTAGCTTGTTGGGAACACAAAGTTTCTTTTCAGTTGCAAACTCCATTCCATACATATATATGGGTTGGTACAAACTCCAAATCGGTTTGACAGTGAAAACTGCAGGAACTTCAAACCGGCACTAGGAAACAGACTGAGAAAGCAGAGAAAAAGTGTCTCCTGCAACCCGTTCCATTCTTGCTAGATGAACGAACGTCTCTCCACTTGCTCAGTTCCGAGAGATAATTGTGTGTGAAAGCCGTCCTTCAACTAACTTGATGGGAACACAAAGTTTCTTTTCAGTTGCAAAAACCATTCCATACATATATATGGGGATGAACTAGCTCCAACTCGGTTTTACAGTGAAACCTGCAGGAACTTCAAACCGGCACTAGGAAACAGTCTGAGAAAGCAGAGAAAAAGTGTCTCCTGCAACCCTTTCCTTGGTGCTAGATGAACGAACGTCTCTCCACTTGCTCAGTTCTGAGAGATAAGTGTGTGTGAAAGCTGTCCTTCACCTAGATTGTTGGGAACACAAAGTTTCTTTTCAGTTGCAAACTCCATTCCATACATATATATGGGGAGGTACAAGCTCCAACTCGGTTTTACAGTGAAAACTGCAGGAACTTCAAACCGGCACTAGGAAACAGACTGAGAAAGCAGAGAAAAAGTGTCTCCTGCAACCCGTTCTCTTGGTGCTAGATGAACTAACGTCTCTCCACTTGCTCAGTTCCGAAATATATGTGTGTGTGATAGCCGTCCTTCACCTAGCTTGTTGGGAACACAAAGTTTCTTTTCAGTTGCAAACTCCATTCCATACATATATATGGGGAGGTACAAGCGCCAACTCGGTTTGACAGTGAAAACTGCAGGAACTTCAAACCGGCACTAGGAAACATACTGAGAAAGCAGAGAAAAAAAAATGGCTACTGCAACCCGTTCCATTGGTGCTAGATGAACGAACGTCTCTCCACTTGCTCAGTTCTCAGAGATAAGTGTGTGTGAAAGCCGTTCTTCACCTAGCTTGTTGGGAACACAAAGTGTCTTTTCAGTTGCAAACTCCATTCCATACATATATAAGGGGAGGTACTAACTCCAACTCGGTGTTACAGTGAAAACTGCAGGAACTTCAAACCGGCACTAGGAAACAGACTGAGAAAGCAGAGAAAAAGTGTCTCCTGCAACCAGTTCCCTTGGTGCTAGATGAACGAACGTCTCACCACTTGCTAAGTTCTGAGAGATATGTGTGTGTGAAAGCCGTTCTTCACCTAGCTTGTTGGGAACACAAAGTTTCTTTTCAGTTGCAAACCCCATTCCATACATATATTTGGGGAGGTACAAGCTCCAACACGGTTTGACAGTGAAAACTGCAGAAACTTCAAACCGGCACTAGGAAACAGAATGAGAAAGCAGAGAAAAATTGTCTCCTGCAACCCGTTCCATTCGTGCTAGATGAACGAACGTCTCTCCACTTGCTCAGTTCTGAGAGATAAGTGTGTGTGAAAGCCGCCTTCACCTAGCTTGTTGGGAACACAAAGTTTCTTTTCAGTTGCAAAATCCATTCCATACATATATATGGGGAGGTAATAGCTCCAACTCGGTGTTACAGTGAAAACTGCAGGAACTTCAAACCGGCACTAGGAAACAGACTGAGAAAGCAGAGAAAAAATGTCTCCTGCAAACCTTTCCCTTGGTGCTAGATGAACGAACGTCTCTCCACTTGCTCAGTTCTGAGAGATTAGAGTGTTAGAAAGCCGTCGTTCACCTAGCTTGTTGGGAACACAAAGTTTCTTTTCAGTTGCAAACTCCATTCCATGCATATATATGGGGAGGTACAAGCTCCAACTCGGTTTTACAGTGAAAACTGCAGGAACTTCAAACCGGCACTAGGAAACAGACTGAGAAAGCAGAGAAAAAGTGTCTCCTGCAACCCGTTCCCTTGGTGCTAGATGAACGAACGTCTCTCCACTTGCTCAGTTCCGAGAGATAAGTGTGTGTGAAAGCCGTCCTTCACCTAGCTTGTAGGGAACACAAAGATTCTTTTGATTTTCAAAATCCATTCCATACATATATATGGGGAGGTACTAACTCCAACTCGGTGTTACAGTGAAAACTGCAGGAACTTCAAACCGGCACTAGGAAACAGACTGAGAAAGCAGAGAAAAAGTGTCTCCTGCAACCAGTTCCCTTGGTGCTAGATGAACGAACGTCTCACCACTTGCTCAGTTCTGAGAGATATGTGTGTGTGAAAGCCGTTCTTCACCTAGCTTGTTGGGTACACAAAGTTTCTTTTCAGTTGCCAACACCATTCCATACATATATATGGGGAGGTACTAGCTCCAACTCGGTTTTACAGTGAAAACTGCAGGAACTTCAAACCGGCACTAGGAAACAGACTGAGAAAGCAGAGAAAATGTGTCTCCTGCAACCCGTTCCCTTGGTGCTAGATGAACGAACGTCTCTCCACTTGCTCAGTTCTGAGAGATATGTGTGTGTGAAAGCCGCCTTCACCTAGCTTGTTGGGAACACAAAGATTCTTTTCAGTTGCAAAATCCATTCCATACATATATATGGGGAGGTACTAGCTCCTACTCGGTGTTACAGTGAAAACTGCAGGAACTTCAAACCGGCACCAGGAAACAGACTGAGAAAGCCGAGAAAAAGTGACTCCTGCAACCCGTTCCCTTGGTGCTAGATGAACGAACGTCTCTCCACTTGCTCAGTTCTGAGAGATAAGTGTGTGTGAAAGCCGTACTTCACCTAGCTTGTTGGGAACACAAAGTTTCTTTTCAGTTGGAAACTCCATTCCATACATATATATGTGGAGGTTCAAGCTCCAACACGGTATTACAGTGAAAACTGCAGGAACTTCAAACCGGCACCAGGAAACTGACTGAGAAAGCAGAGAAATAGTGTCTCCTGCAACCCGTTCCCTTGGTGCTAGATGAACGAACGTCTCTCCACTTGCTCAGTTCTGAGAGATATGTGTGTGTGAAAGCCGTCCTTCACCTAGCTTGTTGGGAACACAAAGTTTCTTTTCAGTTGCAAACTCCATTCCATACATATATATGGGGAGGTACTAGCTGCAACTCGATTTTACAGTGAAAACTGCAGGAACTTCAAACCGGCACTAGGAAACAGACTGAGAAAGCAGAGAAAAAGTGTCTCCTGCAACCCGTTCCCTTGGTGCTAGATGAACGAACGTCTCTCCAATTGCTCATTTCTGAGAGATAAGTGTGTGTGAAAGCCGCTCTTCACCTAGCTTGTTGGGAACACAAAGTTTCTTTTCAGTTGCAAACTCCATTCCATACATATATATGGGGAGGTACTAGCTCCAACTCGGTTTTACAGTGAAAACTGCAGGAACTTCAAACCGGCACTAGGAAACAGTCTGAGAAAGCAGAGAAAAAGTGTCTCCTGCAACCCTTTCCCTTGGTCTAGATGAACGAACGTCTCTCCACTTGCTCAGTTCTCAGAGATTAGTGTGTGTGAAAGCCGTCCTTCACCTAGCTTGTTGGGAACACAAAGTTTCTTTTCAGTTGCAAACTCCATTCCATACATATATATGGGGAGGTTCTAGCTCCAACTCGGTTTTACAGTGAAAACTGCAGGAACTTCAAACCGGCACTAGGAAACAGACTGAGAAAGCAGAGAAAAAGTGTCTCCTGCAACCCTTTCCCTTGGTGCTAGATGAACGAACGTCTCTCCACTTGCTCAGTTCCGAGAGATAAGTGTGTGTGAAAGCCGTCCTTCACCTAGCTTGTTGGGAACACAAAGTTTCTTTTCAGTTGCAAACCCCATTCCATACATATATATGGGGAGGTACAAGCTCCAACTCGGTTTTACAGTGAAAAGTGCAGGAACATCAAACCGGCACTAGGAAACAGACTGAGAAAGCAGAGAAAAAATGTCTCCTGCAAACCTTTCCTTGGTGCTAGATGAACGAACGTCTCTCCACTTGCTCAGTTCTGAGAGATAAGTGTGTGTGAAAGCCGTCCTTCACCTAGCTTGTTGGGAACACAAAGTTTCTTTTCAGTTGCAAACTCCATTCCATACATATATATGGGTTGGTACAAGCTCCAAATCGGTTTGATAGTGAAAACTGCAGGAACTTCAAACCGGCACTAGGAAACAGACTGAGAAAGCAGAGAAAAATTGTCTCCTGCAACCCGTTCCATTCTTGCTAGATGAACGAACGTCTCTCCACTTGCTCAGTTCCGAGAGATAAGTGTGTGTGAAAGCCGTCCTTCAACTAACTTGATGGGAACACAAAGTTTCTTTTCAGTTGCAAAAACCATTCCATACATATATATGGGGATGTACTAGCTCCAACTCGGTTTTACAGTGAAACCTGCAGGAACTTCAAACCGGCACTAGGAAACAGTCTGAGAAAGCAGAGAAAAAGTGTCTCCTGCAACCCTTTCCTTGGTGCTAGATGAACGAACGTCTCTCCACTTGCTCAGTTCTGAGAGATAAGTGTGTGTGAAAGCCGTCCTTCACCTAGCTTGTTGGGAACACAAAGTTTCTTTTCAGTTGCAAACTCCATTCCATACATATATATGGGGAGGTACAAGCTCCAACTCGGTTTTACAGTGAAAACTGCAGGAACTTCAAACCGGCACTAGGAAACAGACTGAGAAAGCAGAGAAAAAGTGTCTCCTGCAACCCGTTCTCTTGGTGCTAGATGAACGAACGTCTCTCCACTTGCTCAGTTCCGAAAGATAAGTGTGTGTGATAGCCGTCCTTCACCTAGCTTTTTGGGAACACAAAGTTTCTTTTCAGTTGCAAACTCCATTCCATACATATATATGGGGAGGTACAAGCGCCAAATCGGTTTGACAGTGAAAACTGCAGGAACTTCAAACCGGCACTAGGAAACATACTGAGAAAGCAGAGAAAAAAAAATGACTCCTGCAACCCGTTCCATTGGTGCTAGATGAACGAACGTCTCTCCACTGGCTCAGTTCTCAGAGATAAGTGTGTGTGAAAGCCGTTCTTCACCTAGCTTGTTGGGAACACAAAGTTTCTTTTCAGTTGCAAACTCCATTCCATACATATATAAGGGGAGGTACTAACTCCAACTCGGTGTTACAGTGAAAACTGCAGGAACTTCAAACCGGCACTAGGAAACAGACTGAGAAAGCAGAGAAAAAGTGTCTCCTGCAACCAGTTCCCTTGGTGCTAGATGAACGAACGTCTCACCACTTGCTCAGTTCTGAGAGATATGTGTGTGTGAAAGCCGTTCTTCACCTAGCTTGTTGGGTACACAAAGTTTCTTTTCAGTTGCCAACACCATTCCATACATATATATGGGGAGGTACTAGCTCCAACTCGGTTTTACAGTGAAAACTGCAGGAACTTCAAACCGGCACTAGGAAACAGACTGAGAAAGCAGAGAAAATGTGTCTCATGCAACCCGTTCCCTTGGTGCTAGATGAACGAACGTCTCTCCACTTGCTCAGTTCTGAGAGATATGTGTGTGTGAAAGCCGCCTTCAACTAGCTTGTTGGGAACACAAAGATTCTTTTCAGTTGCAAAATCCATTCCATACATATATATGGGGAGGTACAAGCTCCTACTCGGTGTTACAGTGAAAACTGCAGGAACTTCAAACCGGCACCAGGAAACAGACTGAGAAAGCCGAGAAAAAGTGTCTCCTGCAACCCGTTCCCTTGGTGCTAGATGAACGAACGTCTCTCCACTTGCTCAGTTCTGAGAGATAAGTGTGTGTGAAAGCCGTACTTCACCTAGCTTGTTGGGAACACAAAGTTTCTTTTCAGTTGGAAACTCCATTCCATACATATATATGTGGAGGTTCAAGCTCCAACACGGTATTACAGTGAAAACTGCAGGAACTTCAAACCGGCACCAGGAAACTGACTGAGAAAGCAGAGAAATAGTGTCTCCTGCAACCCGTTCCCTTGGTGCTAGATGAACGAACGTCTCTCCACTTGCTCAGTTCTGAGAGATATGTGTGTGTGAAAGCCGTCCTTCACCTAGCTTGTTGGGAACACAAAGTCTCTTTTCAGTTGCAAACTCCATTCCATACATATATATGGGGAGGTACAATCTCCAACACGGTTTGACAGTGAAAACTGCAGGAACTTCAAACCGGCACTAGGAAACAGACTGAGAAAGCAGAGAAAAAGGGTCTCCTGCAACCCGTTCCCTTGGTGCTAGATGAACGAACGTCTCTCCACTTGCTCAGTTCCGAGAGATAGGTGTGTGTGAAAGCCGTCCTTCAACTAACTTGATGGGAACACAAAGTTTCTTTTCAGTTGCAAAAACCATTCCATACATATATATGGGGATGTACTAGCTCCAACTCGGTTTTACAGTGAAACCTGCAGGAACTTCAAACCGGCACTAGGAAACAGTCTGAGAAAGCAGAGAAAAAGTGTCTCCTGCAACCCTTTCCTTGGTGCTAGATGAACGAACGTCTCTCCACTTGCTCAGTTCTGAGAGATAAGTGTGTGTGAAAGCCGTCCTTCACCTAGCTTGTTGGGAACACAAAGTTTCTTTTCAGTTGCAAACTCCATTCCATACATATATATGGGGAGGTACAAGCTCCAACTCGGTTTTACAGTGAAAACTGGAGGAACTTCAAACCGGCACTAGGAAACAGACTGAGAAAGCAGAGAAAAAGTGTCTCCTGCAACCCGTTCCCTTGGTGCTAGATGAACGAACGTCTCTCCACTTGCTCAGTTCCGAAAGATAAGTGTGTGTGATAGCCGTCCTTCACCTAGCTTGTTGGGAACACAAAGTTTCTTTTCAGTTGCAAACTCCATTCCATACATATATATGGGGAGGTACAAGCGCCAACTCGGTTTGACAGTGAAAACTGCAGGAACTTCAAACCGGCACTAGGAAACATACTGAGAAAGCAGAGAAAAAAAAATGACTCCTGCAACCCGTTCCATTGGTGCTAGATGAACGAACGTCTCTCCACTTGCTCAGTTCTCAGAGATAAGTGTGTGTGAAAGCCGTTCTTCACCTAGCTTATTGGGAACACAAAGTTTCTTTTCAGTTGCAAACTCCATTCCATACATATATAAGGGGAGGTACTAGCTCCAACTCGGTTTTACAGTGATAACTGCAGGAACTTCAAACCCGCACTAGGAAACAGACTCAGAAAGCAGAGTAAAGAGTCTCCTGCAACCCGTTCCCTTGGTGCTAGATGAACGAACGTCTCTCCACTTGCTCAGTTCTGAGAGATAAGTGTGTGTGAAAGCCGACCTTCACCTAGCTTGTTGGGAACACAAAGTTTCTTTTCAGTTGCAAACTCCATTACATACAAATATATGGGGAGGTACAAGCTCCAACTCAGTTTTACAGTGAAAACTGCAGGAACTTCAAACCGGCATTAGGAAACAGACTGATAAAGCAGAGAAAAAGTGTGTCCTGTAACCCGTTCCCTTGGTGCTAGATGAAGGAACGTCGCTCCCCTTGCTCAGTTCTGAGAGATAAGTGTGTGTGAAAGCCGTCCTTCAACTAGCTTGTTGGGAACACAAAGTTTCTTTTCAGTTGCAAACCCCAATCAATACATATATATGGGGAGGTACTAGCTCCAACTCGGTTTTACAGTGAAAACTGCAGGAACTTCAAACCGGCAGTAGGAAACAGACTGAGAAAACAGAGAAAAAGTGTCTCCTGCAACCCATTCCCTTGGTGCTAGATGAACGAACGTCTCTCCACTTGCTCAGTTCTGAGAGAGAAGTGTGTGTGAAAGCCGTCCTTCAACTAGCTTGTTGGGAACACAAAGTTTCTTTTCAGTTGCAAACTGCATTCCATACATATATATGGGGAGGTAGAAGCTACAAATCGGTTTTACAGTGAAAACTGCAGGAACTTCAAACCGGCACTAGGAAACAGAATGAGAAAGCAGAGAAAAAGTGTCTCCTGCCACCCGTTCCCTTGGTGCTAGATGAACGAACGTCTCCCCACTTGCTCAGTTCTGAGAGATAAGTGTGTGTGATAGCCGACCTTCACCTAGCTTGTTGGGAACACAAAGATTGTTTTCAGTTGCAAACTCCATTCCATACATATATATGGGGAGGTACTGGCTCCAACTCGGTTTGACAGTGAAAACTGCAGGAATTTCAAACCGCACTAGGAAACAGACTGAGAAAGCAGAGAAAAAGTGACTCCTGCAACTCGTTCCCTTGGTGCTAGATGAACGAATGTCTCTCCACTTGCTCAGTTCCGAGTGATAAGTGCGTGTGAAAGCCGTCCTTCAACTAGCTTGTTGGGAACACAAATTTTCTTTTCAGTTGCAAACTGCAATCCATACATTTATATGGGGAGATACTAGCTCCAACTCGGTTTTACAGTGAAAACTGCAGGAACTTCAAACCGGCACTAGGAAACAGACTCAGAAAGCAGAGAAAAGTGTCTCCTGCAACCCGTTCCCTTGGTGCTAGATGAACGAACGTCTCTCCACTTGCTCAGTTCTGAGAGATAAGTGTGTGTGAAAGCCGTCCTTCACCTAGCTTGTTGGGAACACAAAGTTTCTTTTCAGATGCAAACTCCATTACATACATATATATGGGGAGGTACAAGCTCCAACTCGGTTTTACTGTGAAAACTGCAGGAACTTCAAACCGGCACTAGGAAACAGACTGAGAAACAGAGAAAAATTGTCTCCTGCAAACCGTTCCCTTGGTGCTAGATGAACGAACGTCTCTCCACTTGCTCAGCTCTGAGAGATAAGTGTGTGTGAAAGCCGTCCTTCAACTATCTTGTTGGGAACACAAAGTTTCTTTTCAGTTGCAAACTCCATTCCATACATATATATGGGGAGGTACAAGCTCCAACTCGGTTTGACAGTGAAAACTGCAGGAACTTCAAACCGGCACTAGGAAATAGACTGAGAAAGCAGAGAAAAAGTGACTCCTGCAACCCGTTCCATTGGTGCTAGATGAACGAACGTCTCTCCACTTGCTCAGTTCTCAGAGATAAGTGTGTGTGAAAGCCGTTCTTCACCTAGCTTGTTGGGAACACAAAGTTTCTTTTCAGTTGCAAACTCCATTCCATACATATATAAGGGGAGGTACTAGCTCCAACTCGGTTTTACAGTGAAAACTGCAGGAACTTCAAACCGGCACTAGGAAACAGACTCAGAAAGCAGAGTAAAGAGTCTCCTGCAACCCGTTCCCTTGTTGCTAGATGAACGAACGTCTCTCCACTTGCTCAGTTCTGAGAGATAAGTGTGTGTGAAAGCCGACCTTCACCTAGCTTGTTGGGAACACAAAGTTTCTTTTCAGTTGCAAACTCCATTACATACAAATATATGGGGAGGTACAAGCTCCAACTCGGTTTTACAGTGAAAACTGCAGGAACTTCAAACCGGCATTAGGAAACAGACTGATAAAGCAGAGAAAAAGTGTGTCCTGTAACCCGTTCCCTTGGTGCTAGATGAAGGAACGTCGCTCCCCTTGCTCAGTTCTGAGAGAGAAGTGTGTGTGAAAGCCGTCCTTCAACTAGCTTGTTGGGAACACAAAGTTTCTTTTCAGTTGCAAACTGCATTCCATACATATATATGGGGAGGTAGAAGCTACAAATCGGTTTTACAGTGAAAACTGCAGGAACTTCAAACCGGCACTAGGAAACAGAATGAGAAAGCAGAGAAAAAGTGTCTCCTGCCACCCGTTCCCTTGGTGCTAGATGAACGAACGTCTCCCCACTTGCTCAGTTCTGAGAGATAAGTGTGTGTGATAGCCGACCTTCACCTAGCTTGTTGGGAACACAAAGATTGTTTTCAGTTGCAAACTCCATTCCATACATATATATGGGGAGGTACTGGCTCCAACTCGGTTTGACAGTGAAAACTGCAGGAATTTCAAACCGCACTAGGAAACAGACTGAGAAAGCAGAGAAAAAGTGACTCCTGCAACTCGTTCCCTTGGTGCTAGATGAACGAATGTCTCTCCACTTGCTCAGTTCCGAGTGATAAGTGCGTGTGAAAGCCGTCCTTCAACTAGCTTGTTGGGAACACAAATTTTCTTTTCAGTTGCAAACTGCAATCCATACATTTATATGGGGAGATACTAGCTCCAACTCGGTTTTACAGTGAAAACTGCAGGAACTTCAAACCGGCACTAGGAAACAGACTCAGAAAGCAGAGAAAAGTGTCTCCTGCAACCCGTTCCCTTGGTGCTAGATGAACGAACGTCTCTCCACTTGCTCAGTTCTGAGAGATAAGTGTGTGTGAAAGCCGTCCTTCAGCTAGCTTGTTGGGAACACAAAGTTTCTTTTCAGATGCAAACTCCATTACATACATATATATGGGGAGGTACAAGCTCCAACTCGGTTATACAGTGAAAACTGCAGGAACTTCAAACCGGCATTAGGAAACAGACTGATAAAGCAGAGAAAAAGTGTCTCCTGTAACCCGTTCCCTTGGTGCTAGATGAACGAAAGTCTCTCCCCTTGCTCAGTTCCGAGAGATAAGTGTGTGTGAAAGCCGTCCTTCAACTAGCTTGTTGGGAACACAAAGTTCCTTTTCAGTTGCAAACTCCATTCCATATATATATATGGGGAGGTACAAGCTCCAACTCGGTTTTACTGTGAAAACTGCAGGAACTTCAAACCGGCACTAGGAAACAGACTGAGAAACAGAGAAAAATTGTCTCCTGCAAACCGTTCCCTTGGTGCTAGATGAACGAACGTCTCTCCACTTGCTCAGCTCTGAGAGATAAGTGTGTGTGAAAGCCGTCCTTCAACTATCTTGTTGGGAACACAAAGTTTCTTTTCAGTTGCAAACTCCATTCCATACATATATATGGGGAGGTACAAGCTCCAACTCGGTTTGACAGTGAAAACTGCAGGAACTTCAAACCGGCACTAGGAAACAGACTGAGAAAGCAGAGAAAAAGTGACTCCTGCAACCCGTTCCATTGGTGCTAGATGAACGAACGTCTCTCCACTTGCTCAGTTCTCAGAGATAAGTGTGTGTGAAAGCCGTTCTTCACCTAGCTTGTTGGGAACACAAAGTTTCTTTTCAGTTGCAAACTCCATTCCATACATATATAAGGGGAGGTACTAGCTCCAACTCGGTTTTACAGTGAAAACTGCAGGAACTTCAAACCGGCACTAGGAAACAGACTCAGAAAGCAGAGTAAAGAGTCTCCTGCAACCCGTTCCCTTGTTGCTAGATGAACGAACGTCTCTCCACTTGCTCAGTTCTGAGAGATAAGTGTGTGTGAAAGCCGACCTTCACCTAGCTTGTTGGGAACACAAAGTTTCTTTTCAGTTGCAAACTCCATTACATACAAATATATGGGGAGGTACAAGCTCCAACTCGGTTTGACAGTGAAACCTGCAGGAACTTCAAACCGGCACTAGGAAACAGTCTGAGAAAGCAGAGAAAAAGTGTCTCCTGCAACCCTTTCCTTGGTGCTAGATGAACGAACGTCTCTCCACTTGCTCAGTTCTGAGAGATAAGTGTGTGTGAAAGCCGTCCTTCACCTAGCTTGTTGGGAACACAAAGTTTCTTTTCAGTTGCAAACTCCATTCCATACATATATATGGGGAGGTACAAGCTCCAACTCGGTTTTACAGTGAAAACTGGAGGAACTTCAAACCGGCACTAGGAAACAGACTGAGAAAGCAGAGAAAAAGTGTCTCCTGCAACCCGTTCCCTTGGTGCTAGATGAACGAACGTCTCTCCACTTGCTCAGTTCCGAAAGATAAGTGTGTGTGATAGCCGTCCTTCACCTAGCTTGTTGGGAACACAAAGTTTCTTTTCAGTTGCAAACTCCATTCCATACATATATATGGGGAGGTACAAGCGCCAACTCGGTTTGACAGTGAAAACTGCAGGAACTTCAAACCGGCACTAGGAAACATACTGAGAAAGCAGAGAAAAAAAAATGACTCCTGCAACCCGTTCCATTGGTGCTAGATGAACGAACGTCTCTCCACTTGCTCAGTTCTCAGAGATAAGTGTGTGTGAAAGCCGTTCTTCACCTAGCTTATTGGGAACACAAAGTTTCTTTTCAGTTGCAAACTCCATTCCATACATATATAAGGGGAGGTACTAGCTCCAACTCGGTTTTACAGTGATAACTGCAGGAACTTCAAACCCGCACTAGGAAACAGACTCAGAAAGCAGAGTAAAGAGTCTCCTGCAACCCGTTCCCTTGGTGCTAGATGAACGAACGTCTCTCCACTTGCTCAGTTCTGAGAGATAAGTGTGTGTGAAAGCCGACCTTCACCTAGCTTGTTGGGAACACAAAGTTTCTTTTCAGTTGCAAACTCCATTACATACAAATATATGGGGAGGTACAAGCTCCAACTCAGTTTTACAGTGAAAACTGCAGGAACTTCAAACCGGCATTAGGAAACAGACTGATAAAGCAGAGAAAAAGTGTGTCCTGTAACCCGTTCCCTTGGTGCTAGATGAAGGAACGTCGCTCCCCTTGCTCAGTTCTGAGAGATAAGTGTGTGTGAAAGCCGTCCTTCAACTAGCTTGTTGGGAACACAAAGTTTCTTTTCAGTTGCAAACCCCAATCAATACATATATATGGGGAGGTACTAGCTCCAACTCGGTTTTACAGTGAAAACTGCAGGAACTTCAAACCGGCAGTAGGAAACAGACTGAGAAAACAGAGAAAAAGTGTCTCCTGCAACCCATTCCCTTGGTGCTAGATGAACGAACGTCTCTCCACTTGCTCAGTTCTGAGAGAGAAGTGTGTGTGAAAGCCGTCCTTCAACTAGCTTGTTGGGAACACAAAGTTTCTTTTCAGTTGCAAACTGCATTCCATACATATATATGGGGAGGTAGAAGCTACAAATCGGTTTTACAGTGAAAACTGCAGGAACTTCAAACCGGCACTAGGAAACAGAATGAGAAAGCAGAGAAAAAGTGTCTCCTGCCACCCGTTCCCTTGGTGCTAGATGAACGAACGTCTCCCCACTTGCTCAGTTCTGAGAGATAAGTGTGTGTGATAGCCGACCTTCACCTAGCTTGTTGGGAACACAAAGATTGTTTTCAGTTGCAAACTCCATTCCATACATATATATGGGGAGGTACTGGCTCCAACTCGGTTTGACAGTGAAAACTGCAGGAATTTCAAACCGCACTAGGAAACAGACTGAGAAAGCAGAGAAAAAGTGACTCCTGCAACTCGTTCCCTTGGTGCTAGATGAACGAATGTCTCTCCACTTGCTCAGTTCCGAGTGATAAGTGCGTGTGAAAGCCGTCCTTCAACTAGCTTGTTGGGAACACAAATTTTCTTTTCAGTTGCAAACTGCAATCCATACATTTATATGGGGAGATACTAGCTCCAACTCGGTTTTACAGTGAAAACTGCAGGAACTTCAAACCGGCACTAGGAAACAGACTCAGAAAGCAGAGAAAAGTGTCTCCTGCAACCCGTTCCCTTGGTGCTAGATGAACGAACGTCTCTCCACTTGCTCAGTTCTGAGAGATAAGTGTGTGTGAAAGCCGTCCTTCACCTAGCTTGTTGGGAACACAAAGTTTCTTTTCAGATGCAAACTCCATTACATACATATATATGGGGAGGTACAAGCTCCAACTCGGTTTTACTGTGAAAACTGCAGGAACTTCAAACCGGCACTAGGAAACAGACTGAGAAACAGAGAAAAATTGTCTCCTGCAAACCGTTCCCTTGGTGCTAGATGAACGAACGTCTCTCCACTTGCTCAGCTCTGAGAGATAAGTGTGTGTGAAAGCCGTCCTTCAACTATCTTGTTGGGAACACAAAGTTTCTTTTCAGTTGCAAACTCCATTCCATACATATATATGGGGAGGTACAAGCTCCAACTCGGTTTGACAGTGAAAACTGCAGGAACTTCAAACCGGCACTAGGAAATAGACTGAGAAAGCAGAGAAAAAGTGACTCCTGCAACCCGTTCCATTGGTGCTAGATGAACGAACGTCTCTCCACTTGCTCAGTTCTCAGAGATAAGTGTGTGTGAAAGCCGTTCTTCACCTAGCTTGTTGGGAACACAAAGTTTCTTTTCAGTTGCAAACTCCATTCCATACATATATAAGGGGAGGTACTAGCTCCAACTCGGTTTTACAGTGAAAACTGCAGGAACTTCAAACCGGCACTAGGAAACAGACTCAGAAAGCAGAGTAAAGAGTCTCCTGCAACCCGTTCCCTTGTTGCTAGATGAACGAACGTCTCTCCACTTGCTCAGTTCTGAGAGATAAGTGTGTGTGAAAGCCGACCTTCACCTAGCTTGTTGGGAACACAAAGTTTCTTTTCAGTTGCAAACTCCATTACATACAAATATATGGGGAGGTACAAGCTCCAACTCGGTTTTACAGTGAAAACTGCAGGAACTTCAAACCGGCATTAGGAAACAGACTGATAAAGCAGAGAAAAAGTGTGTCCTGTAACCCGTTCCCTTGGTGCTAGATGAAGGAACGTCGCTCCCCTTGCTCAGTTCTGAGAGAGAAGTGTGTGTGAAAGCCGTCCTTCAACTAGCTTGTTGGGAACACAAAGTTTCTTTTCAGTTGCAAACTGCATTCCATACATATATATGGGGAGGTAGAAGCTACAAATCGGTTTTACAGTGAAAACTGCAGGAACTTCAAACCGGCACTAGGAAACAGAATGAGAAAGCAGAGAAAAAGTGTCTCCTGCCACCCGTTCCCTTGGTGCTAGATGAACGAACGTCTCCCCACTTGCTCAGTTCTGAGAGATAAGTGTGTGTGATAGCCGACCTTCACCTAGCTTGTTGGGAACACAAAGATTGTTTTCAGTTGCAAACTCCATTCCATACATATATATGGGGAGGTACTGGCTCCAACTCGGTTTGACAGTGAAAACTGCAGGAATTTCAAACCGCACTAGGAAACAGACTGAGAAAGCAGAGAAAAAGTGACTCCTGCAACTCGTTCCCTTGGTGCTAGATGAACGAATGTCTCTCCACTTGCTCAGTTCCGAGTGATAAGTGCGTGTGAAAGCCGTCCTTCAACTAGCTTGTTGGGAACACAAATTTTCTTTTCAGTTGCAAACTGCAATCCATACATTTATATGGGGAGATACTAGCTCCAACTCGGTTTTACAGTGAAAACTGCAGGAACTTCAAACCGGCACTAGGAAACAGACTCAGAAAGCAGAGAAAAGTGTCTCCTGCAACCCGTTCCCTTGGTGCTAGATGAACGAACGTCTCTCCACTTGCTCAGTTCTGAGAGATAAGTGTGTGTGAAAGCCGTCCTTCAGCTAGCTTGTTGGGAACACAAAGTTTCTTTTCAGATGCAAACTCCATTACATACATATATATGGGGAGGTACAAGCTCCAACTCGGTTATACAGTGAAAACTGCAGGAACTTCAAACCGGCATTAGGAAACAGACTGATAAAGCAGAGAAAAAGTGTCTCCTGTAACCCGTTCCCTTGGTGCTAGATGAACGAAAGTCTCTCCCCTTGCTCAGTTCCGAGAGATAAGTGTGTGTGAAAGCCGTCCTTCAACTAGCTTGTTGGGAACACAAAGTTCCTTTTCAGTTGCAAACTCCATTCCATATATATATATGGGGAGGTACAAGCTCCAACTCGGTTTTACTGTGAAAACTGCAGGAACTTCAAACCGGCACTAGGAAACAGACTGAGAAACAGAGAAAAATTGTCTCCTGCAAACCGTTCCCTTGGTGCTAGATGAACGAACGTCTCTCCACTTGCTCAGCTCTGAGAGATAAGTGTGTGTGAAAGCCGTCCTTCAACTATCTTGTTGGGAACACAAAGTTTCTTTTCAGTTGCAAACTCCATTCCATACATATATATGGGGAGGTACAAGCTCCAACTCGGTTTGACAGTGAAAACTGCAGGAACTTCAAACCGGCACTAGGAAACAGACTGAGAAAGCAGAGAAAAAGTGACTCCTGCAACCCGTTCCATTGGTGCTAGATGAACGAACGTCTCTCCACTTGCTCAGTTCTCAGAGATAAGTGTGTGTGAAAGCCGTTCTTCACCTAGCTTGTTGGGAACACAAAGTTTCTTTTCAGTTGCAAACTCCATTCCATACATATATAAGGGGAGGTACTAGCTCCAACTCGGTTTTACAGTGAAAACTGCAGGAACTTCAAACCGGCACTAGGAAACAGACTCAGAAAGCAGAGTAAAGAGTCTCCTGCAACCCGTTCCCTTGTTGCTAGATGAACGAACGTCTCTCCACTTGCTCAGTTCTGAGAGATAAGTGTGTGTGAAAGCCGACCTTCACCTAGCTTGTTGGGAACACAAAGTTTCTTTTCAGTTGCAAACTCCATTACATACAAATATATGGGGAGGTACAAGCTCCAACTCGGTTTTACAGTGAAAACTGCAGGAACTTCAAACCGGCATTAGGAAACAGACTGATAAAGCAGAGAAAAAGTGTGTCCTGTAACCCGTTCCCTTGGTGCTAGATGAAGGAACGTCGCTCCCCTTGCTCAGTTCTGAGAGATAAGTGTGTGTGAAAGCCGTACTTCAACTAGCTTGTTGGGAACACAAAGTTTCTTTTCAGTTGCAAACCCCAATCCATACATATATATGGGGAGGTACTAGCTCCAACTCGGTTTTACAGTGAAAACTGCAGGAACTTCAAACCGGCACTAGGAAACAGACTGAGAAAGCAGAGAAAAATTGTCTCCTGCAACCCATTCCCTTGGTGCTAGATGAACGAAGGTCTCTCAACTTGTTCAGTTCTGAGAGAGAAGTGTGTGTGAAAGCCGTCCTTCACCTAGCTTGTTGGGAACACAAAGTTTCTTTTCAGTTGCAAACTCCATTCCATACATATATATGGGGAGGTAGAAGCTACAACTCGGTTTTACAGTGAAAACTGCAGGAACTTCAAACCGGCACTAGGAAACAGACTGAGAAAGCAGAGAAAAAGTGTCTCCTGCAACCCATTCCCTTGGTGCTAGATGAACGAACGTCTCTCCACTTGCTCAGTTCTGAGAGATAATTGTGTGTGAAAGCCGTCCTTCACCTAGCTTGTTGGGAACACAAAGTTTCTTTTCAGTTGCAAACTGCATTCCATACATATATATGGGGAGGTACTGGCTCCAACTCGGTTTGACAGTGAAAACTGCAGGAATTTCAAACCAGCACTAGGAAACAGACTGAGAAAGCAGAGAAAAAGTGACTCCTGCAACCCGTTCCCTTGGTGCTAGATGAACGAATGTCTCTCCACTTTCTCAGTTCCGAGTGATAAATGCGTGTGAAAGCCGTCCTTCAACTAGCTTGTTGGGAACACAAAGTTTCTTTTCAGTTGCAAACTGCATTCCATACATATATATGGGGAGTTATTAGCTCCAACTCGGTTTTAGAGTGAAAACTGCAGGAACTTCAAACCGGCACTAGGAAACAGACTCATAAAGCAGAGAAAAGTGTCTCCTGCAACCCGTTCCCTTGGTGCTAGATGAACGAACGTCTCTGCACTTGCTCAGTTCTGAGAGATAAGTGTGAGTGAAAGCCGTCCTTCACCTAGCTTGTTGGGAACACAAAGTTTCTTTTCAGTTGAAAACTCCATTCCATACATATATATGGGGAGGTACTAGCTCCAACTCGGTTTGACAGTGAAAACTGCAGGAACTTCAAACCGGCACTAGGAAACAGACTGAGAAAGCAGAGAAAAAGTGTCTCCTGCAACCCGTTCCCTTGGTGCTAGATGAACGAACGTCTCTCCACTTGCTCAATTCTGAGAGATAAGGGTGTGTGAAAGCCGCCCTTCAACAAGCTTGTTGGGAACACAAAGTTTCTTTTCAGTTGCAAACTCCATTCCATACATATATATGGGGAGGTACATTCTCCAACTCGGTTTTACAGTGAAAACTGCAGGAATTTCAAACCGGCACTAGGAAACAGACTGAGAAATCAAAGAAAAAGTGTCTCCTGCAACCCGTTCCCTTGGTGCTAGATGAACTAACGTCTCTCCACTTGCTCAGTTCTGAGAGATATGTGTGTGTGAATGCCGTCCTTCACCTAGCTTGTTGGGAATACAAAGTTTCTATTCAGTTGCAAACTCCATTCCATACATATATATGCGGAGGTACAAGCTCCAAATCGGTTTGACAGTGTAAACTGCAGGAACTTCAATCCGGCACAAGGAAACAGACTGAGAAAGCAGAGAAAATGTGTCCCTGCAACCCGTTCCCTTGGTGCTAGATGAACGAACGTCTCTCCACTTGCTCAGTTCTGAGAGATAAGTGTGTGTGAAAGCCGAATTCAACTAGCTTATTGGGAACACAGAGTTTCTTTTCAGTTGCAAACTCCATTCCATGCATATATATGGGGAGGTACAAGCTCCAACTCGGTTTTACAGTGAAAACTGCAGGAAATTCAAACCGGCACTAGGAAACAGACTGAGAAAGCAGAGAAAAAGTGTCTCCTGCAACCCGTTCCCTTGGTGCTAGATGAACGAACGTCTCTCCACTTGCTCAGTTCTGAGAGATAAGTGTGTGTGAAAGCCGACCTTCACCTAGCTTGTTGGGAACACAAAGTTTCTTTTCAGTTGCAAACTCCATTACATACAAATATATGGGGAGGTACAAGCTCCAACTCGGATTTACAGTGAAAACTGCAGGAACTTCAAAACGGCATTAGGAAACAGACTGATAAAGCAGAGAAAAAGTGTCTCCTGTAACCCGTTCCCTTGGTGCTAGATGAACGAACGTCGCTCACCTTGCTCAGTTCCGAGAGATAAGTGTGTGTGAAAGCCGTACTTCAACTAGCTTGTTGGGAACACAAAGTTTCTTTTCAGTTGCAAACTCCATTCCATACATATATATGGGGAGGTACTAGCTCCAATTCGGTTTTACAGTGAAAACTGCAGGAACTTCAAACCGGCACTAGGAAACAGACTGAGAAAGCAGAGAAAAAGTGTCTCCTGCAACCCATTCCCTTGGTGCTAGATGAACGAACGTCTCTCCACTTGCTCAGTTCTGAGAGATAATTGTGTGTGAAAGCCGTCCTTCACCTAGCTTGATGGGAACACAAAGTTTCTTTTCAGTTGCAAACTCCATTCCATATATATATATGGGTAGGTACTGGCTCCAACTCTGTTTGACAGTGAAAACTGCAGGAATTTCAAACCGGCACTAGGAAACAGACTGAGAAAGCAGAGAAAAAGTGACTCCTGCAACCCGTTCCCTTGGTGCTAGATGAACGAATGTCTCTCCACTTGCTCAGTTCCGAGTGATAAGTGCGTGTGAAAGCCGTCCTTCAACTAGCTTGTTGGGAACACAAAGATTCTTTTCAGTTGCAAACTGCATTCCATACATATATATGGGGAGTTATTAGCTCCAACTCGGTTTTACAGTGAAAATAGCAGGAACTTCAAACCGGCACTAGGAAACAGGCTCATAAAGCAGAGAAAAGTGTCTCCTGCAACCCGTTCCCTTGGTGCTAGATGAACGAACGTCTCTCCACTTGCTCAGTTCTGAGAGATAATTGTGTGTGAAAGCCGTCCTTCACCTAGCTTGTTGGGAACACAAAGTTTCTTTTCAGTTGCAAATTCCATTCCATACATATACATGGGGAGGTACTAGCTCCAACTCGGTTTGACAGTGAAAACTGCAGGAACTTCAAACCGGCACTAGGAAACAGAATGAGAAAGCAGAGAAAAAGGGTCTCCTGCAACCCGTTCCCTTGGTGCTAGATGAACGAACGTCTCTCCACTTGCTCAGTTCTGAGAGATAAGGGTGTGTGAAAGCCGCCCTTCAACAAGCTTGTTGTGAACACAAAGTTTCTTTTCAGTTGCAAACTCCATTCCATACATATATATGGGGAGGTACAAGCTCCAACTCGGTTTTACAGAGAAAACTGCAGGAACTTCAAACCGGCACTAGGAAACAGACTGAGAAAGCAGAGAAAAATTGTCTCCTGCAACCCATTCCCTTGGTGCTAGATGAACGAAGGTCTCTCAACTTGTTCAGTTCTGAGAGAGAAGTGTGTGTGAAAGCCGTCCTTCACCTAGCTTGTTGGGAACACAAAGTTTCTTTTCAGTTGCAAACTGCATTCCATACATATATATGGGGAGGTAGAAGCTACAACTCGGTTTTACAGTGAAAACTGCAGGAACTTCAAACCGGCACTAGGAAACAGACTGAGAAAGCAGAGAAAAAGTGTCTCCTGCAACCCATTCCCTTGGTGCTAGATGAACGAACGTCTCTCCACTTGCTCAGTTCTGAGAGATAATTGTGTGTGAAAGCCGTCCTTCACCTAGCTTGTTGGGAACACAAAGTTTCTTTTCAGTTGCAAACTGCATTCCATACATATATATGGGGAGGTACAAACTACAACTCGGTTTTACAGTGAAAACTGCAGGAACTTCAAACAGGCACTAGGAAAGAGACTGAGAAAGCAGAGAAAAAGAGTCTCCTGCAACCCGTTCCCTTGGTGCTAGATGAACGAACGTCTCTCAACTTGCTCAGTTCTGAGAGATAAGTGTGTGTGATAGCCGTCCTTCACCTAGCTTGTCGGGAACACAAAGTTTCTTTTCAGTTGCAAACTCCATTCCATACATATATATGGGGAGGTACTGGCTCCAACTCGGTTTGACAGTGAAAACTGCAGGAATTTCAAACCAGCACTAGGAAACAGACTGAGAAAGCAGAGAAAAAGTGACTCCTGCAACCCGTTCCCTTGGTGCTAGATGAACGAATGTCTCTCCACTTTCTCAGTTCCGAGTGATAAATGCGTGTGAAAGCCGTCCTTCAACTAGCTTGTTGGGAACACAAAGTTTCTTTTCAGTTGCAAACTGCATTCCATACATATATATGGGGAGTTATTAGCTCCAACTCGGTTTTAGAGTGAAAACTGCAGGAACTTCAAACCGGCACTAGGAAACAGACTCATAAAGCAGAGAAAAGTGTCTCCTGCAACCCGTTCCCTTGGTGCTAGATGAACGAACGTCTCTGCACTTGCTCAGTTCTGAGAGATAAGTGTGTGTGAAAGCCGTCCTTCACCTAGCTTGTTGGGAACACAAAGTTTCTTTTCAGTTGAAAACTCCATTCCATACATATATATGGGGAGGTACTAGCTCCAACTCGGTTTGACAGTGAAACTGCAGGAACTTCAAACCGGCACTAGGAAACAGACTGAGAAAGCAGAGAAAAAGTGTCTCCTGCAACCCGTTCCCTTGGTGCTAGATGAACGAACGTCTCTCCACTTGCTCAATTCTGAGAGATAAGGGTGTGTGAAAGCCGCCCTTCAACAAGCTTGTTGGGAACACAAAGTTTCTTTTCAGTTGCAAACTCCATTCCATACATATATATGGGGAGGTACAAGCTCCAACTCGGTTTTACAGTGAAAACTGCAGGAATTTCAAACCGGCACTAGGAAACAGACTGAGAAATCAAAGAAAAAGTGTCTCCTGCAACCCGTTCCCTTGGTGCTAGATGAACTAACGTCTCTCCACTTGCTCAGTTCTGAGAGATATGTGTGTGTGAATGCCGTCCTTCACCTAGCTTGTTGGGAATACAAAGTTTCTATTCAGTTGCAAACTCCATTCCATACATATATATGCGGTGGTACAAGCTCCAAATCGGTTTGACAGTGAAAACTGCAGGAACTTCAAACCGGCACGAGGAAACAGACTCAGAAAGCAGAGAAAAGAGTCTCCTGCAACCCGTTCCCTTGGTGCTAGATGAACGAACGTCTCTCCACTTGCTCAGTTCTGAGAGATAAGTGTGTGTGAAAGCCGACCTTCACCTAGCTTGTTGGGAACACAAAGTTTCTTTTCAGTTGCAAACTCCATTACATACAAATATATGGGGAGGTACAAGCTCCAACTCGGATTTACAGTGAAAACTGCAGGAACTTCAAAACGGCATTAGGAAACAGACTGATAAAGCAGAGAAAAAGTGTCTCCTGTAACCCGTTCCCTTGTTGCTAGATGAACGAACGTCGCTCACCTTGCTCAGTTCCGAGAGATAAGTGTGTGTGAAAGCCGTACTTCAACTAGCTTGTTGGGAACACAAAGTTTCTTTTCAGTTGCAAACTCCATTCCATACATATATATGGGGAGGTACTAGCTCCAATTCGGTTTTACAGTTAAAACTGCAGGAACTTCAAACCGGCACTAGGAAACAGACTGAGAAAGCAGAGAAAAAGTGTCTCCTGCAACCCATTCCCTTGGTGCTAGATGAACGAACGTCTCTCCACTTGCTCAGTTCTGAGAGATAATTGTGTGTGAAAGCCGTCCTTCACCTAGCTTGATGGGAACACAAAGTTTCTTTTCAGTTGCAAACTCCATTCCATATATATATATGGGTAGGTACTGGCTCCAACTCGGTTTGACAGTGAAAACTGCAGGAATTTCAAAACGGCACTAGGAAACAGACTGAGAAAGCAGAGAAAAAGTGACTCCTGCAACCCGTTCCCTTGGTGCTATATGAACGAATGTCTCTCCAATTGCTCAGTTCCGAGTGATAAGTGCGTGTGAAAGCCGTCCTTCAACTAGCTTGTTGGGAACACAAAGATTCTTTTCAGTTGCAAACTGCATTCCATACATATATATGGGGAGTTATTAGCTCCAACTCGGTTTTACAGTGAAAATAGCAGGAACTTCAAACCGGCACTAGGAAACAGACTCATAAAGCAGAGAAAAGTGTCTCCTGCAACCCGTTCCCTTGGTGCTAGATGAACGAACGTCTCTCCATTTGCTCAGTTCTGAGAGATAATTGTGTGTGAAAGCCGTCCTTCACCTAGCTTGTTGGGAACACAAAGTTTCTTTTCAGTTGCAAATTCCATTCCATACATATATATGGGGAGGTACTAGCTCCAACTCGGTTTGACAGTGAAAACTGCAGGAACTTCAAACCGGCACTAGGAAACAGAATGAGAAAGCAGAGAAAAAGGGTCTCCTGCAACCCGTTCCCTTGGTGCTAGATGAACGAACGTCTCTCCACTTGCTCAGTTCTGAGAGATAAGGGTGTGTGAAAGCCGCCCTTCAACAAGCTTGTTGTGAACACAAAGTTTCTTTTCAGTTGCAAACTCCATTCCATACATATATATGGGGAGGTACAAGCTCCAACTCGGTTTTACAGAGAAAACTGCAGGAACTTCAAACCGGCACTAGGAAACAGACTGAGAAAGCAGAGAAAAAGTGTCTCCTGCAACCCGTTCCCTTGGTGCTAGATGAACGAACATCTCTCCACTTGCTCAATTCTGAGAGATATGTGTGTGTGAATGCCGTCCTTCACCTAGCTTGTTGGGAATACAAAGTTTCTATTCAGTTGCTAACCCCATTCCATACATATATATGCGATGGTACAAGCTCAAATCGGTTTGACAGTGAAAACTGCAGGAACTTCAAACCGGCACTATGAAACAGACTGAGAAAGCAGAGAAAAATTTTCTCCTGAAACCCGTTCCCTAGTTGCTAGATGAACGAAAGTCTCTCCACTTGCTCAGTTCCGAGAGATAAGTGTGTGTGAAAGCCGTCCTTCACCTAGCTTGTTGGGAATACAAAGTTTCTTTTCAGATGCAAACTCCATTACATACATATATATGGGGAGGTACAAGCTCCAACTCGGTTTTACAGTGAAAACTGCAGGAACTTCAAACCGGCATTAGGAAACAGACTGATAAAGCAGAGAAAAAGTGTCTCCTGTAACCCGTTCCCTTGGTGCTAGATGAACGAACGTCTCTCCCCTTGCTAAGTTCCGAGAGATAAGTGTGTGTGAAAGCCGTCTTTCAACTAGCTTGTTGGGAACACAAAGTTTCTTTTCAGTTGCAAACTCCATTCCATATATATATATGGGGAGGTACAAGCTCCAACTCGGTTTTACTGTGAAAACTGCAGGAACTTCAAACCGGCACTAGGAAACAGACTGAGAAACAGAGAAAAATTGTCTCCTGCAACCCGTTCCCTTGGTGCTAGATGAACGAACGTCTCTCCACTTGCTCAGCTCTGAGAGATAAGTGTGTGTGAAAGCCGTCCTTCACCTAGCTTGTTGGGAACACAAAGTTTCTTTTCAGTTGCAAACTCCATTCCATACATATATATGGGGAGGTACAAGCTCCAACTCGGTTTGACAGTGAAAACTGCAGGAACTTCAAACCGGCACTAGGAAACAGACTGAGAAATCAGAGAAAAAGTGACTCCTGCAACCCGTTCCATTGGTGCTAGATGAACGAACGTCTCTCCACTTGCTCAGTTCTCAGAGATTAGTGTGTGTGAAAGCCGTTCTTCACCTAGCTTGTTGGGAACACAAAGTTTCTTTTCAGTTGCAAACTCCATTCCATATATATATTAGGTCAGGTACTAGCTCCAACTCGGTTTTACAGTGAAAACTGCAGGAACTTCAAACCGGCACTAGGAAACAGACTCAGAAAGCAGAGTATAGAGTCTCCTGCAACCCGTTCCCTTGGTGCTAGATGAACGAACGTCTCTCCACTTGTTCAGTTCTGAGAGAGAAGTGTGTGTGAAAGCCGTCCTTCAACTAGCTTGTTGGGAACACAAAGTTTCTTTTCAGTTGCAAACCCCAATCCATACATATATATGGGGAGGTACTAGCTCCAACTCGGTTTTACAGTGAAAACTGCAGGAACTTCAAACCGGCACTAGGAAACAGACTGAGAAAGCAGAGAAAAATTGTCTCCTGCAACCCATTCCCTTGGTGCTAGATGAACGAATGTCTCTCCACTTGTTCAGTTCTGAGAGAGAAGTGTGTGTGAAAGCCGTCCTTCACCTAGCTTGTTGGGAACACAAAGTTTCTTTTCAGTTGCAAACTGCATTCCATACATATATATGGGGAGGTAGAAGCTACAACTCGGTTTTACAGTGAAAACTGCAGGAACTTCAAACCGGCACTAGGAAACAGACTGAGAATGCAGAGAAAAAGTGTCTCCTGCAACCAGTTCCCTTGGTGCTAGATGAACGAACGTCGCTCCCCTTGCTCAGTTCCGAGAGATAAGTGTGTGTGAAAGCCGTCCTTCAACTAGCTTGTTGGGAACACAAAATTTCTTTTCAGTTGCAAACTCCATTCCATACATATATAAGGGGAGGTACTAGCTCCAACTCGGTTTTACAGTGAAAACTGCAGGAACTTCAAACCGGCACTAAGAAACAGACTGAGAAAGCAGAGAAAAAGTGTCTCCTGCAACCCATTCCCTTGGTGCTAGATGAACGAACGTCTCTCCACTTGCTCAGTTCTGAGAGATAATTGTGTGTGAAAGCCGTCCTTCAACTAGCTTGTTGGGAACACAAAGTTTCTTTTCAGTTGCAAACTGCATTCCATACATATATATGGGGAGGTACAAACTACAACTCGGTTTTACAGTGAAAACTGCAGGAACTTCAAACCGGCACTAGGAAAGAGACTGAGAAAGCAGAGAAAAAGTGTCTCCTGCAACCCGTTCCCTTGGTGCTAGATGAACGAACGTCTCTCATCTTGCTCAGTTCTGAGAGATAAGTGTGTGTGATAGCCGTCCTTCACCTAGCTTGTTGGGAACACAAAGTTTCTTTTCAGTTGCAAACTCCATTCCATACATATATATGGGGAGGTACTGGCTCCAACTCGGTTTGACAGTGAAAACTGCAGGAATTTCAAACCGGCACTAGGAAACAGACTGAGAAAGCAGAGAAAAAGTGACTCCTGCAACCCGTTCCCTTGGTGCTAGATGAACGAATGTCTCTCCACTTTCTCAGTTCCGAGTGATAAATGCGTGTGAAAGCCGTCCTTCAACTAGCTTGTTGGGAACACAAAGTTTCTTTTCAGTTGCAAACTGCATTCCATACATATATATGGGGAGTTATTAGCTCCAACTCGGTTTTAGAGTGAAAACTGCAGGAACTTCAAACCGGCACTAGGAAACAGACTCATAAAGCAGAGAAAAGTGTCTCCTGCAACCCGTTCCCTTGGTGCTAGATGAACGAACGTCTCTCCACTTGCTCAGTTCTGAGAGATAAGTGTGTGTGAAAGCCGTCCTTCACCTAGCTTGTTGGGAACACAAAGTTTCTTTTCAGTTGCAAACTCCATTCCATACATATATATGGGGAGGTACTAGCTCCAACTCGGTTTGACAGTGAAAACTGCAGGAACTTCAAACCGGCACTAGGAAACAGACTGAGAAAGCAGAGAAAAAGTGTCTCCTGCAACCCGTTCCCTTGGTGCTAGATGAACGAACGTCTCTCCACTTGCTCAGTTCTGAGAGATAAGGGTGTGTGAAAGCCGCCCTTCAACAAGCTTGTTGGGAACACAAAGTTTCTTTTCAGTTGCAAACTCCATTCCATACATATATATGGGGAGGTACAAGCTCCAACTCGGTTTTACAGTGAAAACTGCAGGAATTTCAAACCGGCACTAGGAAACAGACTGAGAAAGCAGAGAAAAAGTGTCTCCTGCAACCCGTTCCCTTGGTGCTAGATGAACTAACGTCTCTCCACTTGCTCAGTTCTGAGAGATATGTGTGTGTGAATGCCGTCCTTCACCTAGCTTGTTGGGAATACAAAGTTTCTATTCAGTTGCAAACTCCATTCCATACATATATATGCGGTGGTACAAGCTCCAAATCGGTTTGACAGTGAAAACTGCAGGAACTTCAAACCGGCACTATGAAACAGACTGAGAAAGCAGAGAAAAATTTTCTCCTGAAACCCGTTCCCTAGTTGCTAGATGAACGAACGTCTCTCCACTTGCTCAGTTCCGAGAGATAAGTGTGTGTGAAAGCCGTCCTTCAACTAGATTGCTGGGAACACAAAGTTTCTTTTCAGTTGCAAACACCATTCCATACATATATATGGGGAGGTACAAGCTCCAACTCGGTTTGACAGTGAAAACTGCAGGAACTTCAAACCGGCACTAGGAAACAGACTGAGAAAGCAGAGAAAAAGTTACTCCTGCAACCCATTCCATTGGTGCTAGATGAACGAACGTCTCTCCACTTGCTCAGTTCCGAGAGATAAGTGTGTGTGAAAGCCGTCCTTCAACTAGCTTGTTGGGAACACAAAGTTTCTTTTCAGTTGCAAACTCCATTCCATACATATAAAAGGGGAGGTACTAGCTCCAACTAGGTTTTACAGTGAAAACTGCAGGAACTTCAAACCGGCACTAGGAAACAGACTCAGAAAGCAGAGAAAAGAGTCTCCTGCAACCCGTTCCCTTGGTGCTAGATGAACGAACGTCTCTCCACTTGCTCAGTTCTGAGAGATAAGTGTGTGTGGAAGCCGGCCTTCACCTAGCTTGTTGGGAACACAAAGTTTCTTTTCAGTTGCAAACTCCATTACATACAAATATATGGGGAGGTACAAGCTCCAACTCGGTTTTACAGTGAAAACTGCAGGAACTTCAAAACGGCATTAGGAAACAGACTGATAAAGGAGAGAAAAAGTGACTCCTGTAACCCGTTCCCTTGGTGCTAGATGAACGAACGTCGCTCACCTTGCTCAGTTGCGAGAGATAAGTGTGTGTGAAAGCCGTACTTCAACTAGCTTGTTGGGAACACAAAGTTTCTTTTCAGTTGCAAACTCCATTCCATACATATATATGGGGAGGTACTAGCTCAAATTCGGTTTTACAGTGAAAACTACAGGAACTTCAAACCGGCACTAGGAAACAGACTGAGAAAGCAGAGAAAAAGTGTCTCCTGCAACCCATTCCCTTGGTGCTAGATGAACGAACGTCTATCCACTTGCTCAGTTCTGAGAGATAATTGTGTGTGAAAGCCGTCCTTCACCTAGCTTGATGGGAACACAAAGTTTCTTTTCAGTTGCAAACTCCATTCCATATATATATATGGGGAGGTACAGGCTCCAACTCGGTTTGACAGTGAAAACTGCAGGAATTTCAAACCGGCACTAGGAAACAGACTGAGAAAGCAGAGAAAAAGTGACTCCTGCAACCCGTTCCCTTGGTGCTAGATGAACGAATGTCTCTCCAATTGCTCAGTTCCGAGTGATAAGTGCGTGTGAAAGCCGTCCTTCAACTAGCTTGTTGGGAACACCAAGATTCTTTTCAGTTGCAAACTGCATTCCATACATATATATGGGGAGTTATTAGCTCCAACTCGGTTTTACAGTGAAAATAGCAGGAACTTCAAACCGGCACTAGGAAACAGACTCATAAAGCAGAGAAAAGTGTCTCCTGCAACCCGTTCCCTTGGTGCTAGATGAACGAACGTCTCTCCACTTGCTCAGTTCTGAGAGATAATTGTGTGTGAAAGCCGTCCTTCACCTAGCTTGTTGGGAACACAAAGATTCTTTTCAGTTGCAAACTCCATTCCATACATATATATGGGGAGGTACTAGCTCCAACTCGGTTTGACAGTGAAAACTGCAGGAACTTCAAACCGGCACTAGGAAACAGACTGAGAAAGCAGAGAAAAAGGGTCTCCTGCAACCCGTTCCCTTGGCGCTAGATGAACGAACGTCTCTCCACTTGCTCAGTTCTGAGAGATAAGGGTGTGTGAAAGCCGCCCTTCAAAAAGCTTGTTGGGAACACAAAGTTTCTTTTCAGTTGCAAACTCCATTCCATACATATATATGGGGAGGTACAAGCTCCAACTCGGTTTTACAGTGAAAACTGCAGGAACTTCAAACCGGCACTAGGAAACAGACTGAGAAAGCAGAGAAAAAGTGTCTCCTGCAACCCGTTCCCTTGGTGCTAGATGAACGAACGTCTCTCCACTTGCTCAGTTCTGAGAGTTATGTGTGTGTGAATGCCGTCCTTCACCTAGCTTGTTGGGAATACAAAGTTTCTATTCAGTTGCAAACTCCATTCCATACATATATATGCGGAGGTAGAAGCTCCAAATCGGTTTGACAGTGATAACTGCAGGAACTTCAAACCGGCACTAGGAAACAGACTGAGAAAGCAGAGAAAAATTTTCTCCTGAAACCCGTTCCCTTGGTGCTAGATGAACGAATGTCTCTCCACTTGCTCAGTTCCGAGTGATAAGTGCGTGTGAAAGCCGTCCTTCAACTAGCTTGTTGGGAACACAAAGATTCTTTTCAGTTGCAAACTGCATTCCATACATATATATGGGGAGTTATTAGCTCCAACTCGGTTTTACAGTGAAAATAGCAGGAACTTCAAACCGGCACTAGGAAACAGGCTCAAAAAGCAGAGAAAAGTGTCTCCTGCAACCCGTTCCCTTGGTGCTAGATGAACGAACGTCTCTCCACTTGCTCAGTTCTGAGAGATAATTGTGTGTGAAAGCCGTCCTTCACCTAGCTTGTTGGGAACACAAAGTTTCTTTTCAGTTGCAAACTCCATTCCATACATATATATGGGGAGGTACTAGCTCCAACTCGGTTTGACAGTGAAAACTGCAGGAACTTCAAACCGGCACTAGGAAACAGACTGAGAAAACAGAGAAAAATTTTCTCCTGACCCGTTCCCTAGATGCTAGATGAACGAACGTCTCTCCAATTGCTCAGTTCCGAGAGATAAGGGTGTGTGAATGCCGCCCTTCAAATAGCTTGCTGGGAACACAAAGTTTCTTTTCATTTGCAAACTCCATTCCATACATATATATGGGGAGGTACAAGCTCCAACTCGGATTTACAGTGAAAACTGCAGGAACTTCAAACCGGCACTAGGAAACAGACTGAGAAAGCAGAGAAAAAGTGTCTCCTGCAACACGTTCCCTTGGTGCTAGATGAACGAACGTCTCTCCAGTTGCTCAGTTCTGAGAGTTATGTGTGTGTGAATGCCGTCCTTCACCTAGCTTGTTGGGAATACAAAGTTTCTTTTCAGTTGCAAACTCCATTCCATACATATATATGGGGAGGTACTAGCTCCAACTCGGTTTGACAGTGAAAACTGCAGGAACTTCAAACCGGCACTAGGAAACAGACTGAGAAAGCAGAGAAAAAGTGTCTCCTGCAACCCGTTCCCTTGGTGCTAGATGAACGAACGTCTCTCCACTTGCTCAGTTCTGAGAGATAAGTGTGTGTGAAAGCCGTCCTTCACCTTGCTTGTTGGGAACACAAAGTTTCTTTTCAGTTGCAAACTCCATTCCATACATATATATGGGGAGGTACAAGCTCCAACTCGGTTTGACAGTGAAAACTGCAGGAACTTCAAACCGGCACTTTGAAACAAACTGAAAAATAAGAGAAAAATTGTCTCCTGAAACCCGTTCTCTAGTTGCTAGATGAACGAACGTCTCTCGACTTGCTAAGTTCCGAGGGATAAGTGTGTGTGAAAGCCGTCCTTCAACTAGCTTGTTGGGAACACAAAATTTCTTTTTAGTTGCAAACTCCATTCCATACATATATATGGGGAGGTATTAGCTCCAAATCGGTTTTACAGTGAAAACTGCAGGAACTTCAAACCGGCACTAGGAAACAGACTGAGAAAGCAGAGAAAAAGTTTCTCATGCAACCCGTTCCCTTGGTGCTAGATGAACGAACGTCTCTCCACTTGCATAGTTCTGAGAGATAAGTGTGTGTGAAAGCCGTCCTTCAACTAGCTTGTTGGGAACACAAAGTTTCTTTTCAGTTGAAAACTCCATTCCATACATATATATGGGGAGGTACAAGCTCCATCTCGGTTTTACAGTGAAAACTGCAGGAACTTCAAACCGGCACTAGGAAACAGACTGAGAAAACAGAGAAAAAGTGTCTCCTGCAACCCGTTCCCTTTGTGCTAGATGAACGAACGTCTCTCCACTTGCTCAGTTCTGAGAGATAAGGGTGTGTGAAAGCCGTCCTTCAACTAGATTGTTGGGAACACAAAGTTTCTTTTCAGTTGCAAACTCCATTCCATACATATATATGGGGAGGTACAAGCTCCAACTCGGTTTTACAGTGAAAACTGCAGGAAATTCAAACCGGCACTAGGAAACAGAATGAGAAAGCAGAGAAAAAGTGTCTCCTGCAACCCGTTCCCTTGGTGCTAGATGAACGAACGTCTCTCCACTTGCTCAGTTCTGAGAGATATGTGTGTGTGAATGCCGTCCTTCACCTAGCTTGTTGGGAACACAAAGTTTCTTTTCAGTTGCAAAATCCATTCCATACATATATATGGGGTGGTACAAGCTCCAAATCGGATTGACAGTGAAAACTGCAGGAACTTCAAAGCGGCACTTTGAAACAGACTGAGAAAGCAGAGAAAAATTGTCTCCTGAAACCCGTTCCCTAGTTGCTAGATGAACGAACGTCTCTCCACTTGCTCAGTTCCGAGAGATAAGTGTGTGTGAAAGCCGTCCTTCAACTAGCTTGTTGGGAACACAAAGTTTCTTTTCAGTTGCCAACTCCATTCCATACATATATATGGGGAGGTACTAGCTCCATATCGGTTTTACAGTGAAAACTGCAGGAACTTCAAACCGGCACTAGGAAACAGACTGAGAAAGCAGAGAAAAAGTTTCTCCTGCAACCTGTTCCCTTGGTGGTAGATGAACGAACGTCTCTCCACTTGCTCAGTTCTGAGAGATAAGTGTGTGTGAAAGCCGTCCTTCACCTAGCTTCTTGGGAACACAAAGTTTCTTTTCAGTTGCAAACTCCATTCCATACATATATATGGGGAGGTACAAGCTCCAACTCGGTTTTACAGTGAAAACTTCAGGAACTTCAAACCGGCACTAGGAAACAGACTGAGAAAGCAGAGAAAAATTTTCTCCTGAAACCCGTTCCCTAGTTGCTAGATGAACGAAAGTCTCTCCACTTGCTCAGTTCCGAGAGATAAGTGTGTGTGAAAGCCGTCCTTAACCTAGCTTGTTGGGAACACAAAGTTTCTTTTCAGATGCAAACTCCATTATATACATATATATGGGGAGGTACAAGCTCCAACTCGGTTTTACAGTGAAAACTGCAGGAACTTCAAACCGGCATTAGGAAACAGACTGATAAAGCAGAGAAAAAGTGTCTCCTGTAACCCGTTCCCTTGGTGCTAGATGAACGAACGTCTCTCCCCTTGCTCAGTTCCGAGAGATAAGTGTGTGTGAAAGCCGTCCTTCAACTAGCTTGTTGGGAACACAAAGTTTCTTTTCAGTTGCAAACTCCATTCCATATATATATATGGGGAGGTACAAGCTCCAACTCGGTTTTACTGTGAAAACTGCAGGAACTTCAAACCGGCACTAGGAAACAGACTGAGAAACAGAGAAAAATTGTCTCCTGCAACCCGTTCCCTTGGTGCTAGATGAACGAAGGTCTCTCCACTTGCTCAGCTGTGAGAGATAAGTGTGTGTGAAAGCCGTCCTTCAACTAGCTTGTTGGGAACACAAAGTTTCTTTTCAGTTGCAAACTCCATTCCATAAATATATATATGGGGAGGTACAAGCTCCAACTCGGTTTGACAGTGAAAACTGCAGGAACTTCAAACCGGCACTAGGAAACAGACTGAGAAAGCAGAGAAAAAGTGACTCCTGCAACCCGTTCCATTGGTGCTAGATGAACGAACGTCTCTCCACTTGCTCAGTTCTCAGAGATAAGTGTGTGTGAAAGCCGTTCTTCACCTAGCTTGTTGGGAACACAAAGTTTCTTTTCAGTTGCAAACTCCATTCCATACATATATAAGGGGAGGTACTAGCTCCAACTCGGTTTTACAGTGAAAACTGCAGGAACTTCAAACCGGCACTATTAAACAGACTCAGAAAGCAGAGTAAAGAGTCTCCTGCAACCCGTTCCCTTGTTGCTAGATGAACGAACGTCTCTCCACTTGCTCAGTTCTGAGAGATAAGTGTGTGTGAAAGCCGACCTTCACCTAGCTTGTTGGGAACACAAAGTTTCTTTTCAGTTGCAAACTCCATTACATACAAATATATGGGGAGGTACAAGCTCCAACTCGGTTTGACAGTGAAAACTGCAGGAACTTCAAACCGGCATTAGGAAACAGACTGATAAAGCAGAGAAAAAGTGTGTCCTGTAACCCGTTCCCTTGGTGCTAGATGAAGGAACGTCGCTCCCCTTGCTCAGTTCTGAGAGATAAGTGTGTGTGAAAGCCGTCCTTCAACTAGCTTGTTGGGAACACAATGTTTCTTTTCAGTTGCAAACCCCAATCCATACATATATATGGGGAGGTACTAGCTCCAACTCGGTTTTACAGTGAAAACTGCAGGAACTTAAAACCGGCACTAGGAAACAGACTGAGAAAGCAGAGAAAAATTGTCTCCTGCAACCCATTCCCTTGGTGCTAGATGAACGAACGTCTCTCCACTTGTTCAATTCTGAGAGAGAAGTGTGTGTGAAAGCCGTCCTTCACCTAGCTTGTTGGGAACACAAAGTTTCTTTTCAGTTGCAAACTGCATTCCATACATATATATGGGGAGGTAGAAGCTACAACTCGGTTTTACAGTGAAAACTGCAGGAACTTCACACCGGCACTAGGAAACAGACTGAGAAAGCAGAGAAAAAGTGTCTCCTGCAACCCATTCCCTTGGTGCTAGATGAACGAACGTCTCTCCACTTGCTCAGTTCTGAGAGATAATTGTGTGTGAAAGCCGTCCTTCACCTAGCTTGTTGGGAACACAAAGTTTATTTTCAGTTGCAAACTGCATTCCATACATATATATGGGGAGGTACAAACTACAACTCGGTTTTACAGTGAAAACTGCAGGAACTTCAAACCGGCACTAGGAAAGAGACTGAGAAAGCAGAGAAAAAGTGTCTCCTGCAACCCGTTCCCTTGGTGCTAGATGAACGAACGTCTCTCAACTTGCTCAGTTCTGAGAGATAAATGTGTGTGATAGCCGTCCTTCACCTAGCTTGTCGGGAACACAAAGTTTCTTTTCAGTTGCAAACTCCATTCCATACATATATATGGGGAGGTACTGGCTCCAACTCGGTTTGACAGTGAAAACTGCAGGAATTTCAAACCGGCACTAGGAAACAGACTGAGAAAGCAGAGAAAAAGTGACTCCTGCAACCCGTTCCCTTGGTGCTAGATGAACGAATGTCTCTCCACTTTCTCAGTTCCGAGTGATAAATGCGTGTGAAAGCCGTCCTTCAACTAGCTTGTTGGGAACACAAAGTTTCTTTTCAGTTGCAAACTGCATTCCATACATATATATGGGGAGTTATTAGCTCCAACTCGGTTTTAGAGTGAAAACTGCAGGAACTTCAAACCGGCACTAGGAAACAGACTCATAAAGCAGAGAAAAGTGTCTCCTGCAACCCGTTCCCTTGGTGCTAGATGAACGAACGTCTCTGCACTTGCTCAGTTCTGAGAGATAAGTGTGTGTGAAAGCCGTCCTTCACCTAGCTTGTTGGGAACACAAAGTTTCTTTTCAGTTGCAAACTCCATTCCATACATATATATGGGGAGGTACTAGCTCCAACTCGGTTTGACAGTGAAAACTGCAGGAACTTCAAACCGGCACTAGGAAACAGACTGAGAAAGCAGAGAAAAAGTGTCTCCTGCAACCCGTTCCCTTGGTGCTAGATGAACGAACGTCTCTCCACTTGCTCAATTCTGAGAGATAAGGGTGTGTGAAAGCCGCCCTTCAACAAGCTTGTTGGGAACACAAAGTTTCTTTTCAGTTGCAAACTCCATTCCATACATATATATGGGGAGGTACAAGCTCCAACTTGGTTTTACAGTGAAAACTGCAGGAATTTCAAACCGGCACTAGGAAACAGACTGAGAAAGCAAAGAAAAAGTGTCTCCTGCAACCCGTTCCCTTGGTGCTAGATGAACTAACGTCTCTCCACTTGCTCAGTTCTGAGAGATATGTGTGTGTGAATGCCGTCCTTCACCTAGCTTGTTGGGAATACAAAGTTTCTATTCAGTTGCAAACTCCAATCCATACATATATATGCGGTGGTACAAGCTCCAAATCGGTTTGACAGTGAAAACTGCAGGAACTTCAAACCGGCACTAGGAAACAGACTCAGAAAGCAGAGAAAAGAGTCTCCTGCAACCCGTTCCCTTGGTGCTAGATGAACGAACGTCTCTCCACTTGCTCAGTTCTGAGAGATAAGTGTGTGTGAAAGCCGACCTTCACCTAGCTTGTTGGGAACACAAAGTTTCTTTTCAGTTGCAAACTCCATTACATACAAATATATGGGGAGGTACAAGCTCCAACTCGGTTTTACAGTGAAAACTGCAGGAACTTCAAAACGGCATTAGGAAACAGACTGATAAAGCAGAGAAAAAGTGTCTCCTGTAACCCGTTCCCTTGGTGCTAGATGAACGAACGTCGCTCACCTTGCTCAGTTCCGAGAGATAAGTGTGTGTGAAAGCCGTACTTCAACTAGCTTGTTGGGAACACAAAGTTTCTTTTCAGTTGCAAACTCCATTCCATACATATATATGGGGAGGTACTAGCTCCAATTCGGTTTTACAGTGAAAACTGCAGGAACTTCAAACCGGCACTAGGAAACAGACTGAGAAAGCAGAGAAAAAGTGTCTCCTGCAACCCATTCCCTTGGTGCTAGATGAACGAACGTCTCTCCACTTGCTCAGTTCTGAGAGATAAGGGTGTGTGAAAGCCGTCCTTCAACTAGATTGTTGGGAACACAAAGTTTCTTTTCAGTTGCAAACTCCATTCCATACATATATATGGGGAGGTACAAGCTCCAACTCGGTTTTACAGTGAAAACTGCAGGAAATTCAAACCGGCACTAGGAAACAGAATGAGAAAGCAGAGAAAAAGTGTCTCCTGCAACCCGTTCCCTTGGTGCTAGATGAACGAACGTCTCTCCACTTGCTCAGTTCTGAGAGATATGTGTGTGTGAATGCCGTCCTTCACCTAGCTTGTTGGGAACACAAAGTTTCTTTTCAGTTGCAAAATCCATTCCATACATATATATGGGGTGGTACAAGCTCCAAATCGGATTGACAGTGAAAACTGCAGGAACTTCAAAGCGGCACTTTGAAACAGACTGAGAAAGCAGAGAAAAATTGTCTCCTGAAACCCGTTCCCTAGTTGCTAGATGAACGAACGTCTCTCCACTTGCTCAGTTCCGAGAGATAAGTGTGTGTGAAAGCCGTCCTTCAACTAGCTTGTTGGGAACACAAAGTTTCTTTTCAGTTGCCAACTCCATTCCATACATATATATGGGGAGGTACTAGCTCCATATCGGTTTTACAGTGAAAACTGCAGGAACTTCAAACCGGCACTAGGAAACAGACTGAGAAAGCAGAGAAAAAGTTTCTCCTGCAACCTGTTCCCTTGGTGGTAGATGAACGAACGTCTCTCCACTTGCTCAGTTCTGAGAGATAAGTGTGTGTGAAAGCCGTCCTTCACCTAGCTTCTTGGGAACACAAAGTTTGTTTTCAGTTGCAAACTCCATTCCATACATATATATGGGGAGGTACAAGCTCCAACTCGGTTTTACAGTGAAAACTTCAGGAACTTCAAACCGGCACTAGGAAACAGACTGAGAAAGCAGAGAAAAATTTTCTCCTGAAACCCGTTCCCTAGTTGCTAGATGAACGAAAGTCTCTCCACTTGCTCAGTTCCGAGAGATAATTGTGTGTGAAAGCCGTCCTTAACCTAGCTTGTTGGGAACACAAAGTTTCTTTTCAGATGCAAACTCCATTATATACATATATATGGGGAGGTACAAGCTCCAACTCGGTTTTACAGTGAAAACTGCAGGAACTTCAAACCGGCATTAGGAAACAGACTGATAAAGCAGAGAAAAAGTGTCTCCTGTAACCCGTTCCCTTGGTGCTAGATGAACGAACGTCTCTCCCCTTGCTCAGTTCCGAGAGATAAGTGTGTGTGAAAGCCGTCCTTCAACTAGCTTGTTGGGAACACAAAGTTTCTTTTCAGTTGCAAACTCCATTCCATATATATATATGGGGAGGTACAAGCTCCAACTCGGTTTTACTGTGAAAACTGCAGGAACTTCAAACCGGCACTAGGAAACAGACTGAGAAACAGAGAAAAATTGTCTCCTGCAACCCGTTCCCTTGGTGCTAGATGAACGAAGGTCTCTCCACTTGCTCAGCTCTGAGAGATAAGTGTGTGTGAAAGCCGTCCTTCAACTAGCTTGTTGGGAACACAAAGTTTCTTTTCAGTTGCAAACTCCATTCCATACATATATATGGGGAGGTACAAGCTCCAACTCGGTTTGACAGTGAAAACTGCAGGAACTTCAAACCGGCACTAGGAAACAGACTGAGAAAGCAGAGAAAAAGTGACTCCTGCAACCCGTTCCATTGGTGCTAGATGAACGAACGTCTCTCCACTTGCTCAGTTCTCAGAGATAAGTGTGTGTGAAAGCCGTTCTTCACCTAGCTTGTTGGGAACACAAAGTTTCTTTTCAGTTGCAAACCCCATTCCATACATATATAAGGGGAGGTACTAGCTCCAACTCGGTTTTACAGTGAAAACTGCAGGAACTTCAAACCGGCACTAGGAAACAGACTCAGAAAGCAGAGTAAAGAGTCTCCTGCAACCCGTTCCCTTGTTGCTAGATGAACGAACGTCTCTCCACTTGCTCAGTTCTGAGAGATAAGTGTGTGTGAAAGCCGACCTTCACCTAGCTTGTTGGGAACACAAAGTTTCTTTTCAGTTGCAAACTCCATTACATACAAATATATGGGGAGGTACAAGCTCCAACTCGGTTTGACAGTGAAAACTGCAGGAACTTCAAACCGGCATTAGGAAACAGACTGATAAAGCAGAGAAAAAGTGTGTCCTGTAACCCGTTCCCTTGGTGCTAGATGAAGGAACGTCGCTCCCCTTGCTCAGTTCTGAGAGATAAGTGTGTGTGAAAGCCGTCCTTCAACTAGCTTGTTGGGAACACAAAGTTTCTTTTCAGTTGCAAACCCCAATCCATACATATATATGGGGAGGTACTAGCTCCAACTCGGTTTTACAGTGAAAACTGCAGGAACTTAAAACCGGCACTAGGAAACAGACTGAGAAAGCAGAGAAAAATTGTCTCCTGCAACCCATTCCCTTGGTGCTAGATGAACGAACGTCTCTCCACTTGTTCAATTCTGAGAGAGAAGTGTGTGTGAAAGCCGTCCTTCACCTAGCTTGTTGGGAACACAAAGTTTCTTTTCAGTTGCAAACTGCATTCCATACATATATATGGGGAGGTAGAAGCTACAACTCGGTTTTACAGTGAAAACTGCAGGAACTTCACACCGGCACTAGGAAACAGACTGAGAAAGCAGAGAAAAAGTGTCTCCTGCAACCCATTCCCTTGGTGCTAGATGAACGAACGTCTCTCCACTTGCTCAGTTCTGAGAGATAATTGTGTGTGAAAGCCGTCCTTCACCTAGCTTGTTGGGAACACAAAGTTTATTTTCAGTTGCAAACTGCATTCCATACATATATATGGGGAGGTACAAACTACAACTCGGTTTTACAGTGAAAACTGCAGGAACTTCAAACCGGCACTAGGAAAGAGACTGAGAAAGCAGAGAAAAAGTGTCTCCTGCAACCCGTTCCCTTGGTGCTAGATGAACGAACGTCTCTCAACTTGCTCAGTTCTGAGAGATAAGTGTGTGTGATAGCCGTCCTTCACCTAGCTTGTCGGGAACACAAAGTTTCTTTTCAGTTGCAAACTCCATTCCATACATATATATGGGGAGGTACTGGCTCCAACTCGGTTTGACAGTGAAAACTGCAGGAATTTCAAACCGGCACTAGGAAACAGACTGAGAAAGCAGAGAAAAAGTGACTCCTGCAACCCGTTCCCTTGGTGCTAGATGAACGAATGTCTCTCCACTTTCTCAGTTCCGAGTGATAAATGCGTGTGAAAGCCGTCCTTCAACTAGCTTGTTGGGAACACAAAGTTTCTTTTCAGTTGCAAACTGCATTCCATACATATATATGGGGAGTTATTAGCTCCAACTCGGTTTTAGAGTGAAAACTGCAGGAACTTCAAACCGGCACTAGGAAACAGACTCATAAAGCAGAGAAAAGTGTCTCCTGCAACCCGTTCCCTTGGTGCTAGATGAACGAACGTCTCTGCACTTGCTCAGTTCTGAGAGATAAGTGTGTGTGAAAGCCGTCCTTCACCTAGCTTGTTGGGAACACAAAGTTTCTTTTCAGTTGCAAACTCCATTCCATACATATATATGGGGAGGTACTAGCTCCAACTCGGTTTGACAGTGAAAACTGCAGGAACTTCAAACCGGCACTAGGAAACAGACTGAGAAAGCAGAGAAAAAGTGTCTCCTGCAACCCGTTCCCTTGGTGCTAGATGAACGAACGTCTCTCCACTTGCTCAATTCTGAGAGATAAGGGTGTGTGAAAGCCGCCCTTCAACAAGCTTGTTGGGAACACAAAGTTTCTTTTCAGTTGCAAACTCCATTCCATACATATATATGGGGAGGTACAAGCTCCAACTTGGTTTTACAGTGAAAACTGCAGGAATTTCAAACCGGCACTAGGAAACAGACTGAGAAAGCAAAGAAAAAGTGTCTCCTGCAACCCGTTCCCTTGGTGCTAGATGAACTAACGTCTCTCCACTTGCTCAGTTCTGAGAGATATGTGTGTGTGAATGCCGTCCTTCACCTAGCTTGTTGGGAATACAAAGTTTCTATTCAGTTGCAAACTCCAATCCATACATATATATGCGGTGGTACAAGCTCCAAATCGGTTTGACAGTGAAAACTGCAGGAACTTCAAACCGGCACTAGGAAACAGACTCAGAAAGCAGAGAAAAGAGTCTCCTGCAACCCGTTCCCTTGGTGCTAGATGAACGAACGTCTCTCCACTTGCTCAGTTCTGAGAGATAAGTGTGTGTGAAAGCCGACCTTCACCTAGCTTGTTGGGAACACAAAGTTTCTTTTCAGTTGCAAACTCCATTACATACAAATATATGGGGAGGTACAAGCTCCAACTCGGTTTTACAGTGAAAACTGCAGGAACTTCAAAACGGCATTAGGAAACAGACTGATAAAGCAGAGAAAAAGTGTCTCCTGTAACCCGTTCCCTTGGTGCTAGATGAACGAACGTCGCTCACCTTGCTCAGTTCCGAGAGATAAGTGTGTGTGAAAGCCGTACTTCAACTAGCTTGTTGGGAACACAAAGTTTCTTTTCAGTTGCAAACTCCATTCCATACATATATATGGGGAGGTACTAGCTCCAATTCGGTTTTACAGTGAAAACTGCAGGAACTTCAAACCGGCACTAGGAAACAGACTGAGAAAGCAGAGAAAAAGTGTCTCCTGCAACCCATTCCCTTGGTGCTAGATGAACGAACGTCTCTCCACTTGCTCAGTTCTGAGAGATAATTGTGTGTGAAAGCCGTCCTTCACCTAGCTTGATGGGAACACAAAGTTTCTTTTCAGTTGCAAACTCCATTCCATATATATATATGGGGAGGTACTGGCTCCAACTCGGTTTGACAGTGAAAACTGCAGGAATTTCAAACCGGCACTAGGAAACAGACTGAGAAAGCAGAGAAAAAGTGACTCCTGCAACCCGTTCCCTTGGTGCTAGATGAACGAATGTCTCTCCAATTGCTCAGTTCCGAGTGATAAGTGCGTGTGAAAGCCGTCCTACAAACAAGCTTGTTGGGAACACAAAGATTCTTTTCAGTTGCAAACTGCATTCCATACATATATATGGGGAGTTATTAGCTCCAACTCGGTTTTACAGTGAAAATAGCAGGAACTTCAAACCGGCACTAGGAAACAGACTCATAAAGCAGAGAAAAGTGTCTCCTGCAACCCGTTCCCTTGGTGCTAGATGAACGAACGTCTCTCCACTTGCTCAGTTCTGAGAGATAATTGTGTGTGAAAGCCGTCCTTCACCTGGCTTGTTGGGAACACAAAGTTTCTTTTCAGTTGCAAACTCCATTCCATACATATATATTGGGAGGTACTAGCTCCAACTCCGTTTGACAGTGAAAACTGCAGGAACTTCAAACCGGCACTAGGAAACAGACTGAGAAAGCAGAGAAAAAGGGTCTCCTGCAACCCGTTCCCTTGGTGCTAGATGAACGAACGTCTCTCCACTTGCTCAGTTCTGAGAGATAAGGGTGTGTGAAAGCCGCCCTTCAACAAGCTTGTTGTGAACACAAAGTTTCTTTTCAGTTGCAAACTCCATTCCATACATATATATGGGGAGGTACAAGCTCCAACTCGGTTTTACAGAGAAAACTGCAGGAACTTCAAACCGGCACTAGGAAACAGACTGAGAAAGCAGAGAAAAAGTGTCTCCTGCAACCCGTTCCCTTGGAGCTAGATGAACGAACATCTCTCCACTTGCTCAGTTCTGAGAGATATGTGTGTGTGAATGCCGTCCTTCACCTAGCTTGTTGGGAATACAAAGTTTCTATTCAGTTGCTAACCCCATTCCATACATATATATGCGATGGTACAAGCTCAAATCGGTTTGACAGTGAAAACTGCAGGAACTTCAAACCGGCACTAGGAAACAGACTGAGAATCAGAGAAAAATTGTCTCCTGCAACCCGTTCCCTTGGTGCTAGATGAACGAACGTCTCTCCACTTGCTCAGCTCTGAGAGATAAGTGTGTGTGAAAGCCGTCCTTCACCTAGCTTGTTGGGAACACAAAGTTTCTTTTCAGTTGCAAACTCCATTCCATACATATATATGGGGAGGTACTAGCTCCAACTCGGTTTGACAGTGAAAACTGCAGGAACTTCAAACCGGCACTAGGAAACAGACTGAGAAAGCAGAGAAACAGTGACTCCTGCAACCCGTTCCATTTTTGCTAGATGAACGAACGTCTCTCCACTTGCTCAGTTCTCAGAGATAAGTGTGTGTGAAAGCCGTTCTTCACCTAGCTTGTTGGGAACACAAAGTTTCTTTTCAGTTGCAAACTCCATTCCATATATATATAAGGGGAGGTACTAGCTCCAACTCGGTTTTACAGTGAAAACTGCAGGAACTTCAAACCGGCACTAGGAAACAGACTGAGAAAGCAGAGAAAAATTGTCTCCTGCAACCCTTTCCTTGGTGCTAGATGAACGAACGTCTCTCCACTTGCTCAGTTCTGAGAGATAAGTGTGTGTGAAAGCCGTCCTTCACCTAGCTTGTTGGGAACACAAAGTTTCTTTTCAGTTGCAAACTCCATTGCATACATATATATGGGGAGGTACAAGCTCCAACTCGGTTTTACAGTGAAAACTGCAGGAACTTCAAACCGGCACTAGGAAACAGACTGAGAATGCAGAGAAAAAGTGTCTCCTGCAACCCGTTCCCTTGGTGCTAGATGAACGAACGTCGCTCCCCTTGCTCAGTTCCGAGAGATAAGTGTGTGTGAAAGCCGTCCTTCAACTAACTTGTTGGGAACACAAAATTTCTTTTCATTTGCAAACTCCATTCCATACATATATATGGGGAGGTACTAGCTCCAACTCGGTTTTACAGTGAAAACTGCAGGAACTTCAAACCGGCACTAAGAAACAGACTGAGAAAGCAGAGAAAAAGTGTCTCCTGCAACCCATTCCCTTGGTGCTAGATGAACGAACGTCTCTCCACTTGCTCAGTTCTGAGAGATAATTGTGTGTGAAAGCCGTCCTTCAAATAGCTTGTTGGGAACACAAAGTTTCTTTTCAGTTGCAAACTGCATTCCATACATATATATGGGGAGGTACAAACTACAACTCGGTTTTACAGTGAAAACTGCAGGAACTTCAAACCGGCACTAGGAAAGAGACTGAGAAAGCAGAGAAAAAGTGTCTCCTGCAACCCGTTCCCTTGGTGCTAGATGAACGAACGTCTCTCAACTTGCTCAGTTCTGAGAGATAAGTGTGTGTGATAGCCGTCCTTCACCTAGCTTGTTGGGAACACAAAGTTTCTTTTCAGTTGCAAACTCCATTCCATACATATATATGGGGAGGTACTGGCTCCAACTCTGTTTGACAGTGAAAACTGCAGGAATTTCAAACCGGCACTAGGAAACAGACTGAGAAAGCAGAGAAAAAGTGACTCCTGCAACCCGTTCCCTTGGTGCTAGATGTACGAATGTCTCTCCACTTTCTCAGTTCCGAGTGATAAATGCGTGTGAAAGCCGTCCTTCAACTAGCTTGTTGGGAACACAAAGTTTCTTTTCAGTTGCAAACTGCATTCCATTCATATATATGGGGAGTTATTAGCTCCAACTCGGTTTTAGAGTGAAAACTGCAGGAACTTCAAACCGGCACTAGGAAACAGACTCATAAAGCAGAGAAAAGTGTCTCCTGCAACCCGTTCCCTTGGTGCTAGATGAACGAACGTCTCTCCACTTGCTCAGTTCTGAGAGATAAGTGTGTGTGAAAGCCGTCCTTCACCTAGCTTGTTGGGAACACAAAGTTTCTTTTCAGTTGCAAACACCATTCCATACATATATATGGGGAGGTACTAGCTCCAACTCGGTTTGACAGTGAAAACTGCAGGAACTTCAAACCGGCACTAGGAAACAGACTGAGAAAGCAGAGTAAAAGTGTCTCCTGCAACCCGTTCCCTTGGTGCTAGATGAACGAACGTCTCTCCACTTGCTCAGTTCTGAGAGATAAGGGTGTGTGAAAGCCGCCCTTCAACAAGCTTGTTGGGAACACAAAGTTTCTTTTCAGTTGCAAACTCCATTCCATACATATATATGGGGAGGTACAAGCTCCAACTCGGTTTTACAGTGAAAACTGCAGGAATTTCAAACCGGCACTAGGAAACAGACTGAGAAAGCAGAGAAAATGTGTCTCCTGCAACCCGTTCCCTTGGTGCTAGATGAACTAACGTCTCTCCACTTGCTCAGTACTGAGAGATATGTGTGTGTGAATGCCGTCCTTCACCTAGCTTGTTGGGAATACAAAGTTTCTATTCAGTTGCAAACTCCATTCCATACATATATATGCGGTGGTACAAACTCCAAATCGGTTTGACAGTGAAAACTGCAGGAACTTCAAACCGGCACTATGAAACAGACTGAGAAAGCAGAGAAAAATTTTCTCCTGAAACCCGTTCCCTAGTTGCTAGATGAACGAACGTCTCTCCACTTGCTCAGTTCCGAGAGATAAGTGTGTGTGAAAGCCGTCCTTCAACTAGATTGCTGGGAACACAAAGTTTCTTTTCAGTTGCAAACACCATTCCATACATATATATGGGGAGGTACAAGCTCCAACTCGGTTTGACAGTGAAAACTGCAGGAACTTCAAACCGGCACTAGGAAACAGACTGAGAAAGCAGAAAAAAAGTGACTCCTGCAACCCATTCCATTGGTGCTAGATGAACGAACGTCTCTCCACTTGCTCAGTTCCGAGAGATAAGTGTGTGTGAAAGCCGTCCTTCAACTAGCTTGTTGGGAACACAAAGTTTCTTTTCAGTTGCAAACTCCATTCCATACATATAAAAGGAGAGGTACTAGCTCCAACTAGGTTTTACAGTGAAAACTGCAGGAACTTCAAACCGGCACTAGGAAACAGACTCAGAAAGCAGAGAAAAGAGTCTCCTGCAACCCGTTCCCTTGGTGCTAGATGAACGAACGTCTCTCCACTTGCTCAGTTCTGAGAGATAAGTGTGTGTGAAAGCCGACCTTCACCTAGCTTGTTGGGAACACAAAGTTTCTTTTCAGTTGCAAACTCCATTACATACAAATATATGGGGAGGTACAAGCTCCAACTCGGTTTTACAGTGAAAACTGCAGGAACTTCAAAACGGCATTAGGAAACAGACTGATAAAGGAGAGAAAAAGTGTCTCCTGTAACCCGTTCCCTTGGTGCTAGATGAACGAACGTCGCTCACCTTGCTCAGTTCTGAGAGATAAGTGTGTGTGAAAGCCGTACTTCAACTAGCTTGTTGGGAACACAAAGTTTCTTTTCAGTTGCAAACTCCATTCCATACATATATATGGGGAGGTACTAGCTCAAATTCGGTTTTACAGTGAAAACTACAGGAAATTCAAACCGGCACTAGGAAACAGACTGAGAAAGCAGAGAAAAAGTGTCTCCTGCAACCCATTCCCTTGGTGCTAGATGAACGAACGTCTATCCACTTGCTCAGTTCTGAGAGATAATTGTGTGTGAAAGCCGTCCTTCACCTAGCTTGATGGGAACACAAAGTTTCTTTTCAGTTGCAAACTCCATTCCATATATATATATGGGGAGGTACTGGCTCCAACTCGGTTTGACAATGAAAACTGCAGGAATTTCAAACCGGCACTAGGAAACAGACTGAGAAAGCAGAGAAAAAGTGACTCCTGCAACCCGTTCCCTTGGTGCTAGATGAACGAATGTCTCTCCAATTGCTCAGTTCCGAGTGATAAGTGCGTGTGAAAGCCGTCCTTCAACTAGCTTGTTGGGAACACAAAGATTCTTTTCAGTTGCAAACTGCATTCCATACATATATATGGGGAGTTATTAGCTCCAACTCGGTTTTACAGTGAAAATAGCAGGAACTTCAAACCGGCACTAGGAAACAGACTCATAAAGCAGAGAAAAGTGTCTCCTGCAACCCGTTCCCTTGGTGCTAGATGAACGAACGTCTCTCCACTTGCTCAGTTCTGAGAGATAATTGTGTGTGAAAGCCGTACTTCACCTAGCTTGTTGGGAACACAAAGTTTCTTTTCAGTTGCAAACTCCATTCCATACATATATATGGGGAGGTAATAGCTCCAACTCGGTTTGACAGTGAAAACTGCAGGAACTTCAAACCGGCACTAGGAAACAGACTGAGAAAGCAGAGAAAAATTGTCTCCTGCAACCCTTTCCTTGGTGCTAGATGAACGAACGTCTCTCCACTTGCTCAGTTCTGAGAGATAAGTGTGTGTGAAAGCCGTCCTTCACCTAGCTTGTTGGGAACACAAAGTTTCTTTTCAGTTGCAAACTCCATTGCATACATATATATGGGGAGGTACAAGCTCCAACTCGGTTTTACAGTGAAAACTGCAGGAACTTCAAACCGGCACTAGGAAACAGACTGAGAATGCAGAGAAAAAGTGTCTCCTGCAACCCGTTCCCTTGGTGCTAGATGAACGAACGTCGCTCCCCTTGCTCAGTTCCGAGAGATAAGTTTGTGTGAAAGCCGTCCTTCAACTAGCTTGTTGGGAACACAAAATTTCTTTTCAGTTGCAAACTCCATTCCATACATATATATGGGGAGGTACTAGCTCCAACTCGGTTTTACAGTGAAAACTGCAGGAACTTCAAACCGGCACTAGGAAACAGACTGAGAAAGCAGAGAAAAAGTGACTCCTGCAACCCGTTCCCTTGGTGCTAGATGAACGAATGTCTCTCCACTTTCTCAGTTCCGAGTGATAAATGCGTGTGAAAGCCGTCCTTCAACTAGCTTGTTGGGAACACAAAGTTTCTTTTCAGTTGCAAACTGCATTCCATACATATATATGGGGAGTTATTAGCTCCAACTCGGTTTTAGAGTGAAAACTGCAGGAACTTCAAACCGGCACTAGGAAACAGTCTCATAAAGCAGAGAAAAGTGTCTCCTGCAACCCGTTCCCTTGGTGATAGATGAACGAACGTCTCTCCACTTGCTCAGTTCTGAGAGATAAGTGTGTGTGAAAGCCGTCCTTCACCTAGCTTGTTGGGAACACAAAGTTTCTTTTCAGTTGCAAACTCCATTCCATACATATATATGGGGAGGTACTAGCTCCAACTCGGTTTGACAGTGAAAACTGCAGGAACTTCAAACCGGCACTAGGAAACAGACTGAGAAAGCAGAGAAAAAGTGTCTCCTGCAACCCGTTCCCTTGGTGCTAGATGAACGAACGTCTCTCCACTTGCTCAGTTCTGAGAGATAAGGGTGTGTGAAAGCCGCCCTTCAACAAGCTTGTTGGGAACACAAAGTTTCTTTTCAGTTGCAAACTCCATTCCATACATATATATGGGGAGGTACAAGCTCCAACTCGGTTTTACAGTGAAAACTGCAGGAATTTCAAACCAGCACTAGGAAACAGACTGAGAAAGCAGAGAAAATGTGTCTCCTGCAACCAGTTCTCTTGGTGCTAGATGAACTAACGTCTCTCCACTTGCTCAGTTCTGAGAGATATGTGTGTGTGAATGCCGTCCTTCACCTAGCTTGTTGGGAATACAAAGTTTCTATTCAGTTGCAAACTCCATTCCATACATATATATGCGGTGGTACAAGCTCCAAATCGGTTTGACAGTGAAAACTGCAGGAACTTCAAACCGGCACTATGAAACAGACTGAGAAAGCAGAGAAAAAGTGACTCCTGCAACCCATTCCATTGGTGCTAGATGAACGAACGTCTCTCCACTTGCTCAGTTCCGAGAGATAAGTGTGTGTGAAAGCCGTCCTTCAAATAGCTTGTTGGGAACACAAAGTTTCTTTTCAGTTGCAAACTCCATTCCATACATATAAAAGGGGAGGTACTAGCTCCAACTAGGTTTTACAGTGAAAACTGCAGGAACTTCAAACCGGCACTAGGAAACAGACTCAGAAAGCAGAGAAAAGAGTCTCCTGCAACCCGTTCCCTTGGTGCTAGATGAACGAACGTCTCTCCACTTGCTCAGTTCTGAGAGATAAGTGTGTGTGAAAGCCGACCTTCACCTAGCTTGTTGGGAACACAAAGTTTCTTTTCAGTTGCAAACTCCATTACATACAAATATATGGGGAGGTACAAGCTCCAACTCGGTTTTACAGTGAAAACTGCAGGAACTTCAAAACGGCATTAGGAAACAGACTGATAAAGGAGAGAAAAAGTGTCTCCTCTAACCCGTTCCCTTGGTGCTAGATGAACGAACGTCGCTCACCTTGCTCAGTTCCGAGAGATAAGTGTGTGTGAAAGCCGTACTTCAACTAGCTTGTTGGGAACACAAAGTTTCTTTTCAGTTGCAAACTCCATTCCATACATATATATGGGGAGGTACTAGCTCAAATTCGGTTTTACAGTGAAAACTACAGGAACTTCAAACCGGCACTAGGAAACAGACTGAGAAAGCAGAGAAAAAGTGTCTCCTGCAACCCATTCCCTTGGTGCTAGATGAACGAACGTCTATCCACTTGCTCAGTTCTGAGAGATAATTGTGTGTGAAAGCCGTCCTTCACCTAGCTTGATGGGAACACAAAGTTTCTTTTCAGTTGCAAACTCCATTCCATATATATTTATGGGGAGGTACTGGCTCCAACTCGGTTTGACAGTGAAAACTGCAGGAATTTCAAACCGGCACTAGGAAACAGACTGAGAAAGCAGAGAAAAAGTGACTCCTAAAACCCGTTCCCTTGGTGCTAGATGAACGAATGTCTCTCCAATTGCTCAGTTCCGAGTGATAAGTGCGTGTGAAAGCCGTCCTTCAACTAGCTTGTTGGGAACACAAAGATTCTTTTCAGTTGCAAACTGCATTCCATACATATATATGGGGAGTTATTAGCTCCAACTCGGTTTTACAGTGAAAATAGCAGGAACTTCAAACCGGCACTAGGAAACAGACTCATAAAGCAGAGAAAAGTGTCTCCTGCAACCCGTTCCCTTGGTGCTAGATGAACGAACGTCTCTCCAATTGCTCAGTTCTGAGAGATAATTGTGTGTGAAAGCCGTCCTTCACCTAGCTTGTTGGGAACACAAAGTTTCTTTTCAGTAGCAAACTCCATTCCATACATATATATGGGGAGGTACTAGCTCCAACTCGGTTTGACAGTGAAAACTGCAGGAACTTCAAACCGGCACTAGGAAACAGACTGAGAAAGCAGAGAAAAAGGGTCTCTTGCAACCCGTTCCCTTGGCGCTAGATGAACGAACGTCTCTACACTTGCTCAGTTCTGAGAGATAAGGGTGTGTGAAAGCCGCTCTTCAACAAGCTTGTTGGGAACACAAAGTTTCTTTTCAGTTGCAAACTCCATTCCATACATATATATGGGGAGGTACAAGCTCCAACTCGGTTTTACAGTGAAAACTGCAGGAACTTCAAACCGGCACTAGGAAACAGACTGAGAAAGCAGAGAAAAAGTGTCTCCTGCAACCCGTTCCCTTGGTGCTAGATGAACGAACGTCTCTCCACTTGCTCAGTTCTGAGAGTTATGTGTGTGTGAATGCCGTCCTTCACCTAGCTTGTTGGGAATACAAAGTTTCTATTCAGTTGCAAACTCCATTCCATACATATATATGCGGAGGTAGAAGCTCCAAATCGGTTTGACAGTGAAAACTGCAGGAACTTCAAACCGGCACTAGGAAACAGACTGAGAAAGCAGAGAAAAATTTTCTCCTGAAACCCGTTCCCTTGGTGCTAGATGAACGAATGTCTCTCCACTTGCTCAGTTCCGAGTGATAAGTGCGTGTGAAAGCCGACCTTCAACTAGCTTGTTGGGAACACAAAGATTCTTTTCAGTTGCAAACTGCATTCCATACATATATATGGGGAGTTATTAGCTCCAACTCGGTTTTACAGTGAAAATAGCAGGAACTTCAAACCGGCACTAGGAAACAGGCTCATAAAGCAGAGAAAAGTGTCTCCTGCAACCCGTTCCCTTGGTGCTAGATGAACGAACGTCTCTCCACTTGCTCAGTTCTGAGAGTTATGTGTGTGTGAATGCCGTCCTTCACCTAGCTTGTTGGGAATACAAAGTTTCTTTTCAGTTGCAAACTCCATTCCATACATATATATGGGGTGGTACTAGCTCCAAATCTGTTTTACAGTGAAAACTGCAGGAACTTCAAACCGGCACTAGGAAACAGACTGAGAAAGCAGAGAAAAAGTTTCTCCTGCAACCCGTTCCCTTGGTGCTAGATGAACGAACGTCTCTCCACTTGCTCAGTTCTGAGAGATAAGTGTGTGTGAAAGCCGTCCTTCACCTTGCTTGTTGGGAACACAAAGTTTCTTTTCAGTTGCAAACTCCATTCCATACATATATATGGGGAGGTACAAGCTCCAACTCGGTTTGACAGTGAAAACTGCAGGAACTTCAAACCGGCACTTTGAAACAAACTGAAAAAGCAGAGAAAAATTGTCTCCTGAAACCCGTTCTCTAGTTGCTAGATGAACGAACGTCTCTCGACTTGCTAAGTTCCGAGGGATAAGTGTGTGTGAAAGCCGTCCTTCAACTAGCTTGTTGGGAACACAAAATTTCTTTTCAGTTGCAAACTCCATTCCATACATATATATGGGGAGGTACTAGCTCCAAATCGGTTTTACAGTGAAAACTGCAGGAACTTCAAACCGGCACTAGGAAACAGACTGAGAAAGCAGAGAAAAAGTTTCTCATGCAACCCGTTCCCTTGGTGCTAGATGAACGAACGTCTCTCCACTTGCACAGTTCTGAGAGATAAGTGTGTGTGAAAGCCGTCCTTCACTTAGCTTGTTGGGAACACAAAGTTTCTTTTCAGTTGCAAACTCCATTCCATACATATATATGGGGAGGTACAAGCTCCATCTCGGTTTTACAGTGAAAACTGCAGGAACTTCAAACCGGCACTAGGAAACAGACTGAGAAAACAGAGAAAAAGTGTCTCCTGCAACCCGTTCCCTTTGTGCTAGATGAACGAACGTCTCTCCACTTGCTCAGTTCTGAGAGATAAGGGTGTGTGAAAGCCGTCCTTCAACTAGATTGTTGGGAACACAAAGTTTCTTTTCAGTTGCAAACTCCATTCCATACATATATATGGGGAGGTACAAGCTCCAACTCGGTTTTACAGTGAAAACTGCAGGAAATTCAAACCGGCACTAGGAAACAGAATGAGAAAGCAGAGAAAAAGTGTCTCCTGCAACCCGTTCCCTTGGTGCTAGATGAACGAACGTCTCTCCACTTGCTCAGTTCTGAGAGATATGTGTGTGTGAATGCCGTCCTTCACCTAGCTTGTTGGGAACACAAAGTTTCTTTTCAGTTGCAAAATCCATTCCATACATATATATGGGGTGGTACAAGCTCCAAATCGGATTGACAGTGAAAACTGCAGGAACTTCAAAGCGGCACTTTGAAACAGAATGAGAAAGCAGAGAAAAATTGTCTCCTGAAACCCGTTCCCTAGTTGCTAGATGAACGAACGTCTCTCCACATGCTCAGTTCCGAGAGATAAGTGTGTGTGAAAGCCGTACTTCAACTAGATTGTTGGGAACACAAAATTTCTTTTCAGTTGCAAACTCCATTCCATACATATATATGGGGAGGTACTAGCTCCATATCGGTTTTACAGTGAAAACTGCAGGAACTTCAAACCGGCACTAGGAAACAGACTGAGAAACAGAGAAAAAGTGTCTCCTGCAACCCGATCCCTTGGTGCTAGATGAACGAAAGTCTCTCCACTTGCTCAGTTCTGAGAGATAAGTGTGTGTGATAGCCGTCCTTCACCTAGCTTGTTGGGAACACAAAGTTTCTTTTCAGTAGCAAACTACATTCCATACATATATATGGGGAGGTACAAGCTCCTACTCGGTTTTACAGTGAAAACTGCAGGAACTTCAAACCGGCACTAGGAAACAGACTGAGAAAGCAGAGAAAAAGTGTCTCCTGCAACTCGTTCTCTTGGTGCTAGATGAACGAACGTCTCTCCACTTGCTCAGTTCCGAGAGATAATTGTGTGTGAATGCCGTCTTTCACCTAGCTTGTTGGGAACACAAAGTTTCTTTTCGTTGCAAACTCCATTCCATACCTATATATGGGGTGGTACAAGCTCCAAAACGGCTTGAAAGTGAAAACTGCAGGAACTTCAAACCGGCACTATGAAACAGAATGAGAAATCAGAGAAAAATTGTCCCCTGCAACCAGTTCCCTTGTTGCAAGATGAATGAACGTCTCTCCACTTGCTAAGTTCCGAGAGATATGTGTGTGTGATAGCCGTCCTTCACCTAGCTTGTTGGGAACACAAAGTTTCTTTTCAGTTGCAAACTCCATTCCATACATATATATGGGGAGGTACAAGTTCCAACTCGGTTTAAAGTGAAAACTGCAGGAACTTCAAACCGGCACTAGGAAACAGTCTGAGAAAGCAGAGAAAAAGTGTCTCCTGCAACCCGTTCCCTTGGTGCTAGATGAACGAACGTCTCTCCACTTGCTAAGTTCTGAGAGATAAGTGTGTGTGATAGCCGTCCTTCACCTAGCTTGTTGGGAACACAAAGTTTCTTTTCAGTTGCAAACTCCATTCCATACATATATATGGGGAGGTAGAAGCTCCAACTCGTTTTTACAGTGAAAACTGCAGGAACTTCAAACCGGCACTAGAAAAAAGCCTGAGAATGCAGAGAAAATGTGTCTACTACAACCCGTTCCATTGGTGCTAGATGAATGAACGTTTCTCCACTTGCTCAGTTCCGAGAGATAAGTGTGTGTGAAAGCCATCCTTCAACTAGCTTGTTGGGAACATAAAGTTTCTTTTCAGTTGCAAACTCCATTCCATACATATATATGGGGAGGTACTAGCTCCAACTCAGTTTTACAGTGAAAACTGCAGGAACTTCTAACCGGCACTAGGAAACAGACTGAGAATGCAGAGAAAAAGTGTCCCCTGCAACCCGTTCCCTTGGTGCTAGATGAACGAACGTCTCTCCACTTGCTCAGTTCTGAGAGATAAGGGTGTGTGAAAGCCGCCCTTCAACAAGCTTGTTGGGAACACAAAGTTTCTTTTCAGTTGCAAACTCCATTCCATACATATATATGGGGAGGTACAAGCTCCAACTCGGTTTACAGTGAAAACTGCAGGAACTTCAAACCGGCACTAGGAAACAGTCTGAGAAAGCAGAGAAGAAGTGTCTCCTGCAACCCTTTCCCTTGGTGCTAGATGAACGAACGTCTCTCCACTTGCTCAGTTCTGAGAGATAAGTGTGTGTGAAAGCCGTCCTTCACTTAGCTTGTTGGGAACACAAAGTTTCTTTTCAGTTGCAAACTCCATTCCATACATATATATGGTGAGGTTCAAGCTCCAACTCGGTTTTACAGTGAAAACTGCAGGAACTTCAAACCGGCACTAGGAAACAGACTGAGAAACAGAGAAAAATTGTCTCCTGCAACCCGATCCCTTGGTGCTAGATGAACGAAAGTCTCTCCACTTGCTCAGTTCTGAGAGATAAGTGTGTGTGATAGCCGACCTTCACCTAGCTTGTTGGGAACACAAAGTTTCTTTTCAGTTGCAAACTCCATTCCATACATATATATGGGGAGGTACAAGCTCCTACTCGGTTTTACAGTGAAAACTGCAGGAACTTCCAACCGGCACTAGGAAACAGACTGAGAAAGCAGAGAAAAAGTGTCTCCTGCCACCCGTTCCCTTGGTGCTAGATGAACGAACGTCTCTCCACTTTCTCAGTTCTGAGAGTTAATTGTGTGTGAATGCCGTCTTTCACCTAGCTTGTTGGGAACACAAAGTTTCTTTTCAGTTGCAAACTCCATTCCATACATATATATGGGGTGGTACAAGCTCCAAAACGGTTTGAAAGTGAAAACTGCAGGAACTTCAAACCGGCACTATGAAACAGACTGAGAAATCAGAGAAAAATTGTCCCCTGCATCCAGTTCCCTTGTTGCTAGATGAATGAACGTCTCTCCACTTGCTCAGTTCCGAGAGATAAGTGTGTGTGAAAGCCATTCTTCAACTAGCTTGTTGGGAACACAAAGTTTCTTTTCAGTTGCAAACTGCATTCCATACATATATATGGGAGGAACTAGCTCCAACCCGGTATTACAGTGAAAACTGCAGGAACTTCAAACCGGCACTAGGAAACAGACTGAGAAAGCAGAGAAAAAGTGTCTTCTGCAACCCGTTCCCTTGGTGTTAGATGAACGAACGTCTCTCCACTTGCTCAGTTCTGAGAGATAAGTGTGTGTGAAAGCCGTCCTTCACCTAGCTTGTGGGGAACACAAAGTTTCTTTTCAGTTGCAAACTCCATTCCATACATACATATGGGGAGGTACAAGCTCCTACTCGGTTTAACAGTGAAAACTGCAGGAACTTCAAACCGGCACTAGGAAACAGACTGAGAAAGCAGAGAAAAAGTGTCTCCTGCAACCCGTTCCTTTGGTGCTAGATGAATGAACGTCTCTCCACTTGCTCAGTTCTGAGAGATAAGTGTGTGTGAAAGCCGTCCTTCACCTAGCTTGTGGGGAACACAAAGTTTCTTTTCAGTTGCAAACTCCATTCCATACATACATATTGGGAGGTACAAGCTCCTACTCGGTTTTACAGTGAAAACTGCAGGAACTTCAAACCGGCATTAGAAAACAGACTGAGAAAGCAGAGAAAAAGTGTCTCCTGCAACCCGTTCCCTTGGTGCTAGATGAACGAACGTCTCTCCACTTGGTCAGTTCTGAAAGATAAGTGTGTGTTAAAGCCGTCCTTCACTTAGCTTGTTGGGAACACAAAGTTTCTTTTCAGTTGCAAACTCCATTCCATACATATATATGGTGAGGTTCAAGCTCCAACTCGGTTTTACAGTGAAAACTGCAGGAACTTCAAACCGGCACTAGGAAACAGACTGAGGAAGCAGAGAAAAAGTGTCTCCTGCAACCCGTTCCCTTGGTGCTAGATGAACGAACGTCTCTCCACTTGCTCAGTTCCGAGAGATAAGTGTGTGTGAAAGCCGTCCTTCACCTTGCTTGTTGGGAACACAAAGTTTGTTTTAAGTTGCAAACTCAATTCCATACATATATATGGGTTGGTACAAGCTCCAAATCGGTTTGACTTTGAAAACTGCAGGAACTTCAAACCGGCACTAGGAAACAGACTGAGAAAGCAGAGAAAAAGTTTCTCCTGCAACCCGTTCCCTTGTTGCTAGATGAACGAACGTCTCTCCACTTGCTCAGTTCCGAGAGATAAGTGTGTGTGAAAGCCGTCCTTCAAATAGCTTTTTGGGAACACAAAGTTTCTTTTCAGTTGCAAACACCATTCCATACATATATATAGGGAGGTACTAGCTCCAACTAGATTTTACAGTGAAAACTGCAGGAACTTCAAACCGGCACTAGGAAACAGTCTGAGAAAGCAGAGAAAAAGTGACTCCTGCAACCCGTTCCCTTGATGCTAGATGAACGAACGTCTCTCCACTTGCTCAGTTCTGAGAGATATGTGTGTGTGAAAGCCGTCCTTCACCTAGCTTGTTTGGAACACAAAATTTCTTTTCAGTTGCAAACTCCATTCCATACATATATATGGGGAGGTTCAATCTCCAACTCGGTTTTACAGTGAAAACTGCAGGAACTTCAAACCGGCACTAGGAAACAGACTAAGAAAGCAGAGAAAAAGTGTCCCCTGCAACCCGTTCCATTGGTGCTAGATGAACGGACGTCTCTCCACTTGCTCAGTTCTGAGAGATAAGTGTGTGTGATAGCCGTCCTTCACCTAGCTTGTTGGGAACACAAAGTTTCTTTTCAGTTGCAAACTCCATTCCATACATATATATGGGGAGGTACAAGCTCCAACTCGGTTTTACAGTGAAAACTGCAGGAACTTCAAACCGGCACTAGGAAACAGACTGAGAAAGCAGAGAAAAAGTGTCTCCTGCAACCCGTTCCCTTGGTGCTAGATGAACGAACGTCTCTCCACTTGCTCAGTTCTGAGAGATAAGTGTGTGTGAATGCCGTCCTTCACCTAGCTTGTTGGGAACACAAAGTTTCTTTTAAGTTGCAAACTCCATTCCATACATATATATGGGGTGGTACAAGCTCCAAATCGGTTTGACAGTGAAAACTGCAGGAACTTCAAACCGGTACTATGAAACAGACTGAGAAAGCAGAGAAAAATTGTCTCCTGCAACCCGTTACCTTGAAGCTAGATGAATGAAAGTCTCTCCACCTGCTCAGTTCCGATAGATAAGTGTGTGTGAAAGCCGTCCTTCAACTAGCTTGTTGGGAACACAAAGTTTCTTTTCAGTTGCAAACTCCATTCCATACATATATATGGGGAGGTACTAGCTCCAACTCTGTTTTACAGTGAAAACTGCAGGAACTTCAAACCGGCACTAGGAAACAGACTGAGAAAGCAGAGAATATGTGTCCCTGCAACCCGTTCCATTGGTGCTAGATGAACAAACGTCTCTCCACTTGCTCAGTTCTGAGAGATAAGTGTGTGTGAAAGCCGTCCTTCAACTACCTTGTTGGGAACACAAAGTTTCTTTTCAGTTGCAAACTCCATTCCATACATATATATATGGGGAGGTACAAGCTCCAACTCGGTTTTACAGTGAAAACTGCAGGAACTTCAAACCGGCACTAGGAAACAGACTGAGAAAGCAGAGAAAAAGTGTCTCCTGCAACCCGTTCCCTTGGTGCTAGATGAACGAACGTCTCTCCACTTGCTCAGTTCTGAGAGATAAGTGTGTGTGATAGCCGTACTTAACCTATCTTGTTGGGAACCCAAAGTTTCTTTTCAGTTGCAAACTCCATTCAATACATATATATGGGGAGGTAGAAGCTCCAACTCTGTTTTACAGTGAAAACTGCAGGAACTTCAAACCGGCACTAGGAAACAGACTGAGAAAGCAGAGAAAAAGTGTCTCCTGCAACCCGTTCCCTTGGTGCTAGATGAACGAACGTCTCTCCACTTACTCAGTTCTGAGGGATAAGTGTGTGTGATAGCCGTACTTAACCTATCTTGTTGGGAACCCAAAGTTTCTTTTCAGTTGCAAACTCCATTCAATACATATATATGGGGAGGTAGAAGCTCCAACTCTGTTTTACAGTGAAAACTGCAGGAACTTCAAACCGGCACTAGGAAACAGACTGAGAAAGCAGAGAAAAAGTGTCTCCTGCAACCCGTTCCCTTGGTGCTAGATGAACGAACGTCTCTCCACTTGCTCAGTTCCAAGAGATAAGTGTGTGTGAAAGCCATACTTCACCTAGATTGTTGGGAACACAAAGTTTCTTTTCAGTTGCAAACTCCATTCAATACATATATATGGGGAGGTACTAGCTCCAAATCGGTTTTACAGTGAAAACTGCAGGAATTTCAAACCGGCACTAGGAAAAAACTGAGAAAGCAGAGAAAAAGTGTCCCCTGCAACACGTTACCCTGTTGCTAGATGAACGAACATCTCTCCACTTGCAGAGTTCTGAGAGATAAGTGTGTGTGAAAGCCGTCCTTTACCTAGCTTGTTGGAAAAACAAAGTTACTTTTCAGTTGCAAACTCCATTCCATACATATATAAGGGGAGGTACAAGCTCCAACTCGGTTTTACAGTGAAAACTGCAGGAACTTCAAACCGGCACTAGGAAACAGACTGAGAAAGCAGAGAAAAAGTGTCTCCTGCAACCCGTTCCCTTGGTGCTAGATGAACGAAGGTCTCTCCACTTGCTCAGTTCTGAGAGATAAGTGTGTGTGAAAGCCGTCCTTCACCTAGCTTGTTGGGAACACAAAGTATCTTTTCAGTTGCAAACTCGATTCCATACTTATATATGGGGAGGTACAAGCTCCAACTCGGTGTCACAGTGAAAAATGCAGGAATTTCAAACCGGCACTAGGAAACAGACTGAGAAAGCAGAGAAAAATTGTCCCCTGCAACCCGTTCCATTGGTGCTAGATGAACGAACGCCTCTCCACTTGCTCAGTTCCGAGAGATAAGTGTGTGTGAAAGCCGCACTTCACCTAGCTTTTTGGGAACACAAAGTTTCTTTTAAGTTGCAAACTCCTTTCCATACATATATATGGGGAGGTAGAAGCTCCAACTCGTTTTTACAGTGAAAACTGCAGGAACTTCAAACCGGCACTAGGAAACAGACTGAGAAAGCAGAGAAAAAGTGTCTCCTGCAACCCGTTCCCTTGGTGCTATAGGAACGAACGTCTTTCCACTTGCTCAGTTCTGAGAGATAAGTGTGTGTGAAAGCCGCCCTTCAACTAGCTTGTTGGGAACACAAAGTTTCTTTTCAGTTGCAAACTCCATTCCATACATATATATGGGGTGGTACAAGCTCCAGATCGGTTTGACAGTGGAAACTGCAGGAACTTCAAACCAGCACTAGGAAACAGTCTGAGAAAGCAGATAAATAGTGTCTCCTGCAACTCGTTCCCTTGTTGCTAGATGAACGAACGTCTCTCCACTTGCTCAGTTCCGAGAGATAAGTGTGTGTGAAAGCCGTCCTTCAACTAGATTTTTGGGAACACAAAGTTTCTTTTCAGTTGCAAACTCCATTCCATACATATATATGGGGAGGTACTAGCTCCAACTAGGTTTTACAGTGAAAACTGCAGGAACTTCAAACCGGCACTAGGAAACAGACTGAGAAAGCAGAGAAAAATTGTCTCCTGCAAACCGTTCCATTGGTGCTAGATGAACGAACGTCTCTCCACTTGCTCAGTTCTGAGAGAAAAGTGTGTGTGATAGCCGTCCTTCACCTAGTTTGTTGGGAACACAAAGTTTCTTTTCAGTTGCAAACTCCATTCCATACATATATATGGGGAGGTAAAAGCTCCAACTCGGTTTGACAGTGAAAACTGCATGAACTTCAAACCGGCATTAGGAAACAGACTGAGAAAGCAGAGAAAAAGTGTCTCCTGCAACCCGTTCCCTTGGTGCTAGATGAACGAACGTCTCTCCACTTGCTCAGTTCCAAGAGATAAGTGTGTGTGAAAGCCATACTTCACCTAGATTGTTGGGAACACAAAGTTTCTTTTCAGTTGCAAACTCCATTCAATACATATATATGGGGAGGTACTAGCTCCAAATCGGTTTTACAGTGAAAACTGCAGGAATTTCAAACCGGCACTAGGAAAAAACTGAGAAAGCAGAGAAAAAGTGTCCCCTGCAACACGTTACCCTGTTGCTAGATGAACGAACATCTCTCCACTTGCACAGTTCTGAGAGATAAGTGTGTGTGAAAGCCGTCCTTTACCTAGCTTGTTGGAAAAACAAAGTTACTTTTCAGTTGCAAACTCCATTCCATACATATATAAGGGGAGGTACAAGCTCCAACTCGGTTTTACAGTGAAAACTGCAGGAACTTCAAACCGGCACTAGGAAACAGACTGAGAAAGCAGAGAAAAAGTGTCTCCTGCAACCCGTTCCCTTGGTGCTAGATGAACGAAGGTCTCTCCACTTGCTCAGTTCTGAGAGATAAGTGTGTGTGAAAGCCGTCCTTCACCTAGCTTGTTGGGAACACAAAGTATCTTTTCAGTTGCAAACTCGATTCCATACTTATATATGGGGAGGTACAAGCTCCAACTCGGTGTCACAGTGAAAAATGCAGGAATTTCAAACCGGCACTAGGAAACAGACTGAGAAAGCAGAGAAAAATTGTCCCCTGCAACCCGTTCCATTGGTGCTAGATGAACGAACGCCTCTCCACTTGCTCAGTTCCGAGAGATAAGTGTGTGTGAAAGCCGCACTTCACCTAGCTTTTTGGGAACACAAAGTTTCTTTTAAGTTGCAAACTCCTTTCCATACATATATATGGGGAGGTAGAAGCTCCAACTCGTTTTTACAGTGAAAACTGCAGGAACTTCAAACCGGCACTAGGAAACAGACTGAGAAAGCAGAGAAAAAGTGTCTCCTGCAACCCGTTCCCTTGGTGCTATAGGAACGAACGTCTTTCCACTTGCTCAGTTCTGAGAGATAAGTGTGTGTGAAAGCCGCCCTTCAACTAGCTTGTTGGGAACACAAAGTTTCTTTTCAGTTGCAAACTCCATTCCATACATATATATGGGGTGGTACAAGCTCCAGATCGGTTTGACAGTGGAAACTGCAGGAACTTCTAACCAGCACTAGGAAACAGTCTGAGAAAGCAGATAAATAGTGTCTCCTGCAACTCGTTCCCTTGTTGCTAGATGAACGAACGTCTCTCCACTTGCTCAGTTCCGAGAGATAAGTGTGTGTGAAAGCCGTCCTTCAACTAGATTTTTGGGAACACAAAGTTTCTTTTCAGTTGCAAACTCCATTCCATACATATATATGGGGAGGTACTAGCTCCAACTAGGTTTTACAGTGAAAACTGCAGGAACTTCAAACCGGCACTAGGAAACAGACTGAGAAAGCAGAGAAAAATTGTCTCCTGCAAACCGTTCCATTGGTGCTAGATGAACGAACGTCTCTCCACTTGCTCAGTTCTGAGAGATAAGTGTGTGTGATAGCCGTCCTTCACCTAGTTTGTTGGGAACACAAAGTTTCTTTTCAGTTGCAAACTCCATTCCATACATATATATGGGGAGGTAAAAGCTCCAACTCGGTTTGACAGTGAAAACTGCAGGAACTTCAAACCGGCATTAGGAAACAGACTGAGAAATCAGAGAAAAAGTGTCTCCTGCAACCCGTTCCATTGGTGCTAGATGAACGAACGTCTCTCCACTTGCTCAGTTCCGAGAGATAAGTGTGTGTGAAAGCTGTCCTTCAACTAGCTTGTTGGGAACACAAAGTTTCTTTTCAGTTGCAAACTGCATTCCATACATATATATGGGGAGGTAGTAGCTCCAACTCGGTTTTACTCTGAAAACTGCAGGAACTACAAACCGGCACTAGGAAACAGACTGAGAAAGCAGAGAAAAAGTATCTCCTGCAAACCGTTGCCTTGGTGCTAGATAAACGAACGTCTCTCCACTTGCTCAGTTCCGAGTGATAAGTGTGTGTGAAAGCCGTCCTTCAACTAGCTTGTTGGGAACACAAAGTTTCTTTTCAGTTGCAAACTCCATTCCATACATATATATGGGGAGGTACTAGCTCCAACTCGGTTTTACAGTGAAAACAGCAGGAACTTCAAACCGGCACTAGGAAACAGTCTGAGAAAGCAGAGAAAAAGTGCCCCCTGCAACCCATTCCCTTGGTGCTAGATGAACGAAAGTCTCTCCACTTGCTCAGTTCTGAGAGATAAGTGTGTGTGAAAGCCTTCCTTCACCTAGCTTGTTGGGAACACAAAGTTTTTTTTCAGTTGCAAACTCCATTCCATACATATATATGGGGAGGTACAAGCTCCATCTCGGTTTGACAGTGAAAACTGCAGGAACTTCAAACCGGCACTAGGAAACAGACTGAGAAAGCAGAGAAAAAGTGTCTCCTGCAACCCGTTCCATTGGTGCTAGATGAACGAACGTCTCTCCACTTGCTCAGTTCCGAGAGATATGTGTGTGTGAAAGCCGTCCTTCAACTAGCTTGTTGGGAACACAAAGTTTCTTTTCAGTTGCAAACTCCATTCCATACATATATATGGGGAAGTACTAGCTCCAACTCGGTTTTACAGTGAAAACTGCTGGAACTTCAAACCGGCACTAGGAAACAGACTGAGAAAGCAGAGAAAAAGTGTCTCCTGCCACCCGTTCCCTTGGTGCTAGATGAACGAACGTCTCTCCACTTGCTCAGTTCTGAGAGATAAGTGTGTGTGAAAGCCGTCCTTCACCTAGCTTGTAGGGAACACAAAGTTTCTTTTCATTTGCAAACTCCATTTCATACATATATATGGGGAGGTACAAGCTCCAACTCGGTGTTACAGTGAAAACGGCAGGAACTTCAAACCTGCACTAGGAAACAGACTGAGAAAGCAGATAAAAAGTGTCTCCTGCAACCCGTTCCATTGGTGCTAGATGAACGAACGTCTCTCCACTTGCTCAGTTCCGAGAGATATGTGTGTGTGAAAGCCGTCCTTCAACTAGCTTGTTGGGAACACAAAGTTTCTTTTCAGTTGCAAACTCCATTCCATACATATATATGGGGATGTACAAGCTCCAACTCGGTTTTACAGTGAAAACTGCAGGAACTTCAAACCGGCACTAGGAAACAGACTGAGAAAGCAGAGAAAATGTGTCTCCTGCAACCCGTTCCCTTGGTGCTAGATGAACGAACGTCTCTCCACTTGCTCAGATCTGAGAGATAAGTGTGTGTGAAAGCCGTCCTTCACCTAGCTTGTTGGGAACACAAAGTTTCTTTTCAGTTGCAAACTCCATTCCATACATACATATGGGGAGGTACAAGCTCCAACTCGGTGTTACAGTGAAAACTGCAGGAACTTCAAACCGGCACTAGGAAACAGACTGAGAAAGCAGAGAAAAAGTGTCTCCTGCAACCCGTTCCCTTGGTGCTAGATGAACGAACGTCTCTCCACTTGCTCATTTCTTAGAGATAAGTGTGTGTGAAAGCCGCCCTTCACCTAGCTTGTTGGGAACACAAAGTGTCTTTTCAGTTGCAAACTCCATTCCATACATATATATGGGGAGGTACAAGCTCCAACTCGGTGTAACAGTGAAAAATGCAGGAACTTCAAACCGGCACTATGAAACAGACTGAGAAAGCAGAGAAAAAGTGTCTCCTGCAACCCGTTCCCTTGGTTCTAGATGAACGAAAGTCTCTCCACTTTCTCAGTTCCGAGAGATAAGTGTGTATGAAAGCCGCACTTCACCTACATTTTTGGGAACACAAAGTTTCTTTTCAGTTGCAAACTCCATTCCATACATATATATGGGGAGGTAGAAGCTCCAACTCGCTTTTACAGTGAAAACTGCAGGAACTTCAAACCGGCACTAGGAAACAGACTGAGAAAGCAGAGAAAAAGTGTCTCCTGCAACCCGTTCCCTTGGTGCTAGATGAACGAACGTCTCTCCACTTGCTCAGTTCTGAGAGATAAGTGTGTGTGATAGCCGTCCTTCACCTAGCTTGTTGGGAACACAAAGGTTCTTTTCAGTTGCAAACCCCATTCCATACATATTTATGGGGAGGTAGAAGCTCCAACAAGGTTTTACAATGAAAACTGCAGGAACTTCAAACCGGCACTAGGAAACAGACTGAGAAAGCAGAGAAAAAGTGTCTCCTGCAACCCGTTCCATTGGTGCTAGATGAACGAACGTCTCTCCACTTGCTCAGTTCCGAGAGATATGTGTGTGTGAAAGCCGTCCTTCAACTAGCTTGTTGGGAACACAAAGTTTCTTTTCAGTTGCAAACCCCATTCCATACATATATATGGGGAGGTACAAGCTCCAACTCGGTTTTACAGTGAAAACTGCAGGAACTTCAAACCGGCACTAGGAAACAGACTGAGAAAGCAGAGAAAAAGTGTCTCCTGCAACCCGTTCCCTTGGTGCTAGATGAACGAACGTCTCTCCACTTGCTCAGTTCTGAGAGATAATTGTGTGTGAAAGCCGTCCTTCACCTAGCTTGTAGGGAACACAAAGTTTCTTTTCAGTTGCAAACTCCATTCCATACATATATATGGGGAGGTACAAGACCAACTCGGTGGTACAGTGAAAACTGCAGGAACTTCAAACCGGCACTAGGAAACAGACTGAGAAAGCAGAGAAAAAGTGTCTCCTGCAACCCGTTCCCTTGGTGCTAGATGAACGAACGTCTATCCACTTGCTTAGTTCTTAGAGAAAAGTGTGTGTGAAAGCCGTCCTTCACCTAGCTTGTTGGGAACACAAAGTTTCTTTTCAGTTGCAAACTCCATTCCATACATATATATGGGGAGGTACTAGCTCCAACTCGGTGTTACAGTGAAAACTGCAGGAACTTCAAACCGGCACTAGGAAACAGGCTGAGAAAGCAGAGAAAAAGTGTCTACTGCAACCCGTTCCCTTGGTGCTAGATGAACGAACGTCTCTCCACTTGCTCAGTTCTGAGAGATAAGTGTGTGTGAAAGTCGTACTTCAACTTGCTTGTTGGGAACACAAAGTTTCTTTTCAGTTGCAAACTCCATTCCATACATATATATGGGGAGGTACAAGCTCCAACTCGGTTTTACAGTGAAAACTGCAGGAACTTCAAACCGGCACTAAGAAACAGACTGAGAAAGCAGAAAAAAAGTGTCTCCTGCAACCCGTTCCCTTGGTGCTAGATGAACGAACGTCTCTCCACTTGCTCAGTTCTGAGAGATAAGTGTGTGTGAAAGCCGTCCTTCACATAGCTTGTTGGGAACACAAAGTTTCTTTTCAGTTGCAAACTCCATTCCATACATATATATGGGGAGGTACAAGCTCCAACTCGGTGTTACAGTGAAAACTGCAGGAACTTCAAACCGGCACTAGGAAACAGACTGAGAAAGCAGAGAAAAAGTGTCTCCTGCAACCCGTTCCCTTGGTGCTAGATGAACGAACGTCTCTCCACTTGCTCAGTTCTTAGAGATAAGTGTGTGTGAAAGCCGTCCTTCACCTAGCTTGTTGGGAACACAAAGTGTCTTTTCAGTTGCAAACTCCATTCCATACATATATATGGGGAGGTACAAGCTCCAACTCGGTGTTACAGTGAAAACTGCAGGAACTTCAAACCGGCACTAGGAAACAGACTGAGAAAGCAGAGAAAAAGTGTCTCCTGCAACCCGTTCCCTTGGTTCTAGATGAACGAACCTCTCTCCACTTGCTCATTTCCGAGAGATAAGTGTGTTTGAAAGCCGCACTTCACCTAGATTTTTGGGAACACAAAGTTACTTTTCAGTTGCAAACTCCATTCCATACATATATATAGGGAGGTAGAAGCTCCAACTCGGTTTTCAGTGAAAACTACAGGAACTTCAAACCAGCACTAGGAAACAGACTGAGAAAGCAGAGAAAAAGTGTCTCCTGCAACCCGTTCCCTTGGTGCTAGATGAACGAACGTCTCTCCACTTGCTCAGTTCTGAGAGACAAGTGTGTGTGAAAGCCGTCCCTCACCTATCTTGTTGGGAACACAAAGATTCTTTTCAGTTGCAAACTCCATTCCATACATATATATGGGGAGGTAAAAGCTCCAACTCGCTTTTACAGTGAAAACTGCAGGAACTTCAAACCGGCACTAGGAAACAGACTGAGAAAGCAGAGAAAAAGTGTCTCCTGCAAACCGTTCCCTTGGTGCTAGATGAACGAACGTCTCTCCACTTGCTCAGTTCTGAGAGATAAGTGTGTGTGATAGCCGTACTTCACCTAGCTTGTTGGGAACACAAAGTTTCTTTTCAGTTGCAAACCCCATTCCATACATATTTATGGGGAGGTAGAAGCTCCAACACGGTTTTACAGTGAAAACTGCAGGAACTTCAAACCGGCACTAGGAAACAAACTGAGAAAGCAGAGAAATATTGTCTGCTGCAAACCGTTCCATTGGTGCTAGATGAACGAACGTCTCTCCACTTGCTCAGTTCCGAGAGATATGTGTGTGTGAAAGCCATCCTTCAACTAGCTTGTTGGGATCACAAAGTTTCTTTTCAGTTGCAAACACCATTCCATACATATATATGGGGAGGTACAAGCTCCAACTCGGTTTTACAGTGAAAACTGCAGGAACTTCAAACCGGCACTAGGAAACAGACTGAGAAAGCCGAGAAAAAGTGCCTCCTGCAACCCGTTCCCTTGTTGCTAGATGAACGAACGTCTCTCCACTTGCTCAGTTCCGAGAGATAAGTGTGTTTGAAAGCCGCACTTCATCTAGCTTTTTGGGAACGCATAGTTTCTTTTCAGTTGCAAACTCCATTCCATACATATATAAGGGGAGGTAGAAGCTCCAACTCGGTTTTACAGTGAAAACTGCAGGAACTTCAAACCGGCACTAGGAAATAGACTGAGAAAGCAGAGAAAAATTGTCTCCTGCAACCCGTTCCCTTGTTGCTAGATAAACGAACGTCTCTCCACTTGCTCAGTTCCGAGTGATAAGTGTGTGTGAAAGCCGTCCTTCAACTAGCTTGTTGGGAACACAAAGTTTCTTTTCAGTTGCAAACTCCATTCCATACATATATATGGGGAGGTACTAGCTCCAACTCGGTTTTACAGTGAAAACAGCAGGAACTTCAAACCGGCACTAGGAAACAGTCTGAGAAAGCAGAGAAAAAGTGTCTCCTGCAACCCGTTCCCTTGGTGCTAGATGAACGAAAGTCTCTCCACTTGCTCAGTTCTGAGAGATAAGTGTGTGTGAAAGCCTTCCTTCACCTAGCTTGTTGGGAACACAAAGTTTTTTTTCAGTTGCAAACTCCATTCCATACATATATATGGGGAGGTACAAGCTCCATCTCGGTTTGACAGTGAAAACTGCAGGAACTTCAAACCGGCACTAGGAAACAGACTGAGAAAGCAGAGAAAAAGTGTCTCCTGCAACCCGTTCCATTGGTGCTAGATGAACGAACGTCTCTCCACTTGCTCAGTTCCGAGAGATATGTGTGTGTGAAAGCCGTCCTTCAACTAGCTTGTTGGGAACACAAAGTTTCTTTTCAGTTGCAAACTCCATTCCATACATATATATGGGGAAGTACTAGCTCCAACTCGGTTTTACAGTGAAAACTGCTGGAACTTCAAACCGGCACTAGGAAACAGACTGAGAAAGCAGAGAAAAAGTGTCTCCTGCAACCCGTTCCCTTGGTGCTAGATGAACGAACGTCTCTCCACTTGCTCAGTTCTGAGAGATAAGTGTGTGTGAAAGCCGTCCTTCACCTAGCTTGTAGGGAACACAAAGTTTCTTTTCATTTGCAAACTCCATTTCATACATATATATGGGGAGGTACAAGCTCCAACTCGCTGTTACAGTGAAAACGGCAGGAACTTCAAACCTGCACTAGGAAACAGACTGAGAAAGCAGATAAAAAGTGTCTCCTGCAACCCGTTCCATTGGTGCTAGATGAACGAACGTCTCTCCACTTGCTCAGTTCCGAGAGATATGTGTGTGTGAAAGCCGTCCTTCAACTAGCTTGTTGGGAACACAAAGTTTCTTTTCAGTTGCAAACTCCATTCCATACATATATATGGGGATGTACAAGCTCCAACTCGGTTTTACAGTGAAAACTGCAGGAACTTCAAACCGGCACTAGGAAACAGACTGAGAAAGCAGAGAAAATGTGTCTCCTGCAACCGGTTCCCTTGGTGCTAGATGAACGAACGTCTCTCCACTTGCTCAGATCTGAGAGATAAGTGTGTGTGAAAGCCGTCCTTCACCTAGCTTGTTGGGAACACAAAGTTTCTTTTCAGTTGCAAACTCCATTCCATACATACATATGGGGAGGTACAAGCTCCAACTCGGTGTTACAGTGAAAACTGCAGGAACTTCAAACCGGCACTAGGAAACAGACTGAGAAAGCAGAGAAAAAGTGTCTCCTGCAACCCGTTCCCTTGGTGCTAGATGAAGGAACGTCTCTCCACTTGCTCATTTCTTAGAGATAAGTGTGTGTGAAAGCCGCCCTTCACCTAGCTTGTTGGGAACACAAAGTGTCTTTTCAGTTGCAAACTCCATTCCATACATATATATGGGGAGGTACAAGCTCCAACTCGGTGTAACAGTGAAAAATGCAGGAACTTCAAACCGGCACTATGAAACAGACTGAGAAAGCAGAGAAAAAGTGTCTCCTGCAACCCGTTCCCTTGGTTCTAGATGAACGAAAGTCTCTCCACTTGCTCAGTTCCGAGAGATAAGTGTGTATGAAAGCCGCACTTCACCTACATTTTTGGGAACACAAAGTTTCTTTTCAGTTGCAAACTCCGTTCCGTACATATATATGGGGAGGTAGAAGCTCCAACTCGCTTTTACAGTGAAAACTGCAGGAACTTCAAACCGGCACTAGGAAACAGACTGAGAAAGCAGAGAAAAAGTGTCTCCTGCAACCCGTTCCCTTGGTGCTAGATGAACGAACGTCTCTCCACTTGCTCAGTTCTGAGAGATAAGTGTGTGTGATAGCCGTCCTTCACCTAGCTTGTTGGGAACACAAAGGTTCTTTTCAGTTGCAAACCCCATTCCATACATATTTATGGGGAGGTAGAAGCTCCAACACGGTTTTACAATGAAAACTGCAGGAACTTCAAACCGGCACTAGGAAACAGACTGAGAAAGCAGAGAAAAAGTGTCTCCTGCAACCCGTTCCATTGGTGCTAGATGAACGAACGTCTCTCCACTTGCTCAGTTCCGAGAGATATGTGTGTGTGAAAGCCGTCCTTCAACTAGCTTGTTGGGAACACAAAGTTTCTTTTCAGTTGCAAACTCCATTCCATACATATATATGGGGAAGTACTAGCTCCAACTCGGTTTTACAGTGAAAACTGCTGGAACTTCAAACCGGCACTAGGAAACAGACTGAGAAAGCAGAGAAAAAGTGTCTCCTGCAACCCGTTCCCTTGGTGCTAGATGAACGAACGTCTCTCCACTTGCTCAGTTCTGAGAGATAAGTGTGTGTGAAAGCCGTCCTTCACCTAGCTTGTAGGGAACACAAAGTTTCTTTTCATTTGCAAACTCCATTTCATACATATATATGGGGAGGTACAAGCTCCAACTCGGTGTTACAGTGAAAACTGCAGGAACTTCAAACCTGCACTAGGAAACAGACTGAGAAAGCAGATAAAAAGTGTCTCCTGCAACCCGTTCCATTGGTGCTAGATGAACGAACGTCTCTCCACTTGCTCAGTTCTGAGAGATATGTGTGTGTGAAAGCCGTCCTTCAACTAGCTTGTTGGGAACACAAAGTTTCTTTTCAGTTGCAAACTCCATTCCATACATATATATGGGGAGGTACAAGCTCCAACTCGGTTTTACAGTGAAAACTGCAGGAACTTCAAACCGGCACTAGGAAACAGACTGAGAAAGCAGAGAAAAAGTGTCTCCTGCAACCCGTTCCCTTGGTGCTAGATGAACGAACGTCTCTCCACTTGCTCAGTTCTGAGAGATAATTGTGTGTGAAAGCCGTCCTTCACCTAGCTTGTAGGGAACACAAAGTTTCTTTTCAGTTGCAAACTCCATTCCATACATATATATGGGGAGGCAAGACCAACTCGGTTTGACAGTGAAAACTGCAGGAACTTCAAACCGGCACTAGGAAACAGACTGAGAAAGCAGAGAAAAAGTGTCTCCTGCAACCCGTTCCCTTGGTGCTAGATGAACGAACGTCTCTCCACTTGCTCAGTTCTGAGAGATAATTGTGTGTGAAAGCCGTACTTCACCTAGCTTGTAGGGAACACAAAGTTTCTTTTCAGTTGCAAACTCCATTCCATACATATATATGGGGAGGTACAAGCTCCAACTCGGTGGTACAGTGAAAACTGCAGGAACTTCAAACCGGCACTAGGAAACAGACTGAGAAAGCAGAGAAAAAGTGTCTCCTGCAACCCGTTCCCTTGGTGCTAGATGAACGAACGTCTATCCACTTGCTTAGTTCTTAGAGAAAAGTGTGTGTGAAAGCCGTCCTTCACCTAGCTTGTTGGGAACACAAAGTTTCTTTTCAGTTGCAAACTCCATTCCATACATATATATGGGGAGGTACTAGCTCCAACTCGGTGTTACAGTGAAAACTGCAGGAACTTCAAACCGGCACTAGGAAACAGGCTGAGAAAGCAGAGAAAAAGTGTCTACTGCAACCCGTTCCCTTGGTGCTAGATGAACGAACGTCTCTCCACTTGCTCAGTTCTGAGAGATAAGTGTGTGTGAAAGTCGTCCTTCAACTTGCTTGTTGGGAACACAAAGTTTCTTTTCAGTTGCAAACTCCATTCCATACATATATATGGGGAGGTACAAGCTCCAACTCGGTTTTACAGTGAAAACTGCAGGAACTTCAAACCGGCACTAAGAAACAGACTGAGAAAGCAGAAAAAAAGTGTCTCCTGCAACCCGTTCCCTTGGTGCTAGATGAACGAACGTCTCTCCACTTGCTCAGTTCTGAGAGATAAGTGTGTGTGAAAGCCGTCCTTCACATAGCTTGTTGGGAACACAAAGTTTCTTTTCAGTTGCAAACTCCATTCCATACATATATATGGGGAGGTACAAGCTCCAACTCGGTGTTACAGTGAAAACTGCAGGAACTTCAAACCGGCACTAGGAAACAGACTGAGAAAGCAGAGAAAAAGTGTCTCCTGCAACCCGTTCCCTTGGTGCTAGATGAACGAACGTCTCTCCACTTGCTCAGTTCTTAGAGATAAGTGTGTGTGAAAGCCGTCCTTCACCTAGCTTGTTGGGAACACAAAGTGTCTTTTCAGTTGCAAACTCCATTCCATACATATATATGGGGAGGTACAAGCTCCAACTCGGTGTTACAGTGAAAACTGCAGGAACTTCACACCGGCACTAGGAAACAGACTGAGAAAGCAGAGAAAAAGTGTCTCCTGCAACCCGTTCCCTTGGTTCTAGATGAACGAACGTCTCTCCACTTGCTCATTTCCGAGAGATAAGTGTGTTTGAAAGCCGCACTTCACCTAGATTTTTGGGAACACAAAGTTACTTTTCAGTTGCAAACTCCATTCCATACATATATATAGGGAGGTAGAAGCTCCAAATCGGTTTTCAGTGAAAACTACAGGAACTTCAAACCAGCACTAGGAAACAGACTGAGAAAGCAGAGAAAAAGTGTCTCCTGCAACCCGTTCCCTTGGTGCTAGATGAACGAACGTCTCTCCACTTGCTCAGTTCTGAGAGACAAGTGTGTGTGAAAGCCGTCCCTCACCTATCTTGTTGGGAACACAAAGTTTCTTTTCAGTTGCAAACTCCATTCCATACATATATATGGGGAGGTACAAGCTCCAACTCGCTTTTACAGTGAAAACTGCAGGAACTTCAAACCGGCACTAGGAAACAGACTGAGAAAGCAGAGAAAAAGTGTCTCCTGCAACCCGTTCCCTTGGTGCTAGATGAACGAACGTCTCTCCACTTGCTCAGTTCTGAGAGATAAGTGTGTGTGATAGCCGTACTTCACCTAGCTTGTTGGGAACACAAAGTTTCTTTTCAGTTGCAAACCCCATTCCATACATATTTATGGGGAGGTAGAAGCTCCAACACGGTTTTACAGTGAAAACTGCAGGAACTTCAAACCGGCACTAGGAAACAGACTGAGAAAGCAGAGAAATATTGTCTGCTGCAAACCGTTCCATTGGTGCTAGATGAACGAACGTCTCTCCACTTGCTCAGTTCCGAGAGATATGTGTGTGTGAAAGCCGTCCTTCAACTAGCTTGTTGGGATCACAAAGTTTCTTTTCAGTTGCAAACACCATTCCATACATATATATGGGGAGGTACAAGCTCCAACTCGGTTTTACAGTGAAAACTGCAGGAACTTCAAACCGGCACTAGGAAACAGACTGAGAAAGCAGAGAAAAAGTGTCTCCTGCAACACGTTCCCTTGGTGCTAGATGAACGAACGTCTCTCCACTTGCTCAGTTCTGAGAGATAAGTGTGTGTGAAAGCCGTCCTTCACCTAGCTTGTAGGGAACACAAAGTTTCTTTTCAGTTGCAAACTCCATTCCATACATATATATGGGGAGGTACAAGCTCCAACTCGGTGTTACAGTGAAAACTGCAGGAACATCAAACCGGCACTAGGAAACAGACTGAGAAAGCAGAGAAAAAGTGTCTCCTGCAACCCGTTCCATTGGTGCTAGATGAACGAACGTCTCTCCACTTGCTCAGTTCCGAGAGATATGTGTGTGTGAAAGCCGTCCTTCAACTAGCTTGTTGGGAACACAAAGTTTATTTTCAGTTGCAAACTCCATTCCATACATATATATGGGGAGGTACTAGCTCCAACTCGGTTTTACAGTGAAAACTGCAGGAACTTCAAACCGGCACTAGGAAACAGACTGAGAAAGCAGAGAAAAAGTGTCTCCTGCAACCCGTTCCCTTGGTGCTAGATGAACGAACGTCTCTCCACTTGCTCAGTTCTGAGAGATAAGTGTGTGTGAAAGCCGTACTTCACCTAGCTTGTAGGGAACACAAAGTTTCTTTTCAGTTGCAAACTCCATTCAATACATATATATGGGGAGGTACAAGCTCCAACTCGGTGTTACAGTGAGAACTGCAGGAACTTCAAACCGGCACTAGGAAACAGACTGAGAAAGCAGAGAAAAAGTGTCTCCTGCAACCCTTTCCCTTGGTGCTAGATGAACGAACGTCTCTCCACTTGCTCAGTTCTTAGAGATAAGTGTGTGTGAAAGCCGTCCTTCAACTTGCCTGTTGGGGACACAAAGATTCTTTTCAGTTGCAAACTCCATTCCATATATATATATGGGGAGGTACAAGCTCCAACTTGGTGTTACAATGAAAACTGCAGGAACATCAAAACGGCACTAGGAAACAGACTGAGAAAGCAGAGAAAGAGTGTCTCCTGCAACCCGTTCCCTTGGTGCTAGATGAACGAAAGTCTCTCCACTTGCTCCGTTCCGAGAGATAAGTGTGTGTGAAAGCCGCACTTCACCTAGATTTTTGGGAACACAAAGTATCTTTTCAGTTGCAAACTCCATTCCATACATATATATGGGGAGGTAGAAGCTCCAACTCTGTTTTACAGTGAAAACTGCAGGAACTTCAAACCTGCACTAGGAAACAGACTGAGAAAGCAGAGAAAAATTGTCTCCTGCAACCCGTTCCCTTGGTGCTAGATGAACGAACGTCTCTCCACTTGCTCAGTTCTGAGAGATAAGTGTGTGTGAAAGCCGTCCTTCACCTTGCTTGTTGGGAACACAAAGATTCTTTTCAGATGCAAACTCCATTCCATACATATATATGGGGCGGTACAAGCTCCAAATCTGTTTGACAGTGAAAACTGCAGGAACTTCAAACCTGCACTAGGAAACAGACTGAGAAAGCAGAGAAAAAGTGTCTCCTGCAACCCGTTCCATTGGTGCTAGATGAACGAACGTCTCTCCACTTGCTCAGTTCTGAGAGATAAGTGTGTGTGAAAGCCGTCCTTCACCTATCTTGTAGGGAACACAAAGTTTCTTTTCAGTCGCAAACTCCATTCCATACATATATATGGGGAGGTACTAGCTCCAACTCGGTTTTACAGTGAAAACTGCAGGAACTTCAAACCGGCACTAGGAAACAGACTGAGAAAGCAGAGAAAAAGTGTCTCCTGCAACCCGTTCCCTTGGTGCTAGATGAACGAACGTATCTCCACTTGCTCAGTTCTGAGAGATAAGTGTGTGTGAAAGCCGTCCTTCACCTAGCTTGTAGGGAACACAAAGTTTCTTTTCAGTTGCAAACTCCATTCAATACATATATATGGGGAGGTACAAGCTCCAACTCGGTGTTACAGTGAAAACTGCAGGAACTTCAAACCGGCACTAGGAAACAGACTGAGAAAGCAGAGAAAAAGTGTCTCCTGCAACCCGTTCCCTTGGTGCTAGATGAACGAACGTCTCTCCACTTGCTCAGTTCTTAGAGATAAGTGTGTGTGAAAGCCGTCCTTCACCTTGCCTGTTGGGGACACAAAGATTCTTTTCAGTTGCAAACTCCATTCCATACATATATATGGGGAGGTACAAGCTCCAACTTGGTGTTACAATGAAAACTGCAGGAACTTCAAACCGGCACTAGGAAACAGACTGAGAAGCAGAGAAAGAGTGTCTCCTGCAACCCGTTCCCTTGGTGCTAGATGAACGAACGTCTCTCCACTTGCTCAGTTCCGAGAGATAAGTGTGTGTGAAAGCCGCACTTCACCTAGATTTTTGGGAACACAAAGTATCTTTTCAGTTGCAAACTCCATTCCATACATATATATGGGGAGGTAGAAGCTCCAACTCTGTTTTACAGTGAAAACTGCAGGAACTTCAAACCTGCACTAGGAAACAGACTGAGAAAGCAGAGAAAAATTGTCTCCTGCAACCCGTTCCCTTGGTGCTAGATGAACGAACGTCTCTCCAATTGCTCAGTTCTGAGAGATAAGTGTGTGTGAAAGCCGTCCTTCACCTTGCTTGTTGGGAACACAAAGATTCTTTTCAGATGCAAACTCCATTCCATACATATATATGGGGCGGTACAAGCTCCAAATCTGTTTGACAGTGAAAACTGCAGGAACTTCAAACCTGCACTAGGAAACAGACTGAGAAAGCAGAGAAAAAAAAAATGTCTCCTGCAACCCGTTCCCTTGGTGCTAGATGAACGAACGTCTCTCCACTTGCTCATTTCTTAGAGATAAGTGTGTGTGAAAGCCGTCCTTCACCTAGCTTGTTGGGAACACAAAGTGTCTTTTCAGATGCAAACTCCATTCCATACATATATATGGGGAGGTACAAGCTCCAACTCGGTGTTACAGTGAAAACTGCAGGAACTTCAAACCGGCACTAGGAAACAGACTGAGAAAGCAGAGAAAAAGTGTCTCCTGCAACCCGTTCCCTTGGTGCTAGATGAACGAACGTCTCTCCACTTGCTCAGTTCTGAGAGATAAGTGTGTGTGATAGCCGCCCTTCACCTAGCTTGTTGGGAACACAAAG